>NC_135257.1:1997344-2330234 GCF_964204865.1 Styela clava
AATGGATCCATACCCCACTTTCTACTGATTTTTCATCTTTCCTCCTGACTTCCTTTTCGGAATGAAAATGTTTTTCTGTATGTACTGCTTTTGTACCATGAGAAGTTTTTACAGTTTCAACTGTACTTTCAATGTCATCAACTACATGCGAATTAGTTTTTCCTCTTTTAACATGAACTTCTTTATGTTTATGTTCATAATGTGACAATTTCTGAACATGTCCATTTTTTGATGTCTGTGCTTCTACAGTACTATTTGTAGATTTTTGATTGTTCAAGTTATCATTTATTTGATTTGATGATTCTGATGTTCCTGATGCTTGCTGAGGTGAAGATTCAAATTCTCCTTCCTCCTCTATCAAAGAAAAAATTTATAGAAGTTCTAAAAGTCAAGAGTTTTTAATAATATAAATATAACAACTTTATGATTAAGGTGATCGATTTTCTCAAAGAATTATACAATAGATTAAGATTAAATACCATTGATATATTTTGGGTACTCCTGTAATGTGTGTACCAGGTTAGGGTTAGGCCATAATTTGATTCCGATTTTCCTTATTTTAGTTCTATTACGAGTTCGGGGACTGTCTATGTTAACCAAGTCAATATACCCCAGTCCCATAGCGTTCAGTCAACTTGATGTAAAGTAGGCGAACAAAATTAGTTACCTATGTGAATTAGTTATCATTAGTACCTATGTGTAATCGAGTTCCAGCTCATGAATGGTATCAATTTTATTAACTTCATTTTACTGAAATGCTCTTTGTATTCAATGGTTGGATATAGATTCACCATCCTATTGAAATTGAAATAAACAGTTTGCCATGCAAGACCTCACCGCGCAATTACCGTAATTAGTTTAAACCACTGGTGGTTTTGAAACTGTAGCTTCATTGCCAAAATTACTGGTTCATTTGATAAAAATCCATTTTTTTTTATCTAAGATAAAACCCACCGTGACCTTGCTTGTAGAAATTGCTGTATTCTACATGTTAATTCCTTTTTCAAAATAGATATTGCAAAACAAAATTACAGAATTAGGACCAATTCAGATTAATATTTCACTGAAGCGATTATTCTAATTTCTAGATAAGTAGCACCCTAATAGTAAGATATTTCTATATTTCATAAACTTTATTTTACCAAATTCAATACAAAATGGCTATATTTGCTACATATGTTCTATGTACGGAAGATTTCCCATTATCATACCACACGAAATATTTTAAACTAAACCACATTAGGTTAAAGAGAAAATGTTGTCTCGTTTTCGATCTACAAAAAAATTAACGAACTCTCTAAAGCTGAAGGTTATGGATATGTAAAATTACATATTTTTACAATAAACAAACATGACCTTTCGAACATAAAAATAAAAATGGAATGTTTCACCGCAGAATTACTGGAAGCAATTCTTCAAAGTGAAGACAAACATGCAAGAGATATATTAAATTGATGACCTTTTATAAACCAGATGACATTTTTTTTAATAACAATAAATTACATAAAATGATAAATAATTTCAATGTAAGGAGTCATTTTGATGGATCGATACTGCTAATAGTTTTGAATAAAGATTGAATAAAGAACGTAGTTTACACATACACCACATGATTTGTTTAAATATGAATTAGGTGAAGCTTTTCTTCTTTTAAAATTTCCAGGTTTGTGCACCTTGTCAATAGACTTATTAAGATATTTCAACTCTTTCACAAATAATTTTTTTTATCAAGCCAAATCAATTAATCAAATTCTTTTGATCACCTACTGCTACCTTGGTCCTACGCCTGATAAATAATTTATATGTTTTTTCAAAGCAACTGTATACAATTATATCAAAGCAAGCAGGTTAAATAAAAAGATTGTGAAAAAAATATGTCATTTCGCTTGTAACATTTCACTACAACATTTTCATCATCAGAATTCATAAAAAAGATAGAAATAACATTAACCTGATTCAAATGCATCATAGAATTGATCTTCATCACTTACTATTCCACTTCCGCTTGATCCAGCAGTACTTGGTCTAAAATCAAAACAGTTATGTTTGACACTGTTATATCTAAATACTTCCCAAATCCTCAGCAATATATTGTTAATAATTATGTGGAAATGTATTAGTTTCCACATATCAGCAAAGCGAAAACAGTTTAAAATATCTTCATTTCAATGATAACATTGACACATTAAAACATAATGAACCAGAAATATTGACAGCCCAAAATAGCAATTAGCAACATTTAAATATTGATTTATAGGAGCAGTACCTTCAGACAAAAGCGACAGACAGAACATTTCCCAATAAACAACATAAATATAAATTCGCTAATAAGAGCCAATTTTGAAGAACAATGTGTTTACAAACATACCATCACTGTTTGTTGGCTATAAATGCCACTCCAACAAAATTTGAAGATGCAAAAAGGGGCACTCCCATTCATTCACTCACCAGAGCACATTTCTACATTATAATGATTCATGACTTTGCTTATTTATGATGAATGAACTTAGTTCATATTAGCAGTTATTTTGCCGATATTGCGGAATTTTACTGTGAATTTGATTCAAAATAGATGTTATTTTGCTGATATTGTGGTATTTTACTGTGATATTTTTATATACATGCTATTTTTGTATTTGCCTGTGTTAATTGATTTGTTTGCTTATTTGATATGGACCATGATGGTCTCTGGTCTCGTGTAATAAACAGATTGAATTGAATAGTCTCATACTCTAATTAACTTATGGCACCTTGCTTGCCAACTATAAGTTTGCTTAGAGATCAATCTAAGTTTTTTTTGAGTGCACATGGTCTTGCTTTGAGCAATATACTATGAAGAAGAATATTGGCTAATCAAACCCAACTATTATTAACTCCACACAATTATTTTTGACTGATTCAACTTGGGAAAATATAAGAATAA
Source organism: Styela clava (assembly GCF_964204865.1). Taxonomy (NCBI): domain Eukaryota; kingdom Metazoa; phylum Chordata; class Ascidiacea; order Stolidobranchia; family Styelidae; genus Styela; species Styela clava. The sequence continues at coordinate 2,000,268 of NC_135257.1, forward strand.
TATTTACATACTGTATATGGTTGTTTCTGCCAAATCAAAAAACTACTGGCAGTTCTTTATTAACATAGATGATATACTACTTTAAATAAAGATTCGAAGTAACTTGCTTTATTTTAGAATTTATAATATCCTACCTGTCACAGCCATTAACATCAACCATCTTTCCATCACCAGATGCCGACATTCTTGTAAACGATGAACGAGAATGACTCGACAATGTACGTTCCAATTTGTGATGTTCTGTGGCCAAAGCTTCAAAAGCTTGTTGCCAAACTCTTGTTTTTTCTTTTTCTTGCCCTAATTGTATTTTACGAACCTGTGAGTAAGAAATTTTTTTTTTCAACTCTAGATAGGTAAAATAGAAAGTCTTTCAAAAATATTGTTCTAGTTGAATATGAGATATAGAAAAAATGAAAATAAAAAACTCAAGTTATACACAAGTTTGTACATAGTCGACTCCGAAACAAAGTCTTAATAACATTAACACAGGCAGTACGTAGGACTCATTCATAGACTGGTTCACAAACTATCCACCAAAAGTAAGCCGCGTTGCTGCAAAATCAAGACTTACAGAGATAAATATTTCTGATATTTGAAACATTTCAACGAATAATATTCAAGTCAACTGGAGCATAACCTACGATAAAATCTTTCTCAGCAAACCATATAGACAAATTGTGTTAATATAATCCTGAGCCGTCGAGTGAGCGAATTTCTGGGTTTGTGGCAATTCTACTAATTAGGAATGATGATCATTTCACAGAATATTATAACTCTCAACACAACAACACAATATCACTGAGCTATTACTATACCAACTCCAAACAACTGGTTTTATGATAAATTAAGCAAATCATGACACAAAATAAAGATATAGGCCTATACATATTATACGTGGTATCTTTGCAAGTAGAATAAAAATAGAATACATCATAACTGCATCAGACTGATTTAATAATCTTAGATATTTACATGCAACTTAAAAGAAAATAATATTAAATTTTAAAAAACTTTATCTATTAGAATTTATTGACAGAGTTTGAGGTTCAAAATAAATAAAACGATTACTGTCAACTTCAAGATTATAATTTGGCCAGTGATTATGGACTTCCTCAAAACCAAATCAAAACTCTTTCATGCATTCTAACTGAACTGCTAATACGGTTTACAATTGTATTGGTTTGTACCAGTTTTAACATTATCAGACTGTCGCTTATTGCAAATTAACAATTAATATAAACTGTATTGCTATGTGAAGAATTATTCAAAATAGTCTAAAAATTATCATTGTGCTATGTATTGCAATTACAAGACTATCAAAATTAAAAAATGGAAGTCAAAAATGTCTATAGATAAATTAAATCAGTCTTTTTGAGTTTCAATTATTCTTGTTACCCGAAATTTGAATAATAATAAGAAATGCTGCCTCACCTATCAGAAACAAATGAAAATATTCATATTTAGATATATTATGACATTGAATTTTTGAATTTAAAATTATGTTATCTTCAGATGCTATTTTGAGAAATTAGCATGAGATGATCAGACCAAAAAGAGACTCTCAACCTAAACTACGTGTAAATTTTTTTTTTTAAATTAGGTAATTTTAAAAGCTGCACTCAATAAAACTTTCAATAAATGAACCCAAATAAAACAGAAACAAAAGTTCAAACCGGCTGCAATATAATACTGATAGTATACATTCATACAAAGAGCCTTTCTTTTGTATGTGTGCGTGGACTACGCACACACTGTCCTGGAGATCATTCAATCATTAATTATAATGTTGACATATTCAATATAACGTATGTCGTAAGATTAGACTGGAAGCGACAAAGAAACTGTCACAGCTGTTTTACCGCCATTCCTCTGTTTTTTAAATATAAATAATCATTACAGGGGAATACACAGGCAAAAATTAGCCTTCTGGAAACAAGGTTATATATTTCGAAACACTGGTTTGAGGACCTGTATTTCATGATATAATAATGATCATTTCATGAAAAAAATTTTGGCTTTGTTAACTTGCTTTTGGTATCTACATTGACAAACTAAAAAATTTGATTGTAGACTAGTAAATGCTTTTATCAGGAATGTCCAAACGAACCGAATATAATAAGTCATTTGAAATTTTTAAAATTTTATTATCTTATGATAAATGAAAAATTAGTTGACTTCTAACATTATAAAATGTAGAATACTAGGTAATCAAAACAATGTCTATCTGAATTATTCTGCAATACTATATTTGATTTCTAGGAATTTATAATAGTCTTGGAGAATTTCTCTATTGTGGAACAGAACCGTTTCAGAATATATTCGATATTTCATATACGAAAAGATTATTTTAGAATGTATTCTGAATACTAAATTATTCAGTTTTGGCCATCTCTGGCTTTTATACAGTTATAGTATATTTGATTCCTTACTACTTATATTTCTTCCTTGTCCCTAATGTATAATTTTTTTGTCTATATAGCTTGATTTGGAAAAACATGCTTGTCTTCCAAGCCCAGTGAATAAATGTACCAAACAAAATCAATGCAAATTCAAATATGCAAATTGTTTCAAATATATTTGAAATGAAATACACAGTAATGAAGATAAAAGATCAGTTTGCTGATATTGATGACTAATCAAAACTGACCATGAAAAAGCAAGATTGATTAGTTTTTGATTGAATGCTGAACCAGCGTGTTGTATCTCTTACCATGATCTGTCACACCAATGACACCATCATAAATAATTATTCCACAAAAAGGAAGGGTGCAGTTAATCATTACCGGCATTACACAAGTAAATTAAGCTTTCGTATTGCTGTCTATGATAAGAATAACATACAAATACAATTGAGTAAGTTTTATATATTATCATTCACAAGTCATATTTCAAACCCAACTAGAGCCTGTTTCATATTAGATTTTTCGATCTTTCAGGACATACATCAAAAATCAATCCCATAGACACTTATGTTTGGAAATACCCCTTGAAGATTATAATAATTTAGTATATAGATAGTTCAGATATATAAAATGAGGGTTTTACTTATAGGTAATATTGGTTCACACAGCATGCTTTTCAACAAACTTGTTAACAAACAGATGACCTGTTTCATTGTCTCAATGACCTGTTTTCCTATCTTCAACTTTTCAAATGTAGATCACATATTTAATATATTAAATGAAATCAATTTCGATTGTATTTGAATATTCGAGTTGTATGAAACAGTTTTAATAAGCATCAGGAAGTTAAGTATCAGTCCAGTAGTTGGTAAAAAATAAAAGAAACTTCACATTTCATGCTCATGTCATTTCACTCTATAATCCATGATAAATGCCATTAGAACAACATATCTGTCAAGAGGTTTATAATGAGAAACATTAACACGATATGCCCCTAGGGATTTTTTACTAGCATAACCTTGAGGTAAGCAGAGTGAGAAACAGTTACACGGCTCCAATGTTATCAATGTTGTCTTCATATTGTGCTAATTCAGGCATTGTGAGCAACGTTTGAATTCAAAACTCTGACATTACTGATATGAAAAGTCAACTATCCAGCAAGCAAAAATTTCGAAGCTCATATTCAAGAAACACCTAAAAAGACCTTGCTACTATGAATCATATCCTCTCCATCTATCATATTATGTTATGTGACTTCCTATATTGAAACATGCCATGACACAGCAGATAGACAGGTAAAGTAAACTGAAAAGTAAAATAATCTTATTAAACATACATGACTTTAGTATACAAAGTTATTGAGTATGATCAGTAGGATAAATATATTATGGTAAATTACTTTATGGGTTCTGTTATTAATACCAGAATATGTCTTCGTTTATAATGAACTATGATAAATTAAATTACTGCACTATATATCGTCACTTTATCAAATAATTACAAAATTCGATTTCACTTTTCTCAGACGGTAAATTAAAAAGTTCTTGAAAAGCTACTTTGTATAAAGCTTTGAACAAAAATATAAAATCCAGAGTGAAGGGAAGATTGAGAACCAGCAATGATAGCTCATATTTCAAATTTCAAACAGAACTGCAAATAAGCTGTTTGGTGCTCTGGAATATTGAAAAATCTTATATTCATATAGCCTACCTAACTTCAGGACCATAATATACTATTTCAGTAAAACCATAACTCATGCGTAAATTCTCGCATTTGCAATGGATTTTGCAGTACAGGGATTATGAGTAATAGATTAAAGTTCAAGAGTGATCAATTTCTAACTTTTCAGTCTTAAGCTATCAATTTGATGATTGCATTCTAGGCTGATTCCATGTTTACAGCCATAAATTCTAACACATACAATGCTATAAACAGAACATTAGTAAACTATCTAACTATAAATAAACTAAAATTCTCTTGTTGATTAAAATCATGTTATTCATGATACCTAATTGCATATATAAGTAACAAATTATACAATCAATTCATAACGAAAAATTAAATTATAAAAATTTTGGCAATTACATAAAGAAGAAAATGACATCAATGTTGAACCGATACCAGTACATTTTACAGATAACTTAGCGCATCTAACTAATACTTGTAATAATAAACTAAACTCATCAACCATGAAATGAACTGAATAATTATATGTTATTATCTCAAAAAATCAACCATAAATGATTTGAATCCACACCCTGTAAATCCTACAATCATTCTATTCTATTACCCTGCTGAAATATTGGAAGGAGAAAATCCTTCAGTCAGTATTATTTTTCACCTGCATAAATTACTATTCTATAATAAAAAATTACATGTTACAACCGTGAATTTCAACTTCTGTCACACAAGTATACTATACAAAGGAAGTGAACTATGATGCATAATCTTTTGACATCGTTTTAGTTGACCTAATTTCAATTGATCAGTAATACCTTAAGCAGAGGTTGGCCTCTATTATTAGAATGGTGCATTAAATTATTCACTCATTAATATATTCATGTTTGTTGCTGACACATCTACCTTCTTTATGTCAACACAAAAAGCAAGAACATCGGATGATCAGTCGGTACACCCACGTTGTTTGTTCGTTACGCAATTGATTTTTTTTTACAGTCTGGGGTAATGATTACCTGCGATTTCACTTTTACTGATTTTATAATTAATTCAAACTGGGTTTGGAATAAAAGGAATAGGATGCATCAAGTTTTCTGAATATCCATGTATTAAAAACAATCACAACTAAATATTATAATTCCCATTAACAGTCTTTACATGATTCCCATGTAATGTTCTTCAACAGGTTTTTCCTACAACTACAAAAACACCTAATAATGTAAACCCCTAATAATCAATTCAATCACAAAATACTTAAGGGCGATTAAAATTTCTGAAATACCAAAAATTAGATCGATGGATAGTTTTTTGTTCATATTTTCATGAAACCAGACATCATATCAATACCATTGAAAGTTCTTTAATCAATCTAAAAGTTAGGGTGTGAACTTTCAGACGCTGATGCAAGTCTATTTCTCTATACTATTCTTGAAATCACATTGACTTTCACCAACTCAAATCTTGTTTCTAATTAATATCTAACTTATTGTTGTCATAATGACTAATATTTTCATACTCGATACCCCACAGACTATTTCTTATCTTGTGAGAAAGGTGTTTCATTCATAATAAGTGATCTTCAACACCGAAAATGACACAAAAAAAATTGTAATTTAAGAATATAAAATGAAATTATCAGATTGACTACTCAAGTGATCTATTAATTATGATTACACAATTCAAAACTGACCGGCTTTAATAAGATTTCATTTTAAAATGTCATAATAAAGCTTTTACAAATAGAAACCATGGGTCAAATGCAATTATTACTGTTCAAATTTCTCATTCAAATATTCTTTTTATTTCTAATCTGAAGATAAAACATACTCACCAGTGCAGATAAATAAGATATTATATGCTATATAATAAATTAAGCATTCGCTTCTAAAATACTATTTACTTTCCCACTTCATAATATACAGGGCTATTAACCAATGAAAGTAGTTTCAATAGCAACTGTTTTCTTAATAACTGTTGAACAAAACATGATATGCTTCACTCTTCTGACTCAAAACAGTGCAACCGCTACCACTATTAGTTGAGTTTCCATGGCTAAAAGGAAAGTAAAGGTCCACTAGTAATGTAAAGAAGTAGAAGCAATGTGAATTTAGCCTATTCTTGATAGATGCAGGCCAAATACAAATGTATAACATACAGGAATTAAAAGCAAAAAGAACTCCAAAGCAGCATTTGTATGCATAAAATATAGACTATTTTATTTTTGAAACTTCAAATATTATTAAAAATATTTTGTATACTTGATTTAATCCACTAACCATCTGTGCACAGCTTCCTGTTATGGCAAAGCAGTCATTAATGAATGTCTGTACAATACAACTTTATTGAATCAATTAAACTGACCGACAAAATGCCACCTCCAATCCTTTTTAATTATTTGAAATGGAATACTGCAACTGACCATCTAAATATAGGTAACTGATAACACGACAAATCTTTAATATTAAACTATTCCTAATACTTTGAAGATGAAATAACTTATAGAATTTTTATTTATATTTGTTTCCTCATTTATATCAGAGATAGTATGATCTGGTTAGACAATAAAAATGTGTGTAATCTCAGGAATAATATGATTGTGCTATTTGGAATGTCTTATCACCCTAATTCATTATGACAACTTTCATAAAAAATTTATCTACAACACAATGCCCTATGGTTTAATTGATATCTTATGTTTGAATTTTTTTTAATAGATAACCAATCCAAAATTTCTCGATTTTTTCATCACCATGAGAAATCCTAATGAGATAAAATGAGGTGTTTTGTTGAATGATAAAGCTATGAGAGGGCAACCTAAAAGTAAAATATAAATATGAATGCAGAACATCAAATCAGCACCGCAGAGAAAATGAACATCTATTATAAATGCAATATATTTTACAGAAACACTTCCATCTACTTAGAATTTAAAAATGATTGCTCATGTAGATGAAAAAAAAAGGAAATTTTTGTCCCAATAAAAAGAACTTTTTCCCAAACTACCCACCCCATGTCCTATTACCAATGTTTCTAAATATTGGTATCTACCTGAACCTATTATAAAGAATATAACACAAAGACACCAGTCATACCTAACATCCGTGAGAAAGTATGCCGCATTTAGAACTTCATGAATGCCAAAAAGCTATTGAAAGATTAGTAAACCCATTCTATTAGAATCTAATTTCATCTGTAATGCCTTAGGGGTAAAATAAGGATAAACAGAATGGTGAGGCATTCCAGCAGTAATACAATATGTGGACGCAGAACAAAGATATTGATGACAAGCATAATCCATTAAAGTGATTTTGTCAAGTCAAGTAGATTTTTATTTTATGATAAAAAGCCATGCTAATGTTAGTGATATTTATGTTGACGTATGTATATTTTATTCATTATCCAATGGATGAAACCAATTAGAAAATAAAAAATGTTATTGGAAATAAGTTTTGGCAATGAGATTTTCATAACATAGCTGAAATGAATGTTTGATATATTTTTGCTTTGATGAATTTTAATGAAATATATCCAATTTTGAATCATCAGATTATTTAAATTATAAAAGAAACATGCAGTTTATTGTTATTTTATGAAACGCTAAAATTTCTATACACACTAAAAATCCTCACATGTTGTACATGAATAAATAAATAGATTTATTTTGATTAATTCAATGCCATAAACATGTCTTCAAACTGGAAAACAAAACAAAGTAAGATGAATATAATGACTGCTTCAACAACTTATACAGGACATTGGTAGTAATGAAAAGAAAATCATCAATATTGGCATTGCCCATAGATCAAATATGTAAATTGGGAATAATAGATGCTGATACAATAATCTAACAATCCTGGGGAAATGTATTAGGCACTAATAACATAATTTTAATCAATCAAAATAGAAATAGGAATTGGGTGTCCGTGTCCTATGAATATATGTACTCTGAATAAATCACGTACACTTTCAAAGAGCAAACAAAACAATTATAATCCAAACAAGTGCGTATCCAAGCAGGCACATAACCACTAACCAGATTACAATAGCATATGGTCGCAGACCTACTGGGAAATAAATATTCCCAAGGCAATAGTTATAATAATTTAGGATAAATAAAAAGTTATGATCATTTTCCAAATTTTAATATAAATACTAAAAATGATAAACTTACTATGAAGCGGTATAACTATCTGTGTGGTGTATGTTTTTAAACCTAAAATCGAAAAATCAACAATTTTTAACAAAATACCCAAAACCTGTTGTTATTTCAATAACTGGATAAGTTTTTTCTTTGTCTTGCACAGCATCTGAAATATAATTTCTAATTACTGAATTATCAGCCTGCTACAGAAGCAACATATGCTTGGTTAAAACAGTCTGACAGTGTGAAAATGCAATAAAACCTTGTGCTTGGTTGCAGAACAGCAAAAGCTCGGTCTCAAATTGACATTCTTTATAACAAATATGCTGATATATGCTGAAGAAACCATGGTACCGTAACTCTAACCTTGTGAAGTGAGTTTTCAAATGCTTTTCAAAATTTTTTCTGAATTTAGCTCTGCAATCTGACACTTGATCAGGACATTTGTGATATGCTCCATTAAATTTCTCTTTCAACATTTCAAAGCTAGAACAACTTTTCAATCTTTACACTGCACTTAAACTGTCTGTAAAACTGGGCACAAAAGAAGATTTCTGTTGAATATTGAATTGCATAAATTCTCTCCTTGCTTTTTTCTCCAATATTCTCTCAAGCTATGAATAGCATCAGGGCATAGTAACAAAGTGTTCCCATAGTCATATGTAACTTCATAAGATAGTGTATGATCTGAAAACATAAAAAAAATCCTAGTTTCAAAAATTTAATTTATTTATGATATATATATGAAGAGTGATTGAACAAAATAATATATGAATATATTTCAATATTGTGTGACTTTGTCAGCAGTTTAAAAAAAAATCTTAAAATCTTTGGGAACACTATAATTTTTTTTTACCTAATTCAATAAATAAAAAATATCAATCTTATACTTCCAGCAAGTTCTATTTCAACTGAATACTTTAAATTCAAATGAACAATATATTAATAGATATTTTCAACAAAAATCAATTGATTTTATTCATGCGAGTACACATAAATCGCATAATAATACAAATGTGTGCATACCATTATTATGATAAATTATTGTAAAAAAGTACATATTGATATTGATATTGTAAGGCCAAATAGTGAGATTGGATGACGATATCCTAAATTTTATTTATTAAAATTTTTTCAAATATCTAGGTTTTCCCTAATGAAACATAGGATTCGAGAATGAATATTAAAAAAACTTTGATAGTCATTACATTATTTTTTTTAACAAAAATCACAGAAGATATAATATTATAGTTTTTCCCCATAATCAATTTATTATTGATCAGAAGTAAAATTTTGATTTATTTACTAGTATTTATAAAGAAAAGAATTCACTTTCATTTCAGTGACGATATGAAAACATGGGCCAAAATGTACAAAAGGTGTTGAGGATGGCTGTATTCATATAATATGATATTAGCATTATTCATGATGAATAAAATAATACTTATATAAAATTAAATGAGAAAATTGAGAAGTAATTATACCATAACTTATAAGTTTCCATTATTCTACAAAAAATTAAAAACAATGCAGAGGGCAGAGAGATCTTGATATGAAACACTATGTATATGCCATACAATGAATTTGAAAGCTTTGTCAGATATTAAATATTAGAATACTAGAATAAAATATTAGTATAGTCTAATGAAATTAGTAACGATAGTTAAACTGCTGTTTGAAAATCAATAAATCAATTTTGATGAAAAAAGGATGCACTGCTAACTCTAATGCTAGATTGGCAACTAATCGGTAGAATAGTATTATTTTTGCTCTGAGCCAGGACCTACAATAGCACCAACCGATATCTGCATAAGTATTGTAAGATATGTATAGCTGGTTTCACACTCTGTTGAAAAAATACCCTGTGATAAATATGTTAAATCCCCCATGATAAATATGTTAATCCTATTCTATGCCCTTCCATTTAAGGGCAATCACTCACTATAGTAACTGTGTAGAGTTAATCAGGCAGTGAATACGGCGCACAGGATTTATCTGTATCTATCTAATTTTAGCCGGTACCGATACAACTACCGATATTGATAATATGGCTGATATTGCCGATAGCGATACATCTCCAATACTAACTCTTACACTGCTCATCCACCGGTTCAACAATCACAGGTTCACATTTTATGACGGTAATCATTTTTGAGATGAGTGCAATACTTATACTCATATAACCATGTCCTGCAAAAGCCTGTTTTATAATCCCATTAAGAGACAACAACGTCATGTTTGAAATATGCTGAACTGAATCTTTCACAGGTGAACCAAACAACATAGCCGTAGCTTATTTTAGTTCAATATTATCTTACCTGGTCTTGATGTTGTAATGTTGTTAGACAGGAAGAGAATGCTGTTGTCATTTCATTTGATATGCTCAATATCTGATGACATTTGCCGAGCAATATTTGTGCAGCTTGTGAGGTATCTAGAACAAAGTTCAAGGCGCTTACTCATAGGCTAGTTCAGTAATTCTCAAAAGGGCAAATATCACGAATAAGAGGGCAATAACGCATTCTTGAAAAGTCAAGACTGGTATTTTTTGGATAAAGAGATATGATGCAATAATAACGAATTCAAAATGGAATTTACATAAGATAGGTATGATATATTTGATTACAAGTCATAGGGCAAATACCCGCTCATATGTATCGCAGTAAAACCATGGAGCATTCCATTTCCAACATCCTATTTGGTAGAAAAAGGTTTTCATCTATGACGTTATTGCTATCGAAACAAAGAAATCGCCTTTCCATCAGCAATTGGGAAGACATTTTTGAGATTGCACCTGACCAAAATGTCTCTAAATATTTGATAAAAAATTTGATGAAGAACCCTAAGTTCTTCTATCTTATTAAAAACCCTGTGTATTATAATTAGTCTATTTGTTTGTAATAAATCTGTTTGTACCTTACATTTTTTGTATTATCGAGGGACAATGATGATGTAAAGGGTACTGTAAATAGGCAATAATGGGTAAAAGTTTGAGAATCCCTGGGCTAGATCATGCAGCTGAGTATTAGAAACATGTTTGCCACCACACGATGGAATCATTTACTGATAAACTACTCCCATAACTGCCTCGACTGTTCAGCTTATTTTCTATATTCTCTGATATCATAATACATTAAACCATATCTCACAACCTGGAATTTTCTCCACCATCGAACAATTCCCATATACAACCTAGATTGACAATGGATCGAGGACATGTTCTATCGTGGTTGAGTCAACTTGTATTTTTACCATTTTTTTCTGGCCCCGAAAAAATGATTGTTTCTAAGAAAATTTGCTCAAAAATTAAAGAGAATGATTCCTAAGCAAACCTCTGGATGACCACAAAAATGTCAGGAGCTACTAACACTATAAAGCATTATGGTGTGAATTGTGCTAAATACCAATTGACGTTAGACTTGAAGCAGTTTGTGTCAATACGATCAGGAAAATTGCTATGAGGTAGTGAATTATGCATACCTGAAGTTCTTCAAAAAAATGGTATAGAATTTGAAAAAAAACAGAATAGATGGTACCCACCTGATATTGCCATTTTATGTACAGCGACTGCAAATTCGTCAACTTGTTTCTTAAGTAATTCATGATGAGCTAGACCAGTCTAAACAAAAATAAAGACAGTGATGAATTAACCATTATGTATTATTCAAAGCCATATATTCTAAATTTTAAGAATTAATCTCAATTAATGACACTATCATAAAAACAACCTATTTAGGATAAAAAACCACAAAGAAAAAAAAGATTTTATAATACCAAAATACAAAAAGAATAATCTTAATAACAATCATTCTGGTGCCATAACACTAGAAACCTGGGTACAATTTTGAGGGTTTAAAGACAAAGTGTCGAATGTTGAAACATTACAAAGGAATGGGTTCTCTTCAAACTAGTATCTAATGATAGTTTGAAACAATATTCGATCAAGTATTTCAATGATAAGTACCAATAGTTGAAAAAGAAAAATATATGATTTCTTTTATTTTCTCAAAATAGCCTTTTCAAGTTTTGCCCTTTAGGATTTACACCCTTGTATTGCAGTGATGTTCTAAATATCATAAAATTGATTTTTTTTGACCCATTATTAATTGTGTCTTTATTTTACAAGAAAAAAAATTACCTCCACAGTATTTTGTATATTAACAACAGATAATACATTATTTGTTTCGTCTTCATCTTCAGATTCACTATCTTGTATTTTACCAACTCTTGCATAATGACTACTATAGTCTATATGCAGTTGAATCGCCTGTGCCCATTTCTGAAAAGATTATTATTCAGGTAGAACTTTAAAAAAAGGTCAGGGAAAATCACAATAAGGAATATCAAATATTTGGTGTTTCTGATTATAATGGGAGAATTAAGTTGTCAAATTTATGAGCTCTATTTGGTATGCTTTAAATAAGACTATAGGCCTCATTGTGCCATTGACCGGAGGCAATTCACCAAAGTATCTGAAAGCAATATATGAAAGTTTCTTCTAACCTGCCGGCTGATATGAGCTTCAGGTCCTTTTTTAACTTGTAAATAATGTATTGAATCATCAAAAAATAATATTTGAAAGGAATGTGTGTTGTCTTCTCTCACCTAGATGCATAATAAAAACAAATGAACACAAAAAATAAACGTTTGCAACTGAGAATTCAACCATACAAAAATAAAATTGAGAGTCAAGACCTGACAAAGGGATGGCCAACTAAAAGTTAATAGAATGGATAGGCATCTTTGAATGATTGAAAGTGGATTTTAAATTTACTTTAAGACAATTAGATCAAAATTTACAAAGATCAATATTGAATTTCTAAACATTTCACACAGTTTTTGCTAAAAAATGGAAGCAAAACCCTATTAAAGCATTATGTTAAATGTGAAACAAATCTCTAGCAGAATTAGTAGAATAATATCTTACAGTAAGTTTTGCATCAGTTAAATACTTGAACATTCTTCTTTTACTACCAGTAACAGCATCTGCATGTCGTGCAAAATAAGATAGAACACCTTTGTCTAATACAACCCAATGTAGTTGAGGTCGAATAAAACGTTTCTAAAAAATAAAATAAATCATACAGAAACAGCTAAATATAAAGATAAAAACTCATATCATAATCAGAATGCTGATCCTATAAAATCAATCCACAGGTTACATAGCTATGAAAAAATGAATAATGAATCCTGCCTTGTTTAATTGATCAGTGCATTCTGAATAAAAAATATTATGGATCACCCGAATTCAGCAGAATGGAAACTATATCAATGAAACTGGTGGAATAGGCTATGCAACACAGACAATTTAATTTGTATCAAATGAGTTTACAGCAGGTTATAGCTTACAAGCTAGTAAGGGGGTGATGCAAAGAAACATTTGGAACTCTAGTACTCACAATCATCAGTCTTGGAGCACCTTGCCTAATAACCAGACATGGGAAATGTGAAAATTGCCAGATTTTTATGTGATTTAGTGGTACGGTATACAGTGTAACACGATTTATACATTGTTCCATGAAAGCCCTTTCAAAACTTTTTCTGTGTGATAGGCTACTTATTTGATCTTTATTCTCTGCTCCAAACAAGGCCATGTACAAGCAACCACTGATATCTAATGATGTGCAAGGAACTACCATTTTTGCAATGACTGTAATCTTTTTGTTTCGCCATTGCCTACACAATAACATACACCGCGGGTGAGGTGTTGGACATGGATTTCAACTCCAGATGTGCATCAGAGAAAGATTTAATGCTTTAAGCTCCAGGCCCAAAACAAAATAATAAAATAAATGTCACACAAAATAATCAAAGGCAAAAGCTACTTCCACTTTCTTTGAAGTAATTGACATTATAAGCAGCCTGAAAAAAAATTACTAAAAAGATGATTAAAATCAACGCTCACCCTATAAATAAATCCTTCAAATCTGTGAACACATTTAACAGAGTTTTGTATAGGTTGAACATCAAGAAGTCGGCGTAGTTGTTCTGTTTTGCACATATCAATGGCAGTGTTTCCTGATAACAAAAAAAATATTACAATATCAGAAAAGCTAAATACATTTAAAAAAAAAACAGCAACTCGAAAATATTACTATAATCAAAATGAGTAAAATCCTAGATTTTTTAGATGAAGCTTATTCTTGTCTTTACTCTGCATTAGGCCCTGTAGAAGCAGCCACTGCAACCCAGCAAGATGTACGGAGCTACTAACTTTGGAATGATTAGAATCTTTTCGGTTTTGCATTGCCTACTCAATTTATTATATGGGTGAAGTGATCGTCATCAAGAGATTTGAGAGTGTAGTCTGCGGTGCCAACACACTTAAAGTCTAACAATTTAATTGCCATGCCATCGCGCATACATGAAAATTAGTTTATCAAATGGCAATGTAAGAATGCATCTGTATCAGACAAATATTGGCAACATATCAATGTTGGACATTGAACCTTAATAAAAGCGAAGTTTGGCGGGTCAATTCACGTAATGGATCATTCAAATCACAACTCATTGGCCATTGGAGTTTGTTAAAGCTAGTGAATTGTAGATTTTTTTAAATACAATATTTACTTAAAATGTTGAATCATATTTTCTACCAGAAATTTTTTGCTACTTCAAAGATACAAAATTGTCTTCCAGGCATGAGTCCAGTCCCCATAGTGGTTATTTGAGTCCAACAATCAAGATATTTTGTTTAAATAATTCAAGTCAATTTAAGTCTGAACCATGTCTCTCACCAGCACTTTAACATATAACAGGGTGGTCCAAGGTTATGAGATTGAAGGGCCGCAAAAAATTTCGAGGTAGCCTTGTGGGTCGCAGTGGGGAAAACCTAGAAGTCAGCAAAATTTTTTTGTTCTTATCAGCCTATTGGTATGTTGCATAGGTGGTGTTTTTGATTATTTATTTTGAGGAAAATATATAGAGCATAAACAAAACAATGTATCGTTTCCTGTTTTCGGCTACTGCTTCAGATCTGCGTTTCATCACTGGGGTGAAGGGGTGTGTCTGTACTAAAATAAAGGCACAAAACGTCTTTCCAGATAAGGAGTTGCTTGACTCGAGTTTGAGGTGCGAAGTTGAGATGAAAAGCGTGAATTATCTCATCGGCCGGGCCCCGTCTGCACAAGACAATTCATTCTCTTCACCCCTCTTCTTTTCGCATTATTGCTCCACACAATATTTCACTTATTATCGCTTCATTAATTTTAGAAAACAAAGTGCATGTACGGCTGTCTTAACATGTACCCGTAAGGGCCTATCGACACGCGTTCGTACCGATCACAGGTCGTCATTACCATATTGGCACCGCCTTGACGTTTATATATAAAACCTTGAAATTCCGTGATTTCAACAAATATCATTCCCGACATCGAGATTAGGACAAGGGTTTAAACCTTGAATCCCGACCCCAGTTTCAATAGTTGGGGAAACTAAGAAATGTTTTGCTAATAAATACAAATATCTGCCAATGTTTTACCTTAGTGCACGCTAAAATTTTCTGCGGGCCGCAGGGAATGTGTCAACGGGGCGCATGCAGCCCGTGTGTCAAAGTTTGGACCACACTGACATATAATAAACACAACCACACTCTAGTAATCTCATTAGTAAGCATTTACCTACCTTCTTTATTAGCTATAGAAGAATCGCCACCGTGATGTAATAAATAAACTGCAACTGACTGATTATCTCTCATAGCAGCATAGTGTAATGGTGTATTTCCTAGTTCGTCAGCTGTATTTGCATTTATAATATCTGGATGTGTAGACAACTAGTTATGCAACATAATAAGCAATGTTAATCAATTATAACGAGAGGAAGGAAACGTATCATGAATAAAAGTAAATAAAATCTGACTATATATTAATATATATGTTGATTTCAGATAGTGTAATAGGCCAGTGATTTTCAACCGGTGTTCCGCGACGGCACATTTAATTAGATTCCTAATAAACTGCTGAACTTACAGTGTCCACAATAATATCAACATTTCCATCTTTAGCAGCGTTTAATATTCTTTCAGACAATTTCTTGATCTGTGTTTTCTCTGAGGCTGAAATTAAAGTTTATCTTGAACATTGTAGGGCATAAAATATTGTTCTTCGGTTAATATACACAAAACATAGTAACTAGCTGGGTTTGGAGTTGATCTACTAAATGTTGTAGTGCATATACCGTAGTTTTGTTTTACCTCAAATGATATTGAGATTTCCGCTTGGTGGCGATAGAGTACCATAGAACTATCGTTCCATTGCAATATTTTTTTTTGAAGGCATAATATGACCCTGCAATAGACAAATATTTGTTTCTATGGCGTATTTTTATGCCTCTTGCCCCGGAAAGGCTCTGCACAAGCAGTCACTGCTAGGCAAAAAGATACAGTTAAACTCCAGTTTACAAGAACCGGAACCTTCGTGGTTCAGCGTTGCCTACACAATTTATTACAACCTAAGTGAGGTGGTGGGCATGAGATTTGAACCAAATATTTTAACCAGTGATGCCATCATAGAAGGCTTACCTCTTGGGTAAGGGATGAGGGAACATTCACATATTACAGTTACAGTATTTGAATATACGCTGTAGCACAAAGCTAAACAATACTATAATATCAACATTCAAAAATCCACCTTGTAAAATATTCTTGATATGCTGATCACAAGCAACATCACTTGCTTTATTTCTTTCATCATTTTTTATGAAAAGATTTGCATTATATTCCAATATTTTATGAACAACATCCTGAAATATATCAATGAGCAACAAATAAGTATCTTTTAATATTTAGAAGACTAATAGGAGAAATTGCATTACTGCGACTTATAGCAGTGTTGCTGATAGCAAAGAATTATGGAGCAGTTATCACACTTTACCTTCAACATTTTTAATTTGTCAGATTCATGTGCAATTGTAAAAAGCTATGAAAAAGTACAATGAATTATGAATAATAACGATTATTACATAACTTGCTGGAATCAATAGATTGCTGTGGAAAATGCAAAGTTTGAGATGTCAGTTCAGTTCAGCCACAGATATTTTTATTATAAACTGAAACCTGTTGGACAATTTGGCTAAATTGATTTAAGATTGAATCTGACTAAAATGTGTTGTCCAAATATCAAAAAATCGTTGAAGACCAACAAGATTATCTATCTCATCAAAAAAAAAAAATACACTATGTATATAATTAATTTCACTTTGTAAGTTTGTATTTCACTTTTGTATTGTCAAGTCCAATAGAAGAATTTAATAAATCTTGTAGACTATAATAAAAACCATCCTCACTTCTCGACTTGTAAATGCAGCTTTGTGTAAAGGAGTATCTCCAGTAAAATTTCTGACATCAGGATTTGCATTAGATGAAAGAAGATAGTTAACTACATCAAGATGTCCAAAATAACTTGCTAAATGTAACGATGTCCATCCTCGGTTATGCTTTGCTTTACCTAAACAAGAATAAGTTATTCAAGCTAATATAGGATAATGAGCCAGACCAGGTTTGAAATAAATATGATTTGCTAAATCAAGAAATTGACTGGATTGAGTCTGACTAAGTCTGGGAGCAGATAGAATAGAATAATAAACCTCATATGAAATTGCACATCTTAACCATAATAATGGGCTAAACATTTCCAAAGATGACACAAAACATATCAGGTACCTGCATCTGGAATGAAAACTGGTCTAATTGTGAAAAAATCTTGTAGAACCATAAGATCACACTCACACAGTATCCAATTATAAGTCTGCCATATGTCTAATTCAACAAGACATTTTAGGTTTTAGATAAAATTTAATATCCCTTAGGCCCTAAGGTTTAGGGTTATGTCAGTATCGATAACTGATAAGGTAGTAACTAATAATAGCAAAAGCAACCTTTGCAATTGATATCTAATCTAGGATTTTCTTGTCTCAATTTCTTGATATTTTCAACTTCACCATTTCTTGCGAATGCCAGAAATTCACTCTCTATTTCATCCATATCAACTAACTGGAAGATATATCAAGATATATTATTAGATTTCTATATATCTGTATATTTAATTTCTTGTCTCCAATTGTTATTACTGAATCTTGCCAATACTTTTTCATACCAAGCAAATCCATTGTTTGAGCAAGAATATAACACAAGTATTGATCAATTGATTAATGGATTAAAGACAAATACAGAAATAGGAATGAGAATCGTCCTGTAATCGGTATTGTCAGTGAGACCATAGTGAATTTAGATTGATCTTATCATACTATAAAGAGACAGATGCTAAAATTAACAATGTCAAGTCATACAAATTTAGCTTGATGCAGCTGCATTCAGACATTGGTTGTGCAATATATTGCCCTGTGCTTCTGACCAGCCAGCTGTAATTATTGAATATAATATGTCTGATTGATTTCATCTGAAAATTATAGCTCTCAAATAAGCAGTAAATCCACTCGCTTCCACATTGCTGATTTCTCTTGTGTGGCTTGAAAGTGTGCATAAGTGTGCTTGAATATTGCTGTATTGGTGAATCATGTCACATCTAACTAATTAAGTATTCCAGTAATTCATGCACTAACAACTTTCACAGGGCTGAAATATTGAATTAGCCATTCTAGCTTTGAATTTACACTTGAAAAAAGCTGAAGGTCTGAAAGTCTTAATCTAACATTTAATAACATAGTTTCAACCGTTCCCAGTGTATTTGAACAGTTAAAAAATATAAAACATTGTTATATCTAATGCAGTAATGACAATATGCGAACAGATTGCTGAAAGGCATGAGATTTACATAACAGTGGTATTCTAAAATAACACTTACAGCCCAGTCTGCCAGTAGCCTGCATTTGCTGATTTGCAGACTTTACTATATTTATTGATTATACCATTACAGCATTATAACAGTCTATATTCAGATCTTCAGCGCGTTCCCCTTCACCCAATCATTGAAACATCTACTCGCAGTTTTATCTTTTGTTTTTCAGGTTACTTCAAAGTGATTAAATGAAGTAAAACACATAAAGAAAAAATCAAACAAAGACTCCGATATCCTGTAAAATGACAACCTTATTCCTATATCCTTGTCTGAAATCAATACCCAAGAATGTAAAATCTCACTTACACCTTTTGTAACCAATTTATTTCCATATCCTACTTTACTTAATTATAGTAATTTTACTGTTACCGGTAACTTTGATTACTTTTTACAATTTGGGGAATGAAATGGTCTCGCCCACCTCTTCATGTACCCAATTCTGGCAACTTTGGTTGGGCAACTTGGCATTTGACTCCAACTATAATCAGCTTGGCAATATGTTTTCAATAGAATCTTCGTTTATATTTTAATAAACGGTTAGAAGATCGATCAATTTGGCAATGGCAACCATTACAAAAATATCAATATGGTGTGGCAAATATTTTTTTTGTTTACTGTATAATATACCCTAAATTTATCGCGTTTTATTCTTACCTAAATAACTTCTCAGTGGTTGTGTGTGTGTGGCTGGTGGGTGCATGTGAGCGTGTTCGAAATAACTTAATAATTTTAGGTGAATAAACACGTACCACTTCCTCTTGGCAAAACCTTCCATCTTATATTTTGTACGTTATAAACCTTATCTTTTTCGTTTGCTCCCCTGATTTCATAATCAGTTCTTATTTATTTGTTTTTATCTGTCAAATGTATTGTTATGCTGATTATGGAGTCTAAATAAATTTATACTTAACGTTATATAGGCTACTTATTTACTCATAATTCATATCCATAACCTCATGTAGCCTATATTGAGCATTGCTGGAACCAGGATATACCGGTCGTTTTTGTCTATGATTACAGATTAGATGAAGGGTACTGGGGTAAGATCAGAAGAATTAATTTAATGAATATAATCTTTAGAAAAATTGATTTTTAAATATATAATATATTCTGAACATAAGGACCCTGATAAAATTTGGCCTATAATTTTTATTTTATTGCATAATGACATTATTTTGTAATAAAATACAGTAGTATCTAATGCTTGGAATATAAACTTCAGTTGTTTATCAGTGTTTTGGAATACAAAAATCAGAAAATGTTAGCATTGGTTTCGACTTTACTCTGTATCCATGCTTCCGAAAACAAACAATACAGTAAAAACTAATCCCATACCGGTACCACTTATCACGACGAGACGCTTTAGCAACGAGATCAGGGGCTGTTCCGAGCACCATAAAATCCCCTTCGAACCAAATAAACAAAGTGAGAAGCAGCTGATCTTACTCAACCAGAAAATCGATGAAACATATTTTGCTTATCGACCATTTTTCGTTGTCTGGGCTTCGGTTGTCATAACAACGTTTCAGCAGCTTACGGAACGGCGTTCCTTCTTGCTCATTTTGAATGCTTTGCCGTTTTCCAGGAAGAAACTTATCGCTCTCTCTTTTGTTACCTTATTTTTAACGTTAAAAAGGGTTCCATAATGGCGGAATCAATAGAAGATATTTCCAGGTTGGAACTGGTTTCTACCATTGGATTTAATGGACATGTAGAAGGAGGACTTGCGATTCATCCAGACAGGTATGACAATCAGACAGTGTGGATATTTTAAATTTAACAACGGTAATCGAATATTACTGTAATAGCCTAGGCCTAGTTCTTAAACATTTTAACGGAATATGCTTATTTCTATTTAAAATAAACACAGTTTGCAAGACAAAACCTATATTACATGTAACTTTACTTCAATCTGTCAATTGTAAAATCAGAATGGAATTTCTTAATCTAGATTTCACTTTACGCTCTATTTGTAATTATTTTGAACAAGAACATTGCATCTTAAATTAACTTTTTATTGTTTCCTTTGCATTGACAGCTGAACTAACTTAACCATAACATCATTAGATATTAATTTTTTTTTTCTAATATGTTTTCAACTTAATAGAATCATGAAACTGTAAAATACATGTCAAAATGCTCAACGACAATTCATACTAATTTCTAAAATCAAATTTGAGTGTCAATTTTTAATTTCTCTTTTATAAATATTAGGCAGCACTTGATTTATCCACTTGGAAGCACAATTGTCATCAGAGATTTAAATTCTTCAGAACAGTCGTTTTTAACAGGTCATACAAACAATGTTTCTTGCATTGCTATTTCAAAAAGCGGGAAATATATTGCTTCAGGACAGGTAAGAATAAAGTTTCTTGTAATATTGAACTTGGTGTAAAGACTTTTGATATCTTCTTCTGAACTGCGAATTATAAAAAAAGTGTGGGATTGGACTCTGGGGTCCCTTTGTTTGAGAGAATTAAGCCTTTTTTTGCTATTCCTAGTATCAATATTTAAAATGCGGTTCACCAATAGAGCATATTCACTGGTGGAATTGGTTATTTTTGCATTACTTGATGTTTTTAATTAGAGAAGTCAATAACAGTCAGTGTGTCTGTCTGTTTAGTAATTTCTTTTCAGTTTCTTCCCGTTTGTCTTAAATTAATTCACTTCATACAGAAAAAAAGTCAATACAATTATTTTCTGGCAGTTATACTTCAGTTGAACTAAATTGTTTTTCATTTCCTATCTCTCACCTGTAGTTCATGACTTTTAAGATTTTGTCATTATATATCTGTTTTTTCTGTGACATGAAGATAGTATAGTAATACAAATTTTACTTGCATTGTTGTTATCGTATTTATGTATTTTGTTAATGTTTTGTATAATTGTTTCAGGTGACCCATATGGGTTTTAAAGCAAGTGTTATAGTTTGGGACTGGGAGAAGCGAAGCATATACTGCCAACTTGTTCTCCATAAAGTTAAAGTTGAAGATCTTGCATTCTCACCAAATGATAAATTTCTTGTTACTTTAGGAGGGTTAGATGATGGTTCAGTTGTTGTTTGGAACTTGGAAACTAAAGACGCTGTAAGTTGATTTATTTCACTCACAAAAAGACTCTCTACACAGTGAATCTAGTAAATATTGAGTTTTGAGTATCCAATGAAAAAAACTAGTGAGAGGAAGCTCCTGGTTTTTGATAAAATGAGTCCTTCGGTATATAAGGTTATAAAATCAATTTCATTTCACAGTTTTAGAAGTAGGCTACATAAAAAGTTCTATTCACATGCTTCAGCAAAATTTTAGGCAGTATACTCACACCATCCACTAACTATTTCAAATTAGAGTAGATAGTGCAATATTGCATCCATGTTTGCAGGTTTGTGGTTCACCAGCAGCTGTACAGTCAGCAGGAACAACATACTCAGTAAAATATGCAAATTGCAGAGATGATCTGTTTGTTACTGGAGGTGATGGAACATTAAGAGTTTGGGAACTTGATCTTGCAAATCGAAAAATTCGACCAATTGAATGCAACATGGGACAACTGAAAAGAATTGTCAAATGCATTGAAGTATGAAATTTATTATTGTCTTAACTGTATAAGGGAACAATATTGCAATATTCAAGCAAACATAAGAGTATATATGCTACTAGAGGATGATACAACGTTTTTTCTTCATCATGAATTTTGTTTTTAGAATTTTCAAGTTATTTGAAACATTCTTGGTCAACAGTCATGTATTTTCAACAAAGCAATCATTAAGAATTATTCATATCTCGATTCTAGAAAAACCTAAATTTTATGCAAATACTATCTATACCTGAGTAAATTGGATGGCATGTAAAAATGGGTACTCCTGAAGTATGTGCACCAATATGTCACACAACCTGAACCCTAACCTGGTACAAAACCTGAGTTCAGGTTGTGCGCCATACTTCAGGAGGTCCTAAAAATGCCTGACTCAATTTTATGAACTGGTAGTCTGAACTAGACCCTTGCGAGTGTTATTTAATTACTTTTGAAAAGTCAGTTCTGGGAGTTTCAAGACAACCTTAATCTAAAAAATGTGACTCTGGAATAAAAATTGTGAATTTGCAAACATCTATATTTTTATTTAGGTTGATGAAAAAGATCAATTTTTTTACTGTGGAACTACAAGTGGAGATATTTTGAAAATTAATATGAAAACAAAATTGCTTAGTAACTTTGGACCAGCAAAAGGAAAATTTAGTCGTGGGCTTGCTGATATGAAAGTAAGTTTAACATTACAAGGTTTATCGAACATAAATGCACAGAATCATTAGGCTTTATTGACTTTTGATACTTTGGAATATATATTTAAAATGTTCATAACTCAAAAATTGCTGGATAATATGAGATTCTATACTAACATGTATTAGGTTGTTAAAATTGGCAATTAATTTTAAATTTTGACTCAGCTAGTTTATCTGTACAAAACAGAGACCTCAGACTCAATTCTTTATCAAATTGGGACGCTGCACTGGTTAATGTAAAAAATTAGGGCTATCAGAAATAACCTATAAATAGTATCTTTTTTAAGAGCTTTATCCAAATTAAGGGTTCAAAATCAATCTATGAACAATAATAATACAATTTTAATCTCAAAGTTGTGAAAAAATATACTTTTCATATGAGTTAAATAAGTCGCATGTTTTAGATTCTCAAGACTGGAGATATCTTGGTTGGATCAGGGGATGGCACTGTTGCATTGGTCAAAGGAACTGGAGAAAAATATAATAAATTAAAAAGTTGCAAAGTGGAAGGATCTGTGACATCAATTGCATTGAGAGGAGAAGGACATCAAATATTTGCTGGGACTGACAAGTCACAGATATATAAGTATGATATTGAATTTATTATTAAAAGCCATTTATTTATTTAATATTTGTATAGAATGAAACATACTACTAAAAAGAATTTGATGTCTGTCCTATTAAACGTTCTTTAAGCTGGTATATAAGGATTTAGGATATTCACATAACTTACCGGTAGTTCGAACATAAATTGAAATTGGCTAATTAAATAAATTAAATAGAGTTTATGAGAGAGGATGAAACAATCAAAAAGAAGTTTGAAAGTAAATGATCAAGTTACCACTAAACTATTTAACATGGGTATTATAATCTATACTATACCTAAGTCTTAACATTTACTATCCTCAAACCTACTGGGAAAATCTAAAAATATACGTTTTCAAAATATTGTGATTTGTCGACTTTTGAACCTAGATCAATCCATTTTTTGACTAAAACCCTATTTCATCTCCCCAAGAGGTGAAAAATTGGGTTGGCTATTTGGTGATGCCAAAATAATTAAAGTCTGTTTCTTTCATCATCTATATATAATACCTTTATTTCAATGATTATATTTTTTTTTCTATAGGTTAAACTTCACTGACTTCGAACCTGATCTACAAAGCACATCACATTATAATACAGTGAACGATGTTGCCTTTGCAGAAGGATGTTCCGAGTTGTTTGCAACTTGCTCAAAGAATGATATTCGAATCTGGCACACACCAACATCTCGTGAACTTCTAAGAATCACAGTTCCCAACATGGAATGCAGTGCTGTGGAATTCATGAAGGTAAATCTTACAATGCTATATCTGAAATTCTTAACCTTCTTAAATTGCATCAAGTTTGTTGGAAGCATGTGCATTTCAATGCATCCTTGCACTCTAGTATTTATGTTTCAATAAAGTCGTAAATTGATTTTTTTAAAATTTATTTTAATATTTCATGTTTATTTAAAATGAAGGGAAGCCATTGCAGCGGAAAAATGAATTAAAAGAAACATCTTGAAAAAGTAATCTCTAAACCCTGCTTTGCGATAATTTCAATGGCACCACAAAATATCGGCCCAGTTCCTAAAATTACTTATTATGTGATCGTGTTGATAACTTGACATAAAATGATTATGTGTGTGTAAAGTTACTGTTGAGATAGAGGCATGAATGGCTATATTATCAGCTATGGTTTAAAAAGTTTGGGGAAGCTATGGTTTAATCAAATGGTAAATAAATATGTGGTGTTTTACAGAATGGTACATCTATTTTATCTGCTTGGGACGATGGAAAAATCAGATGCTTCACACCTGAGACTGGGAAACAAAAGTAAACTTTATAGCAATTTACAGTGTAAAAAAAATATGTTATATCTATTTATATATTTTTAACACAATATATTAATTATACTGGTATAGGGTAATATATACTAATACGCGTTCCACTACCTATTAAAATCTTAATCTGAGACCTGGTAGTAGGAAGTTTCTTGATAACAACATTTACAAAAATATTTCACACTCGTGCTTATGTCCACCACTATTGCTATAAAAACTATTCACATATTGTTATATTGAAATAGATTTGTCATCAACAATGCTCACAATTTGGGCGTGACTGCAATCGCAACAACTTCTGACTGTGAGAAAATAGTTTCTGGAGGTGGAGAAGGACAGGTAATACTATTCCATTTTTCACTCAGTTACTTTTTAATTTTGTTATTTACTTTCAATGAATTACCGTATACCCGCTGCATCACAATGTTATGACTTATGCAAAATTTAATGATACAAAAAGGTTTTTCTCACTATTATTATAATTTAAATATTATATTGTCAAATTGTTATTCAACTCTTTGAATGAGAATAACCTCAGCAAAAAACACTCTCGAGTTTCCTACCATTATTAATGCTGCACCAATGTAGAACAGATTTAATTGGGGATTGTTGGGGCTGCAGGCCCTAATCTAACCTAAGACATTTTTTTTTAAATAAGATCTTGCTATATGTGAATCTGCAATATCAACCGTTCACGCATAACTCAATTTATAATCAGGTTATTCTGCTATTCATGTAATGCTTGCAATTTCAAATCAACAAACGTCAAAACTATCAGTAATTCTCCAAATTATGTTTTAGGTACGTGTATGGAATGTTGCTGGTACGTTTATGGGAGCAATGAAAGAACACAAGTCGTCCATTGCTGCTATCAAGGTATGAGTAGATTAAATGAAGCTTCAAAAGTTTTAGAATAGTATTTTTTAGCTAAAAAGCAGAAAGTGTGGCTAATGGTTTGGAGTCTGATGTGAATTTTCCCTGACTTCAGAGCTTTGGCTAAGGAGAAACACTGATAAGATAGCTCAATAATAACCAGGGCTGTTAGCTTTGTGATCTTTATTTGTATACATGATAAAAGCTGTATACATGGTAAAAGCTTCTTTCTATTTTAAAGGAATTAATGACCATTTGTTTATCATGACAAATAACATTTACTATTTATCAGGAGATGGTGGATTGCCATCAATATTAGAATAGTTCAAAACACGCTTTGTGATGTTTTTTAAAATATTTAAATAGATTTATTTTCCAGCAGTATAAATGTCATATTTATACAGGTTATAATTTTCCTGCCAGATCAAAAAATTTAACAAATACAATCACCTCTCGAATGTCATTTTCTTTCAGTTTTAGATTTTATAAATCAGATTATTTTGAACATTTATCCAGTTGCTGTATTGGTCGGATAGATTTTTGGAATTAATTTAAGAAAACGTTAAATTTTTGAAACTTTATTTATTTCATGTCATATTTTCCAGATCCAGAAAAACAATGCAGTTTGTGTTACTGCATCATCAGATGGAACATGCATCATTTGGGATTTAGTTAGATATACTCGTAAACAGATGGTTATGGCCAACACATTGTTCAAATGTGTATGTTATCATCCTAAAGAATTCCAGGTGAGAAAATCATGAGTTGGCTTGGAGTTGAGTCATTGAGTCGGAAATTATAGGGGATTGCTCTAAGTACGGTAAGGGGAAGCTATCTAGATGTATGGACTTGAATGGCGGAGGTGCGATATAAAGAAGTCCTTGCCTATATTCATGCCCCATGTGATTTGAGCCTGCAAACCTGACCAAGTGAATATTGATGCAAAGGCAAGATAATTTTTAAAGCATAATAAGCCAAATCACAAATTTGGTGATAAAAATGGGGTTATATTCCATTTATACACACGATGGTAAACATAAGGAGTGTAAGATTTAAAAATCATAATACATAAGCTAATGAAATTAGACCAGTATTCTTTTCATAGGTAAATAATTTTTTTATTATTTATTATTTTTATTATTATTTAAAGATTATTACAGCGGGATCAGATCGTAAGATGGCATACTGGGAAACTTATGATGGGTCTCAGATCCGTGAGGTTGATGGTTCATTGTCAGGAGATATTAATGGAATGGATGTCTCACCAGATGGAAAAACTGTGGTCACTGGAGGAAATGATAAGCTTGTCAAGGTGCGTCAGTTGTAGAAATAATTATTTACAACTTCAGATGATACCCAATCAAACACATATCGGAGTTTCTGAAATTTAATTTTTAATGAGTAATTTGAAACTGGTATAAAAATTCGAGATGTCATAATATTTAAATAGAAATGAATTGTGAAGACATCTAGAATAACACGCAATTTAATTATCTTTACTGCAATATTGTGAACAAAGTCATTTCAAGTTTATTAAAAAACTGTGCCAGAATCGTAGTTTGATTCTATAAAACTTGCACTTATGGAGATTTTTATCAGAGTTAGAGCAATTCATACTATATTAGAACAAAGTCAAATAGACTACCTCGAATACACTCATAAATAAAATTTATTACATCTTAAATTGCATTGTGTTCAACTAAGAACGCTTAGAAGTCAATCAGTTTATATTGACTGAGTTTCAACTCAGAAATGTAAAAAAAGTTAATATAAACAGTAATTAGGTTGGTTTTCAAAAATCGAATAAAAATCTTTTTAATAGCATTGAATAATTATGATTGAATTTTACGGAATAACAGGTACGAGATTGTTAAACTTGGTTTTGGTATTTCCCAGGTAGTTATTATATCCATTGTTTTAATTCAACCACTACTCTTCTCCTATTTAGGTGTGGGGCTATGATGATGCAGAGGTTCGTTTTGTTGGAGTTGGACACAGTGAAATAACTAAACTAAAAATATGTCCGAACGAGAGATATATTGTCACAGCTAACTATGATGGATCAATCTTGGTGTGGAGATATCCTTGTGATCTTTAGTTTATTATCATCTACAATGAAGTTTTGAACATGTAAGCAATGTCTCGCGAAATCTATTTTGTTAATATAAAGTCAGTTTGAATTTTATTGAACTATTCAAAAAAACGCACTACACATTTTGTGATGCACTTACATGTTCAAAACCAACTCAACACTGTATTTATTGTAAATATGATATGATTTTGTAACAAATATAGCAAACGTTCCACAGACTAAGTTTTATATTCAGAATTATAAAAACCCCGGGTAGAGCAAAACGTTTTGGAGAAACACAGTTCTACATTAGAGATATATTAGGTCTAAATATTCTTAATATGAACTTGTCGTCAAACAATCGATAGCTAAATAGGTGCTAGTTATGTGGTTGTACTAAACCAGATGAACCCAATTCAAAAAATAATATCAATTATGCTTGGCCTCCAACCTTCAAACTCTTTCTGGTTACAAGCTGTGATTAGATTACAGATATTATGTTACTACTTATTGCTCTCGAAATATTCTGCGTATTCGGTTGCCATTAGCCTCATCAGTTAAGACAAAACAATTATGATGCCAAAGGTTTTGGTTAGGAGAAATTCACCTCTTATGTATATTCCTATGGTTTTGAATTAAAACTGCTTCAAACATTGTGCTAAATCGGTATAAACTGGCACCCAATATATCTATATAGCTTCAGTAGACTTAACTGGACATGTGATGAGTCTGAAGACGGACTACACCTTTTCACGCTACTAACGTGAATGAAAACCTGGAACGTTCAGTAGGACAGCAAGCTGATGAATGCAAGATTGATTCTTGCTCCAGAACTGAATGCACAACTCCTCATTCTCCACTACATATCAAAATGGGGAACCCTGAAAAACTATGAATGGCTTCTGTTCGCAGCAAACAAACTGTCAGTGTGCAATTTCACTTGGTTTAATTCCGACAAAACATGAACCATCTTATATAACAAATCAAAAAAATAGTCAATTTTAATAAACTTTTCAACAGTAATTGATAAAAAAATTCAATTCACCAAAAATCATTCAACGGGGAAAACACTAATTAAATACATCAATGACCAGAAACAAGAAAAAGACAGTTGTATCAGAATAACAATTTTTGATCACTCAGCATCACAGATTAAATCTGTCTGTCTTTCACACAAGGTGTGAAAAACAGCAAGGCGATGATCAACCAAAACTGCATTTAGATGTTATGATTGGTTTATGAAAGGATACCGATTGCAAGTAAAAGTCAAGCATTTTCTCTGAAGCCTTGAAGATAGGAATAAAATAATCATTATATCATTCTGAATACATTATGCAAGAAACATCAAGATCAAAAATTAAGGTTAAGCGAATACAGCATACATAGTTGAATTAAATGTATAAATACATGGAGATATGATGTATCGGGGATCAAAGTTATGTAAGAAAATTCATTCATTCAGTCGTAGGTTACAAACGATGAATGGTACCCACATGTTCATCACTCATTGTGTATTGGTAAATCATTCTCAGTAGTTCACTCCTATTAAATATTGTAAATTGATGAACAACCAACCAAATTAAACTTTATGTAGGCTTAGCATGCCATAAATCATTATTTTGCTTCAATAATTGCAACTTGAAAAATCCCTTACTCGAGCATAGATTTCATTGAATTCATCCAACACTCAGCTTTATTATTGCTCATTCAATTGAGTGTAGGTAAGGAACATAATTTCACTACATATTACCACTTATGGACGTCACAGGTTCAAATCTACAAGCAGAAACATTATAGAACTTTTCGGTATTGCAGGGTTAATTATGTTCCACTGGTACCTGAGCACACCCGCAAATAACAGGAACAATGAACGAGATATCTATTTCTTATCAAAGCGACATAGAGGTTTATGATTTAGGCAGTCTTATCCATCTTTCATAAAAAAATAATATGGAACTTTAAGACAGGTTTAAGTTATTGAAGAACGGTTGGGTGTCATTACTTAGCGGAAGATTATTTAAAATGGTATCAAATATTTTTCCATTGGAAGAAGGCAATTCTCGCTGACACAATCTGAAATAAAAAAATGAAAACCTATTACTCACAGTGAAGTCATAAATAAAACAAATGGTGGAGGTTTTTAACTGAGAAGAAACTTCATTTTAAGTATGTTTAGAAGCTCGTGCAGTCTGTAATTACTGAAAGGTGAAATAGTACAATGATAGGGGCATATATCCAGGGCTAAGTAAAACGACTTTCAAGTCATTGAGTAACTTTAGAGACTATAAATTCTATTAGAATAATTTTATAATTCACCAACCTAAAACCCACGTCTCATTGACTACAGGAATATCCTTGACAGTTCTTCCTGGGTTACCAACGCAGACAGAAGCACGACGTGAACTCCCAACAATACGTCCACCACATAATGAAACCAACTCTCGTAAATCATCCTGAAATGTTAATTTAAGTCATGAAAGTATGCTTAGAAAGTGCATAGCCTATTTAAACTTACTGTACTTGAGAACGGAATTTTCTCCATGCATGAAATCAAGTATTCACAAATTATATCGGAAGATAACTACCCCATATAGCACTAATATTATATATGAATACAGTAGTGACAATAACTAGAATTCAATGTGTTTAGCTTTGTATGCAACTGGTTGACAGAAAGTATCTTATGTAGGTGTTAAAAAAGTAGCATATTTGTGCTGTCATTAAATTCCACTGAAATGCTATTTTGAACATCATTAACAGCCCAGAACAATAAAAACTCACTACAGACAACTGCAGAAAAAAGTGAATTGCATTAGTGGTTCTCCAGTGAACGACTAATGTAACCCCAAGTTTAGATTCCTGCAATGTTCCTTCAAAAAAGATTACCGTAAATCACTTTCATAGAATCGATAGACTTGCCTGTGATGGCTTTGTATCATCAGAAATATAAATATGGCCATCGAATTTTGCAAAAAGATTGTTTTCCCATATAGAATTTCTTGAACGACATTTTCTGTTTTTTCGAGCAGCTGGAAATATGCTATATATTTCATAAGATTCTTCTTCTAACCAAAATCCAGCCGAGATTGAGTCTGTCACCTTCAGGAAATGAAGAATAAATTGTTATTTAGAACAACAATAATAAAATGAGAATTGATTAAAAAAACAATACAATTCATGGAAATTGATAGGACATGTCAGTAAAATATGGTTTATATCCTACGAACAAAAAATTTGCAGCAATTTGAATAAGTGGATGTCTGTTTCTGATTTCTTTTGCAACCACAATGTTTAGGTTAAATCCTTGTTTTTTATAGGGTGCAATAAGCATTTTTTTTACAGTTTTTCAAGATTAAGCCTAATTTTAGTTCCTGCACAGCAGGCATAGCACCATCATATGGATTGTGATTACAGTTTATGCCAATGGTTGTCAATCTAATGGAATCCATATCCATTACATATTTGAAACTATCGTATCACTGAATTGGCATCAATTTCCATTGAATGACAAATATAAAGAGAATTTTTAAATAAAAAAAGAGCAATACACAAAAATACATGCACAAGATACAAGCTGAAAAGTTTATGGTGAATCTAATAATTATTACAGAAAGATAATAATAATCTCACCCAATTCTTAGATAAAAGCCAAAGCCCTTTAGCTATTGCCCTTAGCACATTCATAGTACGTCTTGCTGCTCCACAAACAACATGAGTGGTTTGATCTCTAACAATCGATGTTATACGAAAACCAGATAAAGTTCTAACAGCTTTATGAAGTTCAAATCTTTCTCTGAAAACATGAAAATAGAACTTGAAACCCAATATAGCTCTCATTGTATTTGTCCAGCAGTCATCTTATATATGATCGGCATATGCTGAAATGTAACATGTATTTAGAAATGGCGAATAGTGATGTAAGAATCAAAATTATTACAATAATATTATTTCTTGTAGCGTCTTTTTCTTAATAATCAATAATAAATACATCATTTGACAACTAAAAACTGAATCCAGTCCCATGGTTAATTCATAGTATTGGACCAATAAAATTGATTCTACTGCAAAAGTTATTGAGTAAGTATGCCAAACTAGATACTGATTTTTCATAAAAATCTATAAAAACTCACCCAGAATGAAAATTGGTTAGAACAATGACAGATTTTCTGATATTTTTCTTTTTTGTGTAACTTGAAGCAAACTGTGTTGGATCTCCTAATATTGGTGTTGTGAAATCCATTGTGCTTCTTCGTCTTGTAAAGCTCTCACAAACTGAATGAAATAAATTTGCCTACTGAAATTTGAACACAGAGTAAACCAAGATGATAATACCACGGTGGGCCTGGGGATTTTACAAATGCACCTGGAGTTTCATTGGACTCACAGCCCCACACTCCAGGAAAAATATATGCCTGAAATTGAAACAAGGTTTGGAATTTCAAATTGACAAGAATTAGTTGGGTCATCAGGGGTTGGGAAGGGGGGTTTCAACGATCGCCTATGCATCGACTTACGATAAAATGAAAGCACTACTACTATAAAAACTACGACAATCTGCGGACATAAAATATATGGTGAACTGCCCGATTATAAATAGATTCGGATTTTTGCAATATTGGGATTTTTCAAAATTGAGCTGTCCTAGAAACACTGACTGCCACTTATTCCTACAATATCAAAGTTAGAGAAAACCCAAGGTCGGCGTGACAATCCCAAAGACTACCATTCACAATTACGCAAAGTAGTCAATCCAGGGTCGATACGAGCATATTTGAAATGTCATTCATTATTATTTTAATTGTGTGCACATGTGATTGTGTCGATTTGGAGCAATATATTTACATTACTACTCAAAAACACCACGGCAATCCGCGGACATAAAAATGTGATAGTAGTGATTATATCTTGTATCGTGAAAAAGTCGTGTATTTGCTCATGTAAGATAGGATAGACTAAATAACACGTATGCTGACCAAAACAATCGTCAATTTTAACAAAATGCAATCGCATGCGTTATCAGCGACTTTTTCAGTATTCAAAAAGGAGGGTTCTCGACCCTGAAAATCCCCCTGGATCAGAATTCCGAATATCATCATGAACAGTGATGCCTACATGAAACCTCAACAAGGTTACTTGCTAAAGCCATTACCAATAGCATAATAACATGATAAAATGGGAATATACAAAGAGAATAACAAAAGTGGGTGAAATAAAACATATTGCATACTTGCTTTTGCTGCTTGAGAAGAAAATATATTTTTATTTGGTTGTGTTCTGGAAATCTTCCTTTGTGATCTCGGAGATGATGATTGACAAGAATTTTCTATAGAAAAAAAGCAATATTCGAATCGATTATAAAAAGCAACGGACAACAGAAATATCATGAATTACCGAGCAGGATTAAAAAAACAAATAACAGGCATGAATTTAAAATGGACTAAGAAATCGCTGGGCCAATTATATATATAATTTGTCACAGCAGTTTCTCAAGATGATATGTCTCTTCATAACATAAATCAAGAGCATGGACTCAAACTCTGTCAGACTGTCACTTTAAAAAATTAATAATAAGAACCTGAAACTCTTCTTCTTCTTTTCCTTGATGGTTCCGTAGTAGAGTGACTTATGAAAGAATCTAAAGAAAATATACATATGAAGCTATAAAATGCATGTAGGTAAAATTTTACAGTTTAAGAAATTCTATATGGTTCTAGAGTCTTACTGCACAGTGCACACTAACATATATGGGCTATGGCCAGACGATATGTTACAGAAATACTGTTTTAGTGGGCAGCAGGACTTTTAAATTACATGACATGGTGATGTTTATTACTGCTACAGCATCCTTGCATTTTACTCCACTTATATATAACAACACAAAGATATAGAGCAAGGAAGGTAATTAGTCTTACTTATCAACTGATAGTGCAAGAAATTAAGATGTAAAATAATCATGTTCTGCTTTATATCCAATTTTCAATATATATTTGGAAGAACCACAGCAATCAATAGATTTCAACATCTGCAGGCACACACAAACCTTCTACAATGATGGCACAATACCACATGTTGTGATAACCCATCAGTTGGAGATTAAGACTTTGTGTTGGCATCACAGATTGCCAGTCTCAGGTTCGAATCCCCCCACCTCACGTGAGGCGTAATAAATCAGGTATGCAATGTCAAAACAGAAAGTCTGTCTTTCCAAATAATAGAAGCACATATTGTGAGATATCAGTGGGCGGATACGATGTTCAGAAGAAAGATGTGAATAAATGTTGCATAAAAAAACGTCACCATACTATACACTCACCAACAGACGTTGAATTTCTTTTCTCTCTCATTTTAATTCTATCATACAAAGATAATTGTTGATTTATTAGAGGGATTTCATTGTTGTCACACAATGCATGTTGTTTATCCTTATTTTTATTGTTGGCTTCATCCTCATCCTCGAAATCAGTGCTTTGAGAATTATAGGCCAGCTGTTCTATGGCAGATTTTCTGGGAAAAGGGGAAAGCATATCATTGCAACAGTCTACTGTTACATAAGTAGTCACAAATAATGTAATCGTATATCTCAGGGGTGGCACAATTTTTTAGTATAAGAGCCGCATGCTGCAAGTCAGAACTTTAAAAGAGCCGCAGAATTTGTGAATTTATCAATATTATCGAAATACTATGAACAGAAAAGAAATTCACACAAGAGTCTAATAACAATAAATAGATAAACAAGGCAACTCTGACAACTCTGTTTTCATCTTCGATTCTTCGTACTTTCTTTTTTTTAAATTTTGGACACATCGCACAGTAACTTAGATCTTAGACTAACTAACCGCAATCAAGCTGCAATACCGCCGACGCATCAATAAACATTGACCATTGTGACGAAAGATTTGCTGACTCGACTGACTTAAATTCAACGCTACAGCGATTTTCATACTAAAACATAATTTGTCCTAATTATTAACGAAAACTTCTTTACGACTTTTAATAAATTAAAAGAGTTTACATTAAAGTTTTTCTCTTAGTTAAAATTTGGATAATAATTTATGTTAGCGAGAAGCGCCGCACAAAAAGTCTGGCGAGCCGCATGAGGCTCGCGAGCCGCGGTGTGCCCACCCCTGGTATATCTCATATTTATCAGATCTTACATAAGGTATTCAATCAATGCCAAATCGAAAATGTACAAGATTACAGACTTTTCAAGTGCGCGATTCGAATAGTTCGCATAGATTTCATCCCTTATTGTAGATATTTACGTAAAAAAATGTATTCTTGACAGTGAAGAGATGTTGAATATGGTTGGCTACTTACTCAGATACTACAGAGCATTCTGAAGGTGTGTTTGAACAAATTCTACCAAAAAATCTTCCAGATTCTGTCGCAGTTTTATATGCTGATAACCCCAGTTGCGGAAGTAGCATTGATGTTCCATTTCTGCTCACTAAATTGCATAATAAATAAGCTCAAAAGAGAACAAAAACAGTGTAATTTATAGTCTTTTCCTGTCATGAATCTCAATTCTCAATCATCTCATGCTTGATTTCTTAAAAGCTGAACGAGTTTTTGGAAACTTAAATTATCAAATTAATTTTATTCAATGTGCATAAATGTATCACCAATATTCACTTTGCTTTTAGAGTAAAATATTCTTATAAAACCTATGAGTTTCTTAGTTATTTCTAAAGATAGGTAAGCCGATAAGCCAGTTTAAACACTATGGTGAAGACACTTATTGAAGTAGGTGGTGCAGGAAGATGTAACAAACCATAATGTCAAACAGCGCTACAGTTATCATGTAGCTTCAATTTACTACACAGAGAAAGTATATAATCGGAAGACAAATGAATATCCCTGCCTAACAGATTTCTAGCAAACATTGAGACAAAACAAACAACTTCACCTATATTTGTTGGTTCTTGCGTGCTTAATATGGATTTTGACTTCCTCGCAGATTCCTGGAAAAAGCAAGAGTTGTTATGTTCACTAACTCTCTATGTTGTTCCTAATATTGTTTTCTGTATGATATCATTATTCTTTAAATATACAACTTACTTGAGGACTAAGGAGAATAGAAACCGGTTCAAGGCATTCATCGTCGTCAAGTAATTTTCTTTTTTTGCGTCTTGATGAAACTGTAGATCAAAGGTATTATTCACTTGGCATTGTTATTAAATTAATGCAATGTATGTAGAAAAGTAAACCACAAAGAATAAGCGCACTAGAGGAAAATATTTGGCTATTTTGAATATAATCACAGCACAGATTTCAGATTCACGGTGCGAGAAAGTCAACTCAGTTGCCGCAACCACACCACTGAGATCTCTGATCTACACTAACTCTTCACTAAATCCACTTTCCTTTTAAATTCAACAATTCATAAAACTATGCACATTCACATTTTAAAAAATATTGTAATAAAATTGATATTTTCAAAAATATTGAGTTGTTATATGGTAACTCACCAAAAGGTTTAGCATAAATTTTTTGCTCTGTTGGAGTTACATCTGTAATAGTAGTAGCAGTTTCTATATTTGTAAGATTTGGTTCATCCTTATGTTTCGATGTTGAATCATGAATTGATTCGATTGAACTACCACTGACATGTAAATGCAGATCAGAAACAGAATCTTGTGATATTGTAAGCTGAGTTCTAGAGAGAAAAAAAATATATACATTATGAGAAATATTCAAAACTAGTCAATCATCTTATACCCAATAGCAATAGTTCTGGTGTTTTTTCTGAAGCTAAATATTCTTGATTGTTCCTAATGATGGATTTAAAATTTTCAAATTTTGATTTTATTGATTCGTAAATTAGGGATAAGTAGGCTACTGCTATCGTATGTGGAGTTACGGGTATTTTGAAATACTATTCGGGAATAAAGTACAAAATATCACACGAAAAAA
Source organism: Styela clava (assembly GCF_964204865.1). Lineage (NCBI taxonomy): Eukaryota > Metazoa > Chordata > Ascidiacea > Stolidobranchia > Styelidae > Styela > Styela clava. The sequence goes on from NC_135257.1 coordinate 2,037,285, forward strand.
AAAACTTCACGGTGTGTTTCAAATTATTCAATACAGTTTATCACAAGATTGTTTGAAAACTGAAATTTTTGAAAATTTTAATAGGCCCAAAAACAAAATAACTACAAACCGCTTCAATTGTTGCTGGTTTTCCAAAGATGACTTACTCAAGTCACCTGCAAAATAGAAAAAAACTATAATATGTCTGTATTGAGAATCCGGTGCATAAAATGAATATCTCAAAACATAGCTAAAACACACATTTAATAAAAATGATGCATGACGATAAGAGGTTACTTTATCTTGGAAAAATTGGAATATTTCTGGTTCGGTATCGTGAAACGATGCTGCCGCCAATGAGATTTGAGTCTATGATGTAAAAAGTCTTTTAACCACTAGGCCATCAAGTCCAATAGGATAAACTGAACAATACTGACCAATGACCATGTGTGTGAGGTTTGAGTTTATGATATAAAAAGTCTTTTAACCACTAGGCCAGCACATCCAAATTGATAAAATGAACAATACTGCCCATGTGTGTGTGTGTGTGAGGTTTGAGTTCATGATGTAGAAAGTCTTTTAACCACTAGGCCAGCACATCCAAATTGATAAAATGAACAATACTGCCCATGTGTGTGTGTGTGAGGTTTGAGTTTATGATGTAGAGTCTTTTAACCCCTAGGCCAGCTCGTCCAAATTAATAAAATGAACAATACTGCCCATGTGTGTGTGTGTGAGGTTTGAGTTTATGATGTAAAAAGTCTTTTAACCACTAGGCCAGCACATCCAAATTGAAAAAATGAACAGCACTGCCCATGTGTGTGAGGTTTGAGTTTATGATGTAAAGTCTTTTAACCCCTAGGCCAGCTCGTCCAAATTAATAAAATGAACAATACTGCCCATGTGTGTGTGTGTGAGGTTTGAGTTTATGATGTAAAAAGTCTTTTAACCACTAGGCCAGCACATCCAAATTGAAAAAATGAACAATACTGCCCATGTGTGTGTGTGTGTGAGAGGTTTGAGTTTATGATGTAAAAAGTCCTTTAACCACTAGGCCAGCACATCCAAATTGAAAAAATGAACAGCACTGCCCATGTGTGTGAGGTTTGAGTTCATGATGTAGAAAGTCTTTTAACCACTAGGCCAGCACATCCAAATTGATAAAATGAACAATACTGCCCATGTGTGTGTGTGTGAGGTTTGAGTTTATGATGTAAAGTCTTTTAACCCCTAGGCCAGCTCGTCCAAATTAATAAAATGAACAATACTGCCCATGTGTGTGTGTGTGAGGTTTGAGTTTATGATGTAAAAAATCTTTTAACCACTAGGCCAGCACATCCAAATTGAAAAAATGAACAGCACTGCCCATGTGTGTGAGGTTTGAGTTCATGATGTAGAAAGTCTTTTAACCACTAGGCCAGCACATCCAAATTGATAAAATGAACAATACTGCCCATGTGTGTGTGTGTGAGGTTTGAGTTTATGATGTAAAGTCTTTTAACCCCTAGGCCAGCTCGTCCAAATTGATAAAATGAACAATACTGCCCATGTGTGTGTGTGTGAGGTTTGAGTTTATGATGTAAAGTCTTTTAACCCCTAGGCCAGCTCGTCCAAATTAATAAAATGAACAATACTGCCCATGTGTGTGTGTGTGTGAGGTTTGAGTTTATGATGTAAAAAGTCTTTTAACCACTAGGCCAGCACATCCAAATTGAAAAAATGAACAATACTGCCCATGTGTGTGTGTGTGTGAGAGGTTTGAGTTTATGATGTAAAAAGTCCTTTAACCACTAGGCCAGCACATCCAAATTGATAAAATGAGCAATACTGCCCATGTGTGTGTGTGTGTGAGAGGTTTGAGTTTATGATGTAAAAAGTCCTTTAACCACTAGGCCAGCACATCCAAATTGATAAAATGAACAATACTGCCCATGTGTGTGAGAGGTTTGAGTTTATGATGTAAAAAGTCCTTTAACCACTAGGCCAGCACATCCAAATTGAAAAAATGAACAATACTGCCCATGTGTGTGTGTGTGTGAGAGGTTTGAGTTTATGATGTAAAAAGTCCTTTAACCACTAGGCCAGCACATCCAAATTGAAAAAATGAACAATACTGCCCATGTGTGTGTGTGTGTGAGAGGTTTGAGTTTATGATATAAAAAGTCTTTTAACCACTAGGCCAGCACATCCAAATTGATAAAATGAACAATACTGCCCATGTGTGTGTGTGTGAGGTTTGAGTTCATGATGTAGAAAGTCTTTTAACCACTAGGCCAGCACATCCAAATTGATAAAATGAACAATACTGCCCATGTGTGTGTGTGTGAGGTTTGAGTTTATGATGTAAAGTCTTTTAACCCCTAGGCCAGCTCGTCCAAATTAATAAAATGAACAATACTGCCCATGTGTGTGTGTGTGAGGTTTGAGTTTATGATGTAAAAAGTCTTTTAACCACTAGGCCAGCACATCCAAATTGAAAAAATGAACAGCACTGCCCATGTGTGTGAGGTTTGAGTTTATGATGTAAAGTCTTTTAACCCCTAGGCCAGCTCGTCCAAATTAATAAAATGAACAATACTGCCCATGTGTGTGTGTGTGAGGTTTGAGTTTATGATGTAAAAAGTCTTTTAACCACTAGGCCAGCACATCCAAATTGAAAAAATGAACAATACTGCCCATGTGTGTGTGTGTGTGAGAGGTTTGAGTTTATGATGTAAAAAGTCCTTTAACCACTAGGCCAGCACATCCAAATTGAAAAAATGAACAGCACTGCCCATGTGTGTGAGGTTTGAGTTCATGATGTAGAAAGTCTTTTAACCACTAGGCCAGCACATCCAAATTGATAAAATGAACAATACTGCCCATGTGTGTGTGTGTGAGGTTTGAGTTTATGATGTAAAGTCTTTTAACCCCTAGGCCAGCTCGTCCAAATTAATAAAATGAACAATACTGCCCATGTGTGTGTGTGTGAGGTTTGAGTTTATGATGTAAAAAATCTTTTAACCACTAGGCCAGCACATCCAAATTGAAAAAATGAACAGCACTGCCCATGTGTGTGAGGTTTGAGTTCATGATGTAGAAAGTCTTTTAACCACTAGGCCAGCACATCCAAATTGATAAAATGAACAATACTGCCCATGTGTGTGTGTGTGAGGTTTGAGTTTATGATGTAAAGTCTTTTAACCCCTAGGCCAGCTCGTCCAAATTGATAAAATGAACAATACTGCCCATGTGTGTGTGTGTGAGGTTTGAGTTTATGATGTAAAGTCTTTTAACCCCTAGGCCAGCTCGTCCAAATTAATAAAATGAACAATACTGCCCATGTGTGTGTGTGTGTGAGGTTTGAGTTTATGATGTAAAAAGTCTTTTAACCACTAGGCCAGCACATCCAAATTGAAAAAATGAACAATACTGCCCATGTGTGTGTGTGTGTGAGAGGTTTGAGTTTATGATGTAAAAAGTCCTTTAACCACTAGGCCAGCACATCCAAATTGATAAAATGAACAATACTGCCCATGTGTGTGTGTGTGTGAGAGGTTTGAGTTTATGATGTAAAAAGTCCTTTAACCACTAGGCCAGCACATCCAAATTGATAAAATGAACAATACTGCCCATGTGTGTGAGAGGTTTGAGTTTATGATGTAAAAAGTCCTTTAACCACTAGGCCAGCACATCCAAATTGAAAAAATGAACAATACTGCCCATGTGTGTGTGTGTGTGAGAGGTTTGAGTTTATGATGTAAAAAGTCCTTTAACCACTAGGCCAGCACATCCAAATTGAAAAAATGAACAATACTGCCCATGTGTGTGTGTGTGTGAGAGGTTTGAGTTTATGATGTAAAAAGTCCTTTAACCACTAGGCCAGCACATCCAAATTGATAAAATGAACAATACTGCCCATGTGTGTGTGTGTGTGTGTGAGGTTTGAGTTCATGATGTAGAAAGTCTTTTAACCACTAGGCCAGCACATCCAAATTGATAAAATGAACAATACTGCCCATGTGTGTGTGTGAGGTTTGAGTTTATGATGTAAAGTCTTTTAACCCCTAGGCCAGCTCGTCCAAATTAATAAAATGAACAATACTGCCCATGTGTGTGTGTGTGAGGTTTGAGTTTATGATGTAAAAAGTCTTTTAACCACTAGGCCAGCACATCCAAATTGAAAAAATGAACAGCACTGCCCATGTGTGTGTGTGTGTGAGAGGTTTGAGTTTATGATGTAAAAAGTCCTTTAACCACTAGGCCAGCACATCCAAATTGAAAAAATGAACAGCACTGCCCATGTGTGTGAGGTTTGAGTTCATGATGTAGAAAGTCTTTTAACCACTAGGCCAGCACATCCAAATTGATAAAATGAACAATACTGCCCATGTGTGTGTGTGTGAGGTTTGAGTTTATGATGTAAAGTCTTTTAACCCCTAGGCCAGCTCGTCCAAATTAATAAAATGAACAATACTGCCCATGTGTGTGTGTGTGAGGTTTGAGTTTATGATGTAAAAAATCTTTTAACCACTAGGCCAGCACATCCAAATTGAAAAAATGAACAGCACTGCCCATGTGTGTGAGGTTTGAGTTCATGATGTAGAAAGTCTTTTAACCACTAGGCCAGCACATCCAAATTGATAAAATGAACAATACTGCCCATGTGTGTGTGTGTGAGGTTTGAGTTTATGATGTAAAGTCTTTTAACCCCTAGGCCAGCTCGTCCAAATTGATAAAATGAACAATACTGCCCATGTGTGTGTGTGTGAGGTTTGAGTTTATGATGTAAAGTCTTTTAACCCCTAGGCCAGCTCGTCCAAATTAATAAAATGAACAATACTGCCCATGTGTGTGTGTGTGTGAGGTTTGAGTTTATGATGTAAAAAGTCTTTTAACCACTAGGCCAGCACATCCAAATTGAAAAAATGAACAATACTGCCCATGTGTGTGTGTGTGTGAGAGGTTTGAGTTTATGATGTAAAAAGTCCTTTAACCACTAGGCCAGCACATCCAAATTGATAAAATGAGCAATACTGCCCATGTGTGTGTGTGTGTGAGAGGTTTGAGTTTATGATGTAAAAAGTCCTTTAACCACTAGGCCAGCACATCCAAATTGATAAAATGAACAATACTGCCCATGTGTGTGAGAGGTTTGAGTTTATGATGTAAAAAGTCCTTTAACCACTAGGCCAGCACATCCAAATTGAAAAAATGAACAATACTGCCCATGTGTGTGTGTGTGTGAGAGGTTTGAGTTTATGATGTAAAAAGTCCTTTAACCACTAGGCCAGCACATCCAAATTGAAAAAATGAACAATACTGCCCATGTGTGTGTGTGTGTGAGAGGTTTGAGTTTATGATATAAAAAGTCTTTTAACCACTAGGCCAGCACATCCAAATTGATAAAATGAACAATACTGCCCATGTGTGTGTGTGTGAGGTTTGAGTTCATGATGTAGAAAGTCTTTTAACCACTAGGCCAGCACATCCAAATTGATAAAATGAACAATACTGCCCATGTGTGTGTGTGTGAGGTTTGAGTTTATGATGTAAAGTCTTTTAACCCCTAGGCCAGCTCGTCCAAATTAATAAAATGAACAATACTGCCCATGTGTGTGTGTGTGAGGTTTGAGTTTATGATGTAAAAAGTCTTTTAACCACTAGGCCAGCACATCCAAATTGAAAAAATGAACAGCACTGCCCATGTGTGTGAGGTTTGAGTTTATGATGTAAAGTCTTTTAACCCCTAGGCCAGCTCGTCCAAATTAATAAAATGAACAATACTGCCCATGTGTGTGTGTGTGAGGTTTGAGTTTATGATGTAAAAAGTCTTTTAACCACTAGGCCAGCACATCCAAATTGAAAAAATGAACAATACTGCCCATGTGTGTGTGTGTGTGAGAGGTTTGAGTTTATGATGTAAAAAGTCCTTTAACCACTAGGCCAGCACATCCAAATTGAAAAAATGAACAGCACTGCCCATGTGTGTGAGGTTTGAGTTCATGATGTAGAAAGTCTTTTAACCACTAGGCCAGCACATCCAAATTGATAAAATGAACAATACTGCCCATGTGTGTGTGTGTGAGGTTTGAGTTTATGATGTAAAGTCTTTTAACCCCTAGGCCAGCTCGTCCAAATTAATAAAATGAACAATACTGCCCATGTGTGTGTGTGTGAGGTTTGAGTTTATGATGTAAAAAATCTTTTAACCACTAGGCCAGCACATCCAAATTGAAAAAATGAACAGCACTGCCCATGTGTGTGAGGTTTGAGTTCATGATGTAGAAAGTCTTTTAACCACTAGGCCAGCACATCCAAATTGATAAAATGAACAATACTGCCCATGTGTGTGTGTGTGAGGTTTGAGTTTATGATGTAAAGTCTTTTAACCCCTAGGCCAGCTCGTCCAAATTGATAAAATGAACAATACTGCCCATGTGTGTGTGTGTGAGGTTTGAGTTTATGATGTAAAGTCTTTTAACCCCTAGGCCAGCTCGTCCAAATTAATAAAATGAACAATACTGCCCATGTGTGTGTGTGTGTGAGGTTTGAGTTTATGATGTAAAAAGTCTTTTAACCACTAGGCCAGCACATCCAAATTGAAAAAATGAACAATACTGCCCATGTGTGTGTGTGTGTGAGAGGTTTGAGTTTATGATGTAAAAAGTCCTTTAACCACTAGGCCAGCACATCCAAATTGATAAAATGAACAATACTGCCCATGTGTGTGTGTGTGTGAGAGGTTTGAGTTTATGATGTAAAAAGTCCTTTAACCACTAGGCCAGCACATCCAAATTGATAAAATGAACAATACTGCCCATGTGTGTGAGAGGTTTGAGTTTATGATGTAAAAAGTCCTTTAACCACTAGGCCAGCACATCCAAATTGAAAAAATGAACAATACTGCCCATGTGTGTGTGTGTGTGAGAGGTTTGAGTTTATGATGTAAAAAGTCCTTTAACCACTAGGCCAGCACATCCAAATTGAAAAAATGAACAATACTGCCCATGTGTGTGTGTGTGTGAGAGGTTTGAGTTTATGATGTAAAAAGTCCTTTAACCACTAGGCCAGCACATCCAAATTGATAAAATGAACAATACTGCCCATGTGTGTGTGTGTGTGTGTGAGGTTTGAGTTCATGATGTAGAAAGTCTTTTAACCACTAGGCCAGCACATCCAAATTGATAAAATGAACAATACTGCCCATGTGTGTGTGTGAGGTTTGAGTTTATGATGTAAAGTCTTTTAACCCCTAGGCCAGCTCGTCCAAATTAATAAAATGAACAATACTGCCCATGTGTGTGTGTGTGAGGTTTGAGTTTATGATGTAAAAAGTCTTTTAACCACTAGGCCAGCACATCCAAATTGAAAAAATGAACAGCACTGCCCATGTGTGTGAGGTTGAGTTTATGATGTAAAGTCTTTTAACCCCTAGGCCAACACGTCCAATTTGATAAAATGAACAATACTGCCCATGTGTGTGTGTGTGTGAGAGGTTTGAGTTTATGATGTAAAAAGTCCTTTAACCACTAGGCCAGCACATCCAAATTGAAAAAATGAACAATACTGCCCATGTATGTGTGTGTATATGTGTGTGTATGTGTGTGTGTGTGTGAAGTTTGAGACTATGATGTAAAAACCTTGAATATAAATAACTGCATGCAGCAATGATGACAACCACAAATTCATCACTTCTTCCAATCACGGACAGATTTTTCAGGGGGTGTAAATTTAGAAAAAATAACAAGAGACTTAAATAAAATATTTCACCTTCAACATTACACAAAGATGTTTCTGGCTGTTCAATTCCTTTCAAGTGTGTTTCAGCATTTGGCGACGGAAGACTGATATTCATATGCTGGGTCTCTGGAACTTCATTAAATCCTTTGAGCAAAAATGAAAGAATTGCAGAGATTATTATCAATTAAATACCTACATTTTAAGTCTTTGTCGTTGGATGTAATACCTATACATAAAAAACTTCATGATAGAATGTACAAAACTTACCTTCGGGTAATGCCGGGTGAATAATTTTGCATCTAGCTTGATCAGGTGTGTCAGGTGCTTCCATCTGCTGGGTTTCAGGAATTTCATCTGAAACAATGCTCAAAATGGACATGTAGGACAAATGAGTAACCACAGCACAGCAGTAGCCTATGCAACCTAAGCAATCTGATTATTCATATTAATATTATAAAAAAGCCTGCCATTATCCTTCCAGTAACATATTACATATTTACATACAAGTAGATGTTGTGTCCAATAAATTTACCTATACTTCTGAATTTTTGAAAGTCGTCACTAATTTTAAATGAAATTTATATCATTATTAACCTGCTATGCTAACTCTAAATTTTTGGATAAAAATATTATAGTGCAGTGGAGATACGAACTCCATTGGATGAACTGTGGCATAAAAACAAGTTGTAGAGGACAAATATAAACTAGTCTTAGACTGATATTCAATTACATATTTCATTTTAAAATTATCAATCAATCTTTTGCACTTATGGAGAAGATTGATAAAAAATATTTATCTTTTTAATGCAAATAATTTTAATTGAATAAAAACCACTTAAATAACTTTAGACATCAATCCTTACCCAATGAAGCATCAAATCTAGGAGGTGAAAGTCCAGATTCTCTCCATGATCTTTTAACAAAACATTGTGTATCTGCAATCGGACTAAACTTTTCACGTTCTGGTTCTGGAGTAATTGCATGAATTATTGAGAAAGCATTGTCTGGAAAGAATAAGTAATTTTTATATAACATAGAGTAATGGTGGGATAGTATTGTTTCTATTCTTGTTGTTGTATTATTAAGAATACGTTTGGTTAAACAACAGTGTTGTATTTATCTTAAATAGGCAAAATTTAGGTGATACAACATAGATATAAGGAATTGGTTTAGTCGTTAGAGAAGCACCGGGCCATAACCATGTTTGATAATTGATTTGTAGAAAAAGGACCAAAGGTTCAAAAACCCTGCCCAACACCTCGAGCAGGACGCCATCAAATTGATAGGCAATGCCAAAGCAGAAAGATTTCGTGTCAGTGTCTCCTTGTACAGAGCCTTAATCAAGGTAAAAGTGTGAAAATAACTCATAAAAAAAAATGGCCACTGCATGTTATAAATAGATGAATTGCCATTGACTAAAATGTTGCAGATTTGAGACTTTTGGTTCAAATCACAGTTAGTCCAATGTCCAGACTAGAAGGCCCAGCTCAATTAAAAATACTCCCTTCATATCAATATGCCCTGCCCAAGCTACCAATAAAAAATACTTTTCTGAAATAAAATAAAAATATAATAAAAAAATACAGTTTGCTAAGAAAATTCCAGAAGCAATATCAAAAACAATTTTAAAATTATAGTTTATTTAAACAAAAATTGTTAAACAAATATCAAGTGTTAATTACTTGTAGGCTTATCCGAAGAATTATCATTCACAGACATCTTCTCACAGTTTTCTTTTTCATCTTCATTATCAGATGAGGGAGGTGAGAAGATATGTTTTCCTTCTTTCATTCGTTTCATCATGCGTTGCATACTGTCTGATATCGGTGTTTCATACACAATAGATGGATTTAAAAAACGATATGGCTGAAAAAAAAAGTATTGCATCAAACTTACAAATTCACTGCCAAAACATAAAATTTTGCAAAATAAAGTATGTACACTTTCTGGATTATTAAATAATACAAAATAACGAAATACAATTGTTGTATTTTTTTCAATGTAAATTTCTACCGTTAATATTAATTGATTATTTAATATTTATACAATATAATTGACAAAAAATAGTATCACAAGCAAGTATCATCACCAGGGCTGAGGAGTCTGGGAGTGAGGGAGAACTTAATAAACCCAAATTTAATGCTAAATTGAAAATTATTTTCCCAAAAAGCAAGGTAAAAGAAATTTTGACACTATCCAATAAGCCAATTTTACAGAATATTGAATTTTCTAAAAATTTCAACATTCAAAATTTATGAAAAAACTCACAGATGGGGGATGAAACGGAGTATCTGCTGCTAAAATTCCATACTTTCTATTGAATGCTGGATTAGACGGTGTTGCGGCATCTAAAAATAAGTTTCAATGTCTGAGGTATGCTTCATGCAAGGCAGGAAAAATATTTACCGTAACTAGCACTTGTTCTGTTTGTAAATCACTCTCGATGACACACTATTACAACGAATTTTGGATTAGCGAGTTTGGATCAAAATTGATTCTACTAGACTTCAGACACAATTTTAGAGATTTTCACCTAAAAAGGCATTTTTAGATAACATTCTTAAAAAAGCCCAGTCTCACCTGGTGTATTGTTTGCACTTCGGCTGTTCGTTACTAATGGAGATTGGAACATGATTCTGGCATGTTTTTTATCAAATCTTGCTTTTCTTCTTTTCAACCTTTCTGCGCTTTTACGTATTGCATCTTCTGGTTCCTGAGGTTGCATTTCATAAAACCTCTAGAAAATTTGGGTAAATATAATAGTGCATAAGGCCATAAGCGTGGTATATTATGAGAAAAAATAATTATTTTTTTAATATACGACGCAGCCGACGCTTATACATGCATTTTGTTTTAAACAAGGCCATACACAAGCGTCTGACGATATGTAAGGATATGTAATTTGCAACACCAACTCTTCAACTGCCAAGCAGCCGAGGGTCCAATCAGTAAACAATCGAAAATATGCAATAATTTTTTGTTCACCTTTGGAGGTTTATACTTAGATACATCAAACAAATAGTCCTCTTCATTCACCCATTTTTGAAGAACTCTGCATCTGGGAAATTGAGGAATCAAAACATTACAATCAACTAGATGTAAGTGTATATATATGATATGAAATGTACTCGACAGTTTTGGGAAAAAATAGCACTTTCAATATGAGTGAACATGTTCAAAACAATATGAAGTACAAGGTATAACCCTTACAAATCTACCAATAAAACAGATTTGCACATCATTTTATCCTGATGATGCTGGCTTTGGATCAAAATAAAAATCCTAGACACAAGTCACACTAGACTCAAATTTTAAAAACTTTTAAAAATGGCTCCAGGTTGAGGAGAATTTTCTATCAGATTCCAAGTCCGACAAAACTTTATGCTTTTTAAGTTTCTGTCACAATTTTTAATTCCGAAAATCACCGATTAAAGTCCTAAATTCTCCAACTCCCTACTAGGAAGAATTCAAAATTCTAATTGCAGCAAGTTTGAATATACAAAGTCTTATCGAATTCTGTAGTCCTGGTAGATGCAGCCTCTTGTTCACAATGAATTCCAACATATCAAGATTAGGCTACCATATTTTAGAATTATAATGAACTCTTAATAAAAAATTATCCAGAAACCAATGATGCTTTAACACCTTCTGTAACTAACAATATGTATGTCAAGAAATGGAAAAACTGAAATTCCTCACCTGTCGACCCAAAGGCAAGTCACAAGTTTTATATTTCTTTTCTGAGCTTTCTGAATAACTGATTTATGGCCATCTTTAAAGACAACGTGGGTGATCGGATGTTCTTTTGTAAACTTTCTGACAACCTTGTGATAAAATTATTTTGAGGTTATATTAGAATGACAGCTGGCTTATGTACGGTATGAAGTTATTTCCAATTTTAACAGACTAATGCACTATCGATAGATATGCTATGAAATTTGCATTTATGTACCAAAATATTCCTACTGGGTTTCCAGAATATAGGCTTAATTAAAAATAGGGAAATTGAGAAAAACAGACAAAGAACCCTCCGGCTGTTGTATGGCAGTTGCATATTGCATAGGATTGACTTTCGTCAAACAGCTGTTCAGTTACATGTCTGGAAATATGGCGTCTACCTTCTCCAGGATAAAAATTCATTTTACACAAAATTTTGCTTTGCATCTCGTTTTGCCTCTTGGTTTTGGTGATGAAGCTTAGCTGGGCAAGGCTGATATAAATTTATGATGAGGATATGGAAGGGGATATATCATAGCAATAAACTCCCACCTAAAATAGGCACCCATTTGCACCTACTAAAACCTGGGTGATTATCCAGAAAACACTGGTATATGCCAAGTTTTACATAGCGAAATCATGTAAAATGAAATTTGATATCCTTATTATATTGAAAGAAACAGACAATACTTAAAATAATAATTAATATATTCAAAATAAAAACCACACACACCGTTGCTCCCATCCTTGTCAAAAAGTTTCTAAAAACACAAGACCTATTGTCAGTAGCATCAGATGACCAAACATCAACAAACGCAACACATCCACATAAAGTTGTTGTATGAGGCAGATCTCGAAGCTTCTTCTGAGCAGAATTCGAGAGCGGAGAATCAGGAGATGAACTAAAAATGAAAAAGCACAATGTTGTAAGATATCATGTAAAGTTGAACAAAAATATTTTCTTTTTCTTTATCCATGCCTTCCGCTTTGAACAACGCACTGCCACAAGCAGTCACTGATATCATACAATATGGAAGAAGATATAAATATTTCTGCATTTGGAAAGACTGGAATCTTTTTGATTCGGCATTGGCTACTCTATTTATTGCAACCTGGATTAGATGAGGGGTATCTAATCCATGATGCCAACACAGTTAAGACTAATGCTCTGACTGCTAGGCTAAAAATTAATTTGTTTGAACCAATTTGTTTAATTTTTTAATGCATAATCAACTAGCAATGTTTAAAAAATTCATATTCATTAAAAAAATATCCATATTTGAAATCAGCCAATGAACATTTGCATCTCTTTAAAAAAAAACAAAGAAGATAGAAAATATTCTTAAACCAACAAGCCTATTTTATACCGAATTGCAACTATCTATGCCATTGGTTCTCAAAGTGCTCCGCGAGAGAAACCTAGGGGTTCCGCGAGATATTCGATCAAAATACGGACTTGGTTATTCTGTAACTCTTAATAAGCAAAAACACCAATAATAAAATTTAACGACAGTAGAGTCGAAATATGGCAACGAGGTGGTAATTCAAATTTGACAGCATCTAGATGCAGAAGCGCAGTCAGAATTTTCAGAGGGGAGAGGGTTCAAAATTGAAATTGGAAATTCCCGGGCAAAATTATTCGCGATTAGGCCACTCGTTTAAAATAAACTTTTTCAGTGGATAAGTCAGAAGTAAGATCGGACCCAAAAATTCCAGCAACCAGGCCCGTGGGTATCAAGCCCGACTGGATTTGCAGGCCCGAGACCGAAGCAAACCCGAAATTTTCATATCTTATTTAGGAGTTCTTTGACGTGTCATTGCAAGAGTTTAGTACAGTATGTGTCGTGTTGATAAGGCAACTTGTGTTTTTTTGCAGACCGTGGCCAAAACACGGCCGAAACGCCTCATTTAAAAAAAAAATCAGCGATAGAGAAGCTCGACCCGAACGTAATGATTGACATTTCAGGCCCGACCTAAAATAACTTAAAATAGGTGCTAAACTGCCAATTATAAATAGATTGGAATCGTGTTTTTGCTATCTTGGGATTCATCAAATTTGAGTTGTTCTCACATCTCAATGAATACAATTCACAATTGCGGAATCCTTGACCATTGCGCGCATGTTTGTCTGTTCACTGTGTTCAATTCAACCTGTGGATGAGTCGACTTACGACAATATAAAATCATTATCACCCACAATTACCACGCCAATTCGCGGACCTCAAAGGAGAAACAATAAAGTCAAGTAAACGAAAAAAGAAAGCATGAAAATTTATTTTGTTTTCAATACCAAATTAATTGATATAATCTTTATGATTATCTTGTATATCGTCACATATCGAAAAAAGTCGTATTTTGCTCCGTCGGTAGTTTCAGAATGGATAAAAAGTTACATCGAGCGCACAATTATTGTATTTATTTCAGTAACTACGGTACAACACCCATTGATAACCTAACATAACATCAAAGTTTGTGAGTCACAATGTCTAAAAAAGCGTTTTTAATCTGTCGCGAGTCCGCTAAAATAAAAATTATCATGTTTTCTTCCGTTTTAGCATTTTATAATACCGCTTTCCAATCAAGAAATTTGGGGTGCTGATTCACCCCCTTATTAATTATTTTTAGCATCTCGTCGCCGATGATTATATTGTATTAACTTGTTTTCCATACTAAACTCACAATTACGCACAAAGACAAAAACGTAATTATCGCATTCGCGGAACAAGCAAGAAAAATGTGTGATTAGGGAGAATAAACACCACATATAGATGTTAGGGTCTAACTAAAAAACAGTCATCGCTACGAAAACAATCGGTGATTGCAGCAAAATGCTATCGCGCATGTTATGAGCGACTCCTTCATTCTTCCAAAATATCAAAAGAGTATTCATTAATATGTGTGTCAAATTTACAGGCCTAATATGTATAATTTATCCGTGCAATTTAGAATAAAAAGTTTTAGCATTTAAATTAGGTAAGGTATTTTTAACTTACTAAGAATATTAATCACTAAATATCAACATGTATTTTTTGTCTGCTTTATTTTCAAAATTTATTTGTGGGGCTCCGTGAAGAATGGTCAACCCCTTCAAGCGCTCCGTAACATCAAAAGTTTGAGAACCCCTGATCTATGCTATGAACACTGAACGACTGAATGAGGAAACTATATGAAACTCTGGGGTGCCAACAGATACCAGCGTACCGTATCAAAGCAATAGAGATAATTCTATTGAAACTTTATTATTACCTGTCTGACATAATGTTTTGCTCAGCAATTCCAAGATTCAATAACTTGTTAATGACTGGGGTTGTATTTTTTGCAGGCGATTCAATCGAAGCAATAGCCTGTTTTGTTTGAAACATCGGAATATTTTGTTTAGGTACAACAGGCATGTCAGGTGCAGCAGATGTATTAAAAATTCTATTTTGCATAAGACCTGATTAAATTTTACCTACTTTGGTTGCCATAATGACTTTTCCTGCAAATACAAAAATACAGCACACTGGTAGTCTATATCACACAGTCACATGTCTCTGTCTGCATGTAGTCTAGTTTGCTAGTGTAATAATTAATTATGATCTGCTTTTTTAAAGCATTGTGTGAAACAAACACTGAAACAGCAATACAGATACGGTACCGGTATAGGCCTACCGGTACCTGTATACAGAAACTACCGTACCGGTAGTCAGCTAGTAGTGCTGTAGTGTCACACTACTGAAATATAACTACAGGCAGTAGTGGGATTCAGCCGATTCTATAGAACCGTCTCATGGAATTTTATGAGATAAGCGAACCGGTTAGCATTACCGTACACTGTTACATGACTTTTTGTAACAGAACCGCCTGAAAATTCGACATTTGTGTGATGGAACCGGCTAACAAAAAATTTGAATCCCACCAGTGCAGACCGGTATCGGTATGACAGTATAAGTTTATATTCAGTCATATGTAAACCTCAAATTGGGGAAACAACAAAGCTGCAAACAGAGAAATGTATCATGAGAAACAGTCATAATACGGTACTGTACCGTAATATGCAGATATGACTGTAACCTATGCTACAAATGAAAAAACTAGACAGATTCACAAAAAATTTAAAAGCGGTTAATGAAAAATTTGAAAAGGAAATACTACTGAAAATCAACTCGCAGAAATTTTGCGTCTAGCTGTCCAGGGTCTAGCGAAGCAAACACGGTCTGACGACTGACGGTAATACAGTAATACTGTACCGATAACTGCCTAAATCTTTGAATAACGCCAAGCAAAAATAAGCTGTGAAATTTTTCTGTTTTAAAAAAAAAAACAAAGCCTGTCAGGCGCGAAATCAATTCAAGACAACATTATATTAGGGAGACGTCACTTATTTTCACATCAGATTTTTGTTTGGCGTTGATACTATGAGTCAGTTAAATAAACCCGCCAGACGACGGAGTCAAATACGAATGAAAGAAAATATGGGTTTTTCCCCAACCATCGGCCCAAAAAATCATCCTTGTTTATTATGAGAGTGGCATTTCGACAGTTTATATAAGAATAGATAAAAAAAATATTTCATACATTGAAATATTGAAAAAAGAAATATTTTTTGGCATACTTGGCAGTACGACTCAACGACTAAGATACGACTTTACGACTTGTTTTCATTGTTCTACATAAAGTACCAGGTATGAGTTTATTTTGACTCCATAATCAGCACAACAGGCGATTAAAGATATATTTACGAATAAAAACGGAATATGAAATCAGGAGAGCAAACTTAACCTCAAGTAAGGCTTTCAATAAGTACATAATTTGAAATGAACGGGTTTTCCCAAAAGAAGCGCTAAGCTACGCGTTCACTCACCTAAATTGATGAGATGAATTGACACACTCACAAGAAAATAAATCACCGCGTTTCCCCGAAAATAGGAACGTATCTATCCTACCCTGAATGTAAAACCTAGCCTGATTTTCAAATAAGATTTTAATATACCCTCCTCCCCCTCTCTATTAAAATAAGAGGATAGTCGATAGCAATAAATCTCTCCTATACGTTTTAAATAATCTATGTTTTTCAGTTATTTTGAACATGTTATTTATAAGTAAATGGATATCGGTTTCCATTTTTTGTATGTTTGAAAATCTCGTAATTTTCAAATTTTTAAAAAAAAATTTTAGTTAATGAAAATATAAGACATCACCCCTCACCCGAAAATAAGCCCTATGGTGTCTAAATTCGGAGAAACACGGTACAAAGATATCGCCAAGCTGAATATAATTTGAATCAAATGCCAAATTGTCCAACTAAAATTACCGGAATAATATTATTAAAGCTGAACAGTTTTGACACCTGAGCTTGTCATTTATGAAAGTTGGAAAGAATAATGGGCCAAATGAGGATCCCTGACCAACCACGTGCTTCATGACGCAAATATTAGTAGAGAAAGGATTGTCATATTGCATAACTTGTTTTCTGTCCTGCAGGTAGCTCCGGATCTAATTAAATGGGGTCCTTCTTAGTCTTATTTCATAGTGATAAACCTTACTTTAAAGGAATAGAATGTTCCATAGCCTCAAAGGGTTTTGAAATATCTAAAAATATTGCAATAGCATATATTGCTTCACTTTGAAGGTTTCGATTAGTTTATGAACCAAAACATTAGCAGCAATAGCAGTGAGGTGTTTATTTCGGAAACCAAACAAATACGAGTAGAAAATGTTATTGCTTTCAAAATAATTTGACATCCTGCTCAGGGTCGTAGCCATAACTTTTCAAAGGGGAGGGGGTTAACTTTTATTTAGAGAGGAAGAGCGCTGTTTTGGAACTTACAATGACGGTTCCAGTGGATAGTAAAAAGTTAAATGTATATTCCAATATGTCAAAGATATTCCGGAACATATTTCGAATTGATACTATCGTTTCCAAAACTTGACTTGGGCTTCAATTCGCGCATGATGTTTTTTTTTATTTCTATGGATGTAATTGGCCTTAAAAACATGGATGAGAATTCTTTCTTTACAAAATAATATGATAAATGGTTTCTGTCTTGGCTAGCTGGTCGTGATATATTGTAAAGCAAGCTTGAGAAAACTGTTTGTTAAATTTAATTTCTGTACCACTGCATCCAAGTCAAGTAGAATGGCAAGCAATATTTTTACTAATTAGCTCATCAATTGTTTTCCACACTGCTTGGATGTTGCCTTTGTGAGAAGCAAGTTCAGACATATAATAATTTAATTTTTTTTTTTGAAGTATTCGAGTAGGCTATAAAGATTCCCCGCATAAATCGATAGAGTTGTATTTCCGATTTTGTATTGTATGTATTAATTTTATTGTACGTTTTTCGTCCTTGATTTATGCTCGTATTCCTGATATATATCTATGCATTTTGTTCGTTGTTGGTCTATTCGTCTGTGGACATTTAGTTTTATCCAGTGATGAGCTGGATAAAACTAAATGCGGTGGTGTGGTTCAACGAGCGCGGCGGTGTGGCTCAACGGGCGCGGCGGTGTGGCTCAACGGGCTAAGCGTTAGGAATACGCTCGCCACCGCACCTCTAATTACTCTGCGTGGGTTCGCAGGTTCGAATCACATGCAGGGATGGTTATGTGCGAGAGGATTTCTGGACTCCTCGCCGTCGTTGGGTGGTTCACGTAACCGCTGGTCGGTTACGACTTCCTCCACCACCAAGTCCATGCTTCCGAAAACAAACAATATATCTAATCCCATACCCGACTTGGAATGGTAACCGGACGAGAGGCCGTGGTTCGCCATATGGATAAGCCGTCCTATCGGCTCCCCCCTCTCAAATGAGTCCGCGGAGCGTTTGAATGAGTCCGCAACGAGTCAGAAATTCACTAAGGGCCGCAACATTTTTGTGAAATTCAACCAACCAGCCAAGTTATGATTTTCGTTAGAATTTACATAAGACGTAAAAATCAAGTTTATTCACATAACATTAATCGAGTCAATAATTACTGGATACTGAGTAGGGCTGGGCATATATTCGAATATTCAACTATTAGAATAGCAATTTACTATTCGAAAATTTGGTAACAGGTGACGCAACAGGTCACTTGCGCGTCGCTCAATCAACGATTGGATTTCACAACTCACTTGCGGATAACCGATGAAAACACGAGTCGGCACACTCGTGGATAGATACCTAAGTGGTGTTTCTCGCGAGCTCGAACAACGAGAAATATTTTTTTTCTTCGTAGTTATCAATGGTGGCGACCTAAATTTTCTAAATTTAAAATCGCAATACAAAATACTAAAAATAGAAGAACGGAGAACATCATAGGTTTTGTTTTATGATGGCCCGCGGTCGATTAAAAACGCGTTTTAAGACATAGCAAATTCGGGTGCTACCTTGCCGTGGCATTTTAAAGAAGGAATGCACCATCTTGTCATAAGTCGACGCAACCGCGAGTGACTACGAACACAAATAAATTAAAATATAAAGACATTTTAAATTTTCGTCGTTGTCATGGATTGAATATTGTGCGACAGAAAAGGCCATTTATACGCTAAAAAGTCGACTCTTTCAAC
This sequence comes from Styela clava, assembly GCF_964204865.1. Taxonomy (NCBI): domain Eukaryota; kingdom Metazoa; phylum Chordata; class Ascidiacea; order Stolidobranchia; family Styelidae; genus Styela; species Styela clava. The sequence continues at coordinate 2,056,234 of NC_135257.1, forward strand.
AAACGCGTAATTACGTCGAATTTCCGATTTTGAAATTCGTTAAAATTCTGTTGTGTTTGGTTTTATTACTTCTTCACACAGAGTACGGCTGCAATAAACGCAAGTTGAGTCCGCAAAGGTTTTCGCCGGGGAGAAAATAGTCCACGACCAAAAAAGGTTGGGAAACGCTGAACTAGACTTTTTGTATATATCATAATTTTATTTCAACAACAGGAACGCAAATGCAGTAAAATGTCCAACAACCAGAACGCCGCTCCGATGCGCTCCGGCTACAGCTCACCACTGGTTTTATCCCAGAGCTACTAAAATAAAATTGATTGATTTATCGAAGTACAAACTAAATAGTGATTGGACTAGGACACCCAGATATAGGAGCCCACCCTATAAATGGTATCCAACGATGTTTTTCTTGTATATATATTTGATATTATGAGTTGATTGATTAAGTTTTTCTACACGATGATTCAGAGTATGTTTGGTATGAAACACTGACAACCTCAAACCTTCTAAACAATTATCAATTTATTCCTTTTCATCTGGCGCAAACACTCCTTGACAGAGGTATGAGAAATATGTTTTAACGATATATCAAGCTTGGTGGGAATAAATAATAATCCACGATTGTGCTTGGTACAAAAATGATTTTCTGAATTTGTACTGAGCCCTTAAATGAGTCTTATTCGTTTTTGACTTTCGAATATCCGATTCCACCGAACCCGATTCGCAACATTTATGTAGTCCAGTCCTCTTTCATTTTCAACTGTTTTGGGAATATAAGCAGTGGTGGGATTCAGCCGGGTTTCACCGATTCTATAGGAAGAACTGTCTCACGGAATTTCATGAGATCAGGGAACCGGTTAGCATTACTGGTTACTGTCAATGACTTTTTGTAACAGAAATGGGTAAAAAATATGACTTTTGTGATGGAATCGTTTGACAAAAAAATTGAATCCCACCACTGGATATAAGTGTGGGGTCGCCTACCTCTTCTACAAAATGCGTCCGCCTGTAACTTCACCTATATTTGTCTGTCCGCATCTGGTCATTGGCGGAGTCGCAAATGCCCTTATCTAACATACGCGACACAGAGGGTTCGTTACTGAATCTCAACTCTGTCAGCAAACAAAGGTGCTTAAAAGATTGCAATTCAATTTAGCTGTGGCTTCAAAAAGTGGCTTGCCTCTGGACTGTTTTTTGAATAATAAGGAAGTTTGATGACACAAAAGTAATTAGGAAGTTGACAGAAATTAGAGACTCAATAAATAATGATTTCTTTTCGTTTGTGACTAAATCTTTTAGTAGTCCATCAACAAAACTTTTAATGAAGGAGTGATCTTTGTCTGGCAAGTCATTATTCAAATCAATGATTTTATTTTCTACTCCATCGGCATAGATTGTAGCGAGAATGTAATACATGATCATTTTTATTAAGTCATCATCTTTCTCGCCAAGTATCTTTTTCAGTGCTTCTTCTACATGATCTTTATTACAATATACCAAAGAGTATCTTATTATCCTTGCTTCATTAAGCGCATCAACTACATCTTTTTTAAGCAGCTTTTCATAGACATGATCGATGGAAGACAACACAAATAGTTTGAATTTCTCAAAGTCAACATCGTCTTGATTGCATTTTGCACCCGGGTCTGTAATTATTGGCACGATGAATAATAATTTTTTGAGACAGTGCGTAATTTAGGTTTATGGTATGCTGGTTTACCCAACTGGTCAAGATGGTGAACCCCTTTTGCTTATATTATGTTTACTCTAATACAATATCAAATATGCCCAACAATCGTAGCTACCTATTCTTGGAGTGGACCTATTTAATCGTTTGGTAAAATTGATCTTGTTTCTCATGTTGGATTCCGAAAGCGAAAACTTCGTGAAAAAGGCGGAAAATTTTCTTTTCATCAACGAAGAAGCTGTACAAACCTTGGCTGGAATTGAAATTTGTTTTGAGCACGGGGACGGGCTGTGGCATCAGTTTGTGAAACATCTATTTTACCCAAATTCAATTGCATCAAGGTCTGAATAGAGTGATCAATTCAATTTATCCAATTATTTACATCATATTTACTATAAAGTTGAAAACAATACTTAATACTTACACAAAGTCTTTGGCGCAACACCGGTAATCAACAACCAATATAATATTATAAGTACAGATGTGAAGTTGTTGATCATGCATCATCTAATTTATACTATCGGTCATAAAAACAATAGTTAAAACAACAAGAGAGCTACGCACAAATATATGGACACGCCAGACCAGAGCGAATCAGGCCTTACCGGTACCTTTGACGCTACCGGTACCCTCAAAAAAGTTCTGAATTTCCAGTAGCAAGAATTTTGCAGAATCAAAACGTACAGCCAGTCATGAAACTGACTAAAATCCGTGTTCCCATGGATAAAAAATAATACAGCAAAATTTTAGACGAAATATCAAATTTCATAGAAATTTGAAATAAATAAAAGTAATAGCCTTCTAGCGAAAAAATTAATCTTTAACCACTGAAAATTTCAAAGCAATTGGTCCATTATTCGAAGAGAAAAGCGACTTTTTAAAAACGTGTCAAAGAACAAGAACAAGAACAACAACAACAACATAATATTGAAACGATCGTTATGTCCACTTCGTGTCCAATAAAGACAAAATGATAATATTTGTAGCAGTAGCAGATTGTTCTCAAGCGCATCATGCTTCGGCGAATTTTTTTATGTTGTCAGGCATAGCAGATAGGTCGGCATGTTTGCTATCACTTGACCACTTTCAAACATTCGCCTATGGCATGTAAAAACCAAACTTTGCATTTAATTTAACTTATTGGACAATATTTCACACTAGACAGACAATAAATAGCCTACGTTTTTCTTGTTATTTGAAAATACCGACACCTTCGAAAAATAAAGATCTATATATAGATAAATAAAAAACAGAAAAATTACCAGGGTACCATTTTTTCTTCTCATCGGACACGAAAAAAACTTTTTTTTACTGGACCAATTGCTTTGAAATTCTAAGTGTTCAGAGATTGTAATTTGCGCTAGAAGGCTATTACTTTTATTTGTTTCAAAAATGACTGTGGCCTCTGTGGGATTGATTTTTTGCGATGACGTCATTAAAATTAAAAATTACGCTCCTCGTGACGCTTCCCCTTTCACGTAAATTCAAATCTGCTGTTCAGCCACAACACCGTACCAGTAGGCTATTGTGACGAATTGCATACCGATACCTTTATCATTTCGTGTCCATATATTTGACTCAGAGCATTGCTCTCTTGTTAATAAATATATTTGGTGATATCACGAGTAAGTAAGATTTTGTATACTAAGAAATGTATCGTAATAAAAAAATCAAAGAATTGTGAGAAAAAACAGGAACCTTTTAAATCCGTTGTCTAGTCTTCTTTGTCTGGTTAATAATGAGATGATCAGGACCAGTTAGGTATCAGCATTGTAGTGGGCCTGCATTAAATACCAACTTAATGCTAGACAAATATTAAAGTAATATTTCATTTAGCTCGTCAGCTACATGACACTGCATTTGAGACTAAACGGGAAAAGACCATTTATATATATATATATATATATAATACGGTATAGTTAATTAGACATACGAAAAAGGTGGCAGTTAAGTATAGACGGAAAAAAGGGTCGACATTTTTCTGTCCACGTAATTATTCCACTTTCCATAACTAAAATGTTTTGCGGTTTTTACTAAATCTCTTTTTCTATGATAAAACAGTATCAGAAAAAATGGGGTTCTTCAATATTTTCAAAATATCTGCATATCTTCACTAACTTTAAGTGGACTGTGGTTCTCCTAGTTTATATTCAACGGGTATCATTTTCGTACATTGAGAGGAAATTTTGTTTATGCAAAAATCCTTCAATTTTTTCAGTATAGATATGTCTTTACGATTTTTGTTGTGTGGGTTTGATATTTTGATATAATAACCAGGCAAAATATGAAGATCATCCGTACTGTTTTTTGCAATAAAAACTCAATAAACTGAAAAGGACCTCAATCCACAACTCCGCGCCAAAGAAGAATTGTGGCCCAAAATTAAATTTGCCGTATTTGCTGATAACTTTACCACGCGCTTGCCGTTCTGTTCGCAAGTGGGGTGGACGCCGGAGGTGAATTCAGTAATTTATTTTTTCACCATACTGAAAACACACTGGATATATAAAAAATTACAATAAATATGAATAATGCTTTTCAGGACGAGGGAAACTTTTGTTAAGTTTATAAGTGCGTGAATGCAGCAACTTAGATAGAAATAAACAGTTGTATTCGGAAAAGCGCTTCAAGCCTTTTCTGTCATTAGTTAGTGAGTTGACAAATCAAACAAATAAAAACAAACACAAACCAGAAAGGAAAGGAGCAAACAAACAAAAATTGCACAGCCTTATATATTTTGCGAGAAGTTTATTGTGAAGTTTAAAGAATTCTCTGTACAATACATAAAGATGAACCGACAGTAAGCAGAATCTTGTCGTGCCCTTTTGCAAAAATTTAACAAGAGTTCGATTTAATGGAAAAGGGGAATCTATGAGTATAATATGAAAATATTAAAGCAGCATAAGTCGCTGATTGACCATAATTCTTTTATGTAACACTTTGGTCAGCAAATGTCTCAGCATTACATTTTCAACAACTCTCTTAAGCCAGTGGACATATCCACATTCGTATACATAATTGGCATACATTTTTACTAATTAATTATAAATCCAAAATAACAATCATTTTTTGTATTCCGAGTTGGTGCAAATATTTTATATAAATTGCGCAAAGATTTGAATTGATATTGGGGGTTCAACAATTTCATGTCGATCCACTGTATAGTTGACTGTATAATATTAACTGGAATACTTTAGGCACCCTGATAGTTAGACATTTAAGTCTTAATAGGTGTAATGTTTCTAATTTAATTGACATAGCAGAATTTCGTTCTGCATTTATACGCTTCACTGAAGTCGTCACATAGACACTTGAACTTTTGAGATATATATGTTGTGTGTAATGTTTTTATATTTTTCCAGAATTTCGTGTTTTTATTACATACCCTCTGAAATAGTCGGATGGCTGACATTTTGTAATATTATTGACATTTCAAAATATCATTTTGCATTTACATGATACATTTACGCAGTTGAGTAAAGAGGGGTTGATTTGAGATCTATTTTTTGCATTGTTTCTCAATATGGTTTGAAAATTTTATAATATTTCTTCTTTCTCAGTTATCGGATAGGTGGACATTTGAAATGCATTTTGAGCAATCTTCCACAACATCACAATATAAATAGCATTTCAAAATTTTGTATTTTAATTATATGTAACACATATAAGTGGTCGAATAAGTTGACATTTGAGATATATTTTGTGTAATGTTTCTCATTAGGATATCAGAATGCTGTTTCAATTATTGTATGCCACACTTAGGTGGCCGGATAGGTGGACATTTCAGATGTATATTTTGTGTAATGTTTCTCCATAGCATATCAGAATTTTCATTTCAATTTTTGTATGCCACACCCAGGTGGCCGGATAGATGGTCATTTGAGATACGTATTTTGGGTAATGTATCTCGATATGGTTTCAGAGTTTTAATTGTTGTATGCCAGACTTAAATGGCCGGATAGGTAGACATTTGAGATATATTTTGTGTAATATTTCTCAATGGGGCTGTTGTTCATTTTTCAATTACGTGTCACATTTGGGTGACCGAATAGATGAACATTTGAAATCCAATTTGTTTTCTGGCATACCAGAATTCCTATTTTACAATTATTTTATAACTTTAGGGGCCGGATAGGTGGACATTTGAGACAAAGTTTCTGTGATTATTTTTTCAATGAAATTGGCATTTTCAATTTCCATTCCTCGGTTACATTCTGTGCAAATATATATATATTTTTTCATTGTTTTCCAATGTTATTAGCATTTGCATATTTTATTTTACTATTATATACCACACTTCCTTTTTAATTAAAATAATATTTCAGACTTTAGCGATCAGATCGGCGATACGTTTGAAATAAATTTTGTGTATTGTTTCTCAATATGATTGGCATTTCAAATTTTTGTTTTTTAATTATATGTCACGCTTAATAATAACATAGTCATAGAGGAGATATGCGGGATTAGGAGATATATTTTGCGCACTGTTTATCAATATTATTGGAATTTCATAATTTTGTCTTTGTATTGATATCTTGACACTCACCACTTAGCATCTGTTTTATCCATATGTTGCAATATAGCGTTGGAATAGGCGAACATTTGTGATATGCTCCGTGTATTTTTCAATTTCAAATATACAACACGTTCAGATCAATTTGTTTCGATCTGTCTACCTTCACGTTGCGTTGAGTATTTTTTGACATGGAAACTTATTTTCAACACCAAACACAGTTAAGTGCACAGTGTTTGTTATGCACTGAAAAATTATTTTCAAAAGCAACACCATTTATGTAGACATCGAGGGCGACATTTGAGAGGGCTCCGGTTTAGTGGCGAAATAGGCTAAAACATTTGGTGGTCTGAATTAGGTGAACGAATTGAGTTGACAAAAATGTTATGTCTGTTATTGAGAGGACTGTGTTGCCTCTTTTTCTTCGTAGTTGTCAACGAATTTAGCGCTCTCCGTGCACGTATTTAAAAACAATGATACGGACACAGGAGCGACGTCCGCTTACGTACTGCATTTATAGCATGTCCGTTTAACTATCGTAATATATATATATATATAGCATATATATATATATTTCTATTTTATCGATTTGGTCGATAACACGGAGTTATTTTCGCTGTATTTGGGCGACGGGAATTTTTGGGCCACATTTTGTTGTCGCCCAAATAGTTTGGGCTTTATTTTCTACATAAATCCCTCAAGCAAAAAGTCTGAAACTTTTCGTCATTTTCAACATTACCCTCAACTATTACCACATAATGTTGGATTTGAAATTCAAGCAAAAAAACTCTGGTTTTTGCCCACAGTTTCTAGGCCTAGCTATATCCCGTTTTTCTATTTTTGCTAAATTGTGGCTACAAAAATAAATCATGATTTTCTCTTTTCTAACCCGGTTATCTTTTGGCCAGAATTGGAGGATTACCAAGAAAAAATTTTCGCTATCGTATGGTATTCCAATAATTCATCGGAAACTTATCTGGGACTTGCGACACTGCTATGGTATATTTCACTCTGACAAAATGTGCAAATTGCAGACGAGACATATGGCGTCATATATGGTCTGCGTCTGCTCTGTCAGGAGCGATGAGAGAAGTTGGTTTTAGTTATCGTTTTGAATTGAGTCTGCAATGTATCTCGCTACCTAATTATGGAAGACATGAAAATATATGGAACAGACGTGATAGTCCTATCCAGTGCGACAGAATAGAATTTCGCAGTAAATGTAGTCTAGTCCAATATTTTTTTAAAAAAGGTAAACTTTATATTATTTTGTAAAATAAATTTATGTTTTGTTTTCCTAGTCACAGATTTGGGAAAAAAACGAAGCTGACAGAAGATCATTGAACGTGTACGGAAGTCTGTCAAAGATCAGGAAAAGGAAAACTTTCCAAGCAAACTCGAGAACATTAAAATAGAAAGTTTATAGTATATATATATATAAGATAATTTTGAGTCATTTAAATACATGTGGAAGGAAAACTGTTATTTGAAAAACAAAAGGTTCAATGAGGATAAGACAAGTGAATATTGTCAGAAAAGCGTAAGGTCAATCTGGAAAAAGGTAGACACAGTAAATATGGGGAAAAAGACAAATTGGTTGCATCTCTAGAAATTTGTTTATAAGCCAGAACTGTTGTGCACTAGAAAAGGTTATCTATTACAATCCATGAATATAAATATAAGTTCATTAAAATTTCGGCAGGAGACGCACGCACCAATCGAATTTTGTAATCTGTGTATTGAGTTTCTCATGTCTTAAAATAGGACTAACCGGATTTTGAAACCCATGCCTATTTTGGCAAAAAAATAGGATATCTTATAAAAATTCTTCTAAATACCTCCATAACGTTTCTGGATATTGAATGGATGACAACGGAATATTAGAAAAGTTTGATGCATGATATATAGCGGTTATTGTAATATATATTCTTGATTACTATGTACTTTTCGCATGCAAATGTACTTTGTTCGAACACAATTTTTTGGAAATAAATCATGTGTGACCAAGTGTATACCACCACCATGCTCATTTTAGCCGGAGATGTTAAAATACAACGCTGAGTTGAATTGTTTGTCGGTCAATGGTACAAAACAGTCACTATAAACTGCATGGTCAGCGTAGGTCATTTTGCTGTTACCGTTTTTGAAAGACTGATCTTGGGGTGGGGGGTGGTCATGAGACGTTATAACAGTTGAAAAGCTGGATTGGTCGTGTAAAGCTGGGCGATTTTACTTCTATATCAAGCAACGATCTGCATTGCGTTGCTAACAATATTGCCATATCACCTTTATTGAACATATCAAGAAATGCGCAGATACGTTTTAATATTACTCCTACGCCCCTCTCTTTGAAGTCCCAGATGAGCGATTTCATAAAATTACAATGAGGGTAAGATTTGGGTAAGTCCCTGCACCCTTGGCACAAATAGAAATAGCTACTATGACTTCAAGTTTACTGGTGACGCGATTTATTAGTTTTTTTTTTATATTCAACTTATTATCCAGTATACTTGCGTGAATAACATACGGATCTTCCGTACAACGGCAATTTTCGTATTTTGCAAAATTTTTTATATTAATTTATGACATCATATTACATGAACATCTCTGCTATGACGCCAAAATTAATTTCACTCAAAAAAAACGTATGACGTCACTATAATTTTTCACATTGTCGGAAATACATAATACTAATTACATTAACTGGTGTCACTAATTTCCGACTATCAAATAAGCAAATGAGTTATGGTAACCTCTTGTACATTGTTGACTATTTTGGACGCATCTCACTCGGAAAAATACATTATCTGAAAATCGGAAATCGAACACTGCGCAGTTGAAATTCAGATTACAAAGAGATAATTAGCCCTAAAATCTATTTTAACGAACAGTGGCATATTTGAAACGTCTGTGATCCTTTTAGCGACAGTATTCCTAATTAACAAATGGGATACAAATTGTTACTTAGATTAGCGGAAATGTAGGAATTAGAAAAACTTTCTATATCGGAAGTCCAGGTCGCTCATGCCGATGCCTGGTTATTTCGTTTTCCACTTTCATTCCCTTTGTTCTCCAGTTTTAATTATATGATTAAGCACGGTCATCACAACACAAAACATTGAATGAAAAGGGAAACGTTCTTTGCTTTACTAGACCGGGCAATTGGATTTATTTCTGCGGGAATTTGAGTTTTCATACATCGCCGATTCTTCTTCTCGTTTCCGAAATGGGGACTATATTTATTTAAAAAATGGTTAATTATTCAGGTGATGGTTTAATTTAATGATGTGAAGTACCATAATACTATTTACAGTTAAAACTTGCTCATATAAATGATTTTGATTGTTAATACAACATATTATCGCCAGAAAACTTAACAATTACGGCGAAAATTGCGTTTTTGACAACATCGCCATAAAGGAGCGATATTTTCGATATTTTTGCCTAAAGTTGATGAAAAGCACGTGCAATGCACTTATTATATTCAAATATATTTGAATACAACAAAAAAAACGACATCGAAGGCGAAAAATTGAAATAATCGATGAAACCCTAGTAACGACGATATGCTATCATATGTTTCCGAACTGCATTTATTTGGAAATTTCAAAATTTTGAAATATTTTTCTAGCCATCCAATATCATATCAATATATCGCCGAATGCGTCTCTAAAATACCAACTGAGCGGTATTAACATTTTTGTTTTTTATTAATTATATCAAAAGTTATAACCAAAAAACGATAAAAAAAAATAAATTTTGAACCCAATTTTCTCGAAAACTATTAAATGAATTTTAATTATAAAACTATTTTTAGTTTTGTTTTATTGAAATATATCCAAATATATTAAAATTTTTAATACAACTACAATAGAACAAATTTTCAATTTTGGGGTCAAATGACATATAATTAATTTAAACCACTCCCTGAAAAGATAAATACAAAACTTCCGCATAGACTAGTGAAAAATTTTTCAAATTTGACCTAAAATTCGCTGATTTATATGTGTTCGAATTTTAACTCGTGATTTCGTAAATTTCAGCAATATGTCACATCTCAGACAATCCAATTTATGAAATTATGGAAGTTTTGACATCTGCTATCTAGAATCCACTATGAACAACTTTCAAATATCGCCATTGAATCTATTTTCAGGTTACACTATGGCCTACGTAGATACACAATATATATATATATACGGTATACAGTATATACACAATTACTGTTTATACTTTCGTGTGAGGGCATGGAGAATTGAAGATACAGGCAGTCAGAACGAGTGGGCAAATCGCAACAATATCGTTCAGCGAGCGATCAACCGTGACGCCAAAATAACAACATGTCACGCTGTAAATAGGGCAAGGCGACAAGCCTCAGGCACACCTTAAAACATCCAAAACCACTGTTTTCGGCTATTTCATGGTACGATTGTAACTGGTGTTCAATTTACCTTGCAAGCAAAGCATTTAGCCGTAGCTGTGAACGTTTTTAATGAAGGACAATGATTAAATACCCAATGATCATATCTATTCCATGCGGTGTCGACCATATCCAATAATGTTCTTCATTTCCGCAAATAGGCTAAAAAAAGCAGTCCCTCGGAATTGGGCGACGACGATTGTGCACCAACTCGACTATATTTTAAACAAACTGTATTACTTGCGTGAAATTTTGTCAAAACATTTCCCACTGAAAACCACCAAAATTAACGCTGTGAGTAGCTCACTATATGCCACAGAAAACGAGTGGCCCAAATGCAGCAAAAAATAGTATGTAACCTCAATGCAGCAAATAGATATATATATATATAGGTTTTAGTTATTAGGCATGGCTAATAATGTGCACAGTATACCACCAATCATGCAAATAAACCGACGAGACAAGTTGTTCACAAATCAGCAGTCAGTTTCGTAACCTGGCGATCGCCGTCAAGGTTTGCAATTCAGCATGGATGGTATCGGTTAGCAGGATGGGGGCCTCGATTATCAGCGGATATTCAAGGCGCCGGTCGGATTCTACCTTATATTATTTAGTAGATCAAGCGATTTAAGGTGGAAGAAAATATCTAACTTACTGTTTGTTTCTAGCTGACAAAATATTAAAAACCTTTCCTATTTAAATATAAATGGGTGAATCGTGAGTTTTAATTTGGTAAAAATATAATTGTATGACTTCCTTTAATATAACATGATTGGAAATGAGCGTAAACGTAGGTCAAAGAATTTCACATATATATAGTCTCGTCCAATGCCGTTATTGGCGATGGCTATATTCTTATTTATACAATATATAATATAATTTATTCAAGGAGGACAATCTCGGGCCTCGGCGATACTTCTTCGAGTATTAAATTTGATGTTGAATTGGTGATGTAACATGGTACTTGAAAGGGAACTAATATAATGCTGAAAAAATTCAGTTATGATTCGCTTAATATAATTATAATGAAATGTCTTTCGAGTTTCAAATCCGGTTGTGGTGATAAATCATGCGTTATACTATACAAGTCTCCCATATTCACAATGTAATTTTTTTACCACTCTCGCAAAAATTACGCTGCTATGCTGAAGGTGAACATTGATAAACTATATAAATTAGGTTTTTAGTTGTTATAAATATTCGATGTTAAATCAATTGTCTTATTACGAAGCCATTCAGCCAAACAATTCATTGCAAATATATCGACATCTGGAGCAAATTTATTAGCAAACAGTGGTTTCTTCTCAATAATCCAGTTCAAATCAGCACATCCATAAACACATACTCTACGTAGAAATTTTCCGCCGCATGTCGTTGAGGGACCTTGCCATTGTATTGTTCTAGAGAGAGTATTTCCACTGTAAGTGTCGTATTTTTTATCAGGTGGTGTACTGCCGGGTAATCGTGGATGCATTCGTTGCAATGTTGCCCAAACTGTTTCGTCCGGTATTTTTGTATCTTTTGCCCATTCAAGGAAATCCAAAACTCTTTGATCTAAACAATCATGGATTTATTTTCAAAGCGACATATAATATTGCAAATTCAACTATTTTAAATTTTAAAAACGTTCACAACCTTCACATGAGCACCACTGGTGGACCACTGTCGCAATCCGACACAGAGGAAGTATAAGAGTTTAACAGGAGGGAGATGTGAAAAGTGCAGAATTTTTTTTATGTATTAATATATTTTTCTTCATCAATTTTTTTTCCAGGAGACTATTTCTGTGTTAGTGTTGAGTAGAGCATATATGAATGCGGTTATGGGATATGTCCCAGGAGATTTAAAACCGACCGATAAATTTACCCAAACAGTTAATGTGCATTTATTACATACATGAAATGATAGCGGGTGGGAGACACCGTTATACGGAATATTTTGTTGCAAGAATACATTATTATAGAACTGAAAAATTGATTGTTTCCGAAACTTAGCACTGAAGACTAAAAGTAATCCAACGTGTCAATGGGGAAGAATTTGGCATGGTATCTTTAATCTGAAGTGAAACACCATTTCAAATCAAGGCTTACAGCAGCGGAATGATGTTGTCTTAAACATTTCAAAAATAAATATTACCTGTTAATAAATATTCAACAGCTTCTCTTTTGAATACAAAATAATCTTTTCCAGTAAACGGTTGAATGTTGTGAGGCGGAGGTTTCTTTTTAACATCTGTTTTATATAATCCTCCATGGTCGATATCAATATTCATTGAATGATTGTACACAAACTGAAATCTGTGGTTTTAATTTGATTAAAGATAATTTCCTTCGCGTCAACATGTTTTGGGTAAATCGATCTATCAAACAACGTAGGTTTCTTTTTCCCTCAATACGTATAGTTGCCAAAATGGTTCGGTATGAATTGATTTTAAGCTACAATTTCCGAAATAGTATATATATATATATTTAGGCAAATGAATACTTTTGAACAACCTTCTGTATTTTTCCTCTGTGATCTTAATGGTACGCGATGGTACACTATTTAGTCCATGCAAATTTTTCAACGCTCGGATAATTTCAAGATTAGTTTTTGTTGGGTAATCTTGTCCGCATGTATTGATTACGTAATGCCATCGATAATCGTTTTTCCTGAAAAAATTCTTAGGGTTAGCCACTCACAACCGGATTATGTAATTGAAAAAATCAAATCAGTAAAAATAATATAGCAGTGTGTTGAAACTATCTAAATGATAATTTCAAGACAAAATTAGCTTAAGCAGGTGTTTATTGGTTCACTCATAAATACCAAGTGATGAGATGATAACTGTTTTTTTGACTTCTTTCATAGTACCGTTCTGGTAGACTCATGATCATTATGCAGCGCAGCGTTTCAAACAAGCTCTCTTGATTCAGCCACCAATACACACGCTACGCATAGGTATGAGAAAAAGTCATGAACTAAACAATAGATTGCTTGCAATGCTCAACGGTATGGCCGTTATGAACGCCACCGCATATATGAATTTTTCCCTCCAGAAACCAACACGTCATTTTTTATCACGCCATTTGTAAAAATTTGAACCGAATAGTTTTGTGCTTGGAATTCAATAATGTCTGCGTGACAGGTTAAACTTCTCGGGATTACTACCTTGCACTAACCTCGCCGAGTACATGTTCGCTCGACTTAGTCAAACCAGAATGATTCCTGGTTCCCCAGAATGATATATTTCCCACCCATAACCACTTATCCATAGTATTGCCCAGGGCGGATGATTGAAAAACTGACCTAACGATACAGTGGGATACTTCATTACAAAGACATTGATGGCACTTGAATGTTCACTTCAAATAAAATTACCGTTTGATAAGATCTTCCATGCAGTAGAGACTAGCTTGTACAATTGTCCAGTGACCGTACCAAACTCTCGTCATGTGTTGCGCCAAGAACACGTTGTTAAAACATTTTATAATTTTCATGACTCGAGTTTGAAATTCAGCCAATGATTTTTGATCAATATGAATACAATAAATATTTTGAGGCTGGTAAATTGTCCGCAACAAATGTTCAAATGATTGAATATTTCTGGAAGTAATACATCATTAGACATTACATATTCCATTGCACTGGTACTGCAGATAATTGAAAATTCAGAAACAATTATAACAAACTAAATATTTGCCATGAATATTTAATCTAGCTGTTTAATCTAGCTGTTTTTGAGGAAATAAATACAGAAATTACATTTTAAGCATGCTGTTGCCAAAAACGTACAACTTTTCTACAAGGCAGTAGGGTATACATACAAAGCAGTTAATAAATATCTGAATTGCAATTTATGTCAATATAATTACGATTGGTTGCAGTAATATTTTTAATTAAATCATGTGGTAACCGTTCTGAATAATCCAAAACACCATACGAATATTATTTGTTGTAGTATAACGAAAAAGTATTTTTATTTCTCAAACTTACTTATAAATGCTGATGATGTATGCAATTGGATATTCCGCTTCTTCTAACGTCAGTGAAGATGTAATATACTTTCGTGATTTCACATATAAAGTACAATTGTCCGCCCAACTAGCAACCGTTTGATCTGAATTCAACAGCATATTTTTCCGTGTGCCATTTTTCTGATAAAATAAATTATGAACTTAAATTTTTTTCCTATTTGCCTCATTTTATATCATTTACACTGAAAATGTATTTTTAACTAACAAATTTCAAAATAATTCAATTTATCAACAATACAAAAATTTCAAAACATATTGACCTCAGAATATAGTATTTCTCTTTCGGTTTCAGCAAATTTTATTGCTGTCTCATCGCCTGTCATTATAGCGTCACAGTCAACATGTGTCATGGCTCGACTTTTAATAAATCTCAGACTCGTCAAGTAGTCTTTCGTAGGCATCATGTATTTTGCTTGAACTTCATTTTGTAAAATTGGCAATGCGGAAGCAGGTAAACTTGGAAGGGAAGTATTGATTGGATCTGAAATAGTCTTATCTTCAGAGACTAGCGTATTTCTCAATAGCAGCCGACCGGGCCTGAACCTGATCCATTCCCGTCCATACTTCACTAAATCTGTATATACCTGTACAAGATGTAGTGTAAAATTACACGGATATATTAAGACAAGTAGAATAGTCAAGATAAAACTTCTTTTACCCATAAAACTATAATTCCAAAACTGCATGTCAATAACAATGCCACGCCTCCGAGCCGTAATAAGTCCCACTTCATTAGTTTACTCTGATATATTAAAAAAAAAATTCAATCATTAGGTAGCTATCATAAGTACGTATAGAATTATATACATATTTAGGGTTTTGTTTTTTTATCAATTCTAAAAAAACATCGTGTTTTAAAACAAGGGCTTGTTTTAAATCAAATTTTTTTTGTATTTTTTATTGAAATATCACTTGCATGGCCGCAAAACTACGCCAAAACGTTGCATCCTGGCAGCTGCACGCGCAGCCGGAATTATAATTTTAAAAATGTAAGTAAAATTATTTTTTTGAATTTTACTCCTATTGCGTACATTTATCGCCACGTTTGTATCTCCACCAAAGTCATAAGACTTTACCAGGAATGTTTAGCCGAGATATCAGAGAGACGTTTTGAGTAAGAAAAATCATGAAAATTAGCTCACGAGCCTACTACAAAAGCAATTAAATCAAGTGCAGCCCTTCGGCAAAACTAGTGGGTTGCGATAATGAAGAATATGCTTATATCGCAAACTGGTTAACACGTCATCAAAATCTGTTTTTTTTTTTCAATGTTTCTCTTTCAACACTTAGAAGTGCAAGATCCCTGAGACGATCCTGTCCCGTTGATTCACGCGAATAAGACAAAATAAGTTTCAATTTGCTGAAAGATCGTTCACAGCTTGCAATTAAAACTGGTATTGTTAACAAAATTTGTGGAGTAATTTGCAAATTGGGTAAAACGTCGTCTCCAAAAAACAATAAAACCAAGAAGAGCCAAAGGAGTTTCTGGTTGTCCTTCTTCAGTTCTGTTACTGAGCAGCATTCTGCAATCTCTAATTTCGGTGAAAAGTTCGTGGCCATTGATGTCCGTGTCGTAGAAATTTGCAAAATCTGTGCAATCCCGACGAATTGTCGAAAACGGCATTGGTGTCTTTTAGCCCAGTATAATATATTTTATGTAAGTCTGCCGCAAAGTACGGTACTTGACAAACACGAAATACAAAACCACGTATTACTCAAAACATGTAGGCTATTACCAGCACTTCGCCGTTGCCTTTTGTCTCCAGCACAGAACTAATATCAAGTTACATCGGAGTGCGCAGGCAAGAACTCAACGATACAGAACCACGTAATTGAGCCGGTGCATTTTGTTACCTAACGTTACTAAATCGATTTTTGCTTTGTTTCCCGGCCAGATTTTTGGCCATGTAATTACGATGGAAATCTGACCGTGCGCGAGCTATGTGCCTGATGACGTCGGCAGTCGACGTAAGTGGTCTGATCAAGTGTGCAGTTTGCAATGTACTAAGACTAGATAGATGTCTGCCGCCGGTGTGATCTTGCTTGTGACCGTTTTTATACCCTTGTTGTGAAATTTTTGCAAGACTCATTTTGGCGCCCCTGTACCTTGGCGCCCGGGGGCATATGTACTCCATTGCCCCCCTAAGCTACGCCTCTGCATTTATGTTTCTTAAGTATTTTTTGTTTAATTGAAATTCTTAAAAACATATAATTGTATACTGCTCAACATGCTTTTCGTAACTTTCAATTCGTGAATATTTCGTAATTTTCGAACTTTAAAAATTGTCCGGTGGAAATACAAAAACGATGAAATGGTACTTATACTATACTCCGTTCAAAGTTCAAGTTGGGAATTGGAAAGACCAAGAATGAGACGGAAAGCTCATGATTTTTGATGCAAAAAACTGATATTCACACTCAGACTATTTATCTACGATAGTTTATGTGAAACCCATCATGTTTAGCACTCTCTCAATTTCTCTTCCAACAAGCCTTCCTCCAGTCGCGGTCACCTATAATGAACTAGCATAGCAAAGCATTATTTGAAAATGGATAGTTCTTTGATAATATAACGTAGAAGGCGTATTAATTTTTTTCTCACATTCAATACGTGACAAATTATATTCAGGAGAAAAAATCATAAGATATACGTGGGCAAAATACTGCAATACTACAAAAAAACATCAAATCCTGGCAACTACTACAACTGGTCTGAACAAACATCGTCAAAATCATTTAATATAGAGCAATTTCCTGTTCACTGATAGAACTAATCATACCGCTTTATTGTAATCAAATCGCCACTTCAACGATTGAAACAGTTGACATTGACAAAAGCCACCATTCCCAAGACTGCTTCTATAAATCATGGTTTGTGTGGTGTCAAATGTATTCACCGACGTTTATTTTTATTAACAACACCAAAAGAACAGAATATGTTGACTTTGTCTCCTTTGAGCCGTGCAATATCTCTCGTAGTACATTATGTATAGTAATAGTATAAGAAAGAAAAAAGAATAAACGCAATAACTTATATTCTGGTGATTTCTACCTCGTCAAATATAATTCATAGAATTTGCTTTCTTTTGTTCTAGTCAAAGAGATTACAGATCGCCGGATTTGTTTCATAATCATTGATGACTCATGACAAGGATTTTGGTTTGTAATAAAATTCACAAGAATAGCTTGACTTTTGCATTGTTCGCGGGCCACAATATTGCCAAGAACTTCGCTAGTTGCCTCAGCAAGCCACAACACTAGTCAATTCAGTGACATTAGTGATGCAACAATATATATGTCAAAAGATTTCTTGGTTAATTTTATGACGAAACAACACGGAGTGCGATTTTTGATTCCTCCCCGAATGCGACGCGGGCCACAGATAATGAAGCGGCGGGCCACATTGGCAATTTATTAGTTTGTACATGGTTTTACAATTTCGGCATTGACTATACTGTTCCATATTTGTGTATACATTTATTGTTTTGTTCAACAGTAAATATAATATTGGTTCATGAGTGGATTGCAATACCATTGTGGTCAAAATTGTCATTGTTGTCAAAAATTGGAGCAGGGAAAAATTGGGATCCCCGAACGTTGAATTAGGTTTTATGTTTCCCTGGGTGAAGCGTCGGGCTTGCAAAACACCACTTAGTTTCAACTCCAGCTTAGTTTTTCTGATAACTTTTGGCTCTCATTATACACACCAACAGTCAAATAATTGGCGTTTTTGGATTTTCTGATGCTCAATCTAATCTAAATGAATTTCGTTCTGGAAAGTACGTTTTTTGCCAAGATCAGCGTCTCCATTTTCATAATTGTTACTCTCAATTGCATCTTTATCTGAAATTGTACCATTAGAAGTACACGCTTATTCAATGCATTTTTTTGCTGAAATTCTACCCCCCGCCATATAAACATTTGTTCTGCTAGATCGCTGAGAAGACAACTAGGAAATCTGAATCAATCTAAATCACTTCTCTATTATTCTAACAACGTATTTATAGATAATATATTCATTTAGTAATAAATCTGAGTCATATCCCTTGTTCATAGTTTATGTCACGCCTTCATAACTGGTTGTTTACAACAAAATTATCGTAAGTCAAATCCTTCACTCCTCACCAAATTCTTATTTACTGCATCCCGATATCACCTCATTATACAGTATATGCCCTGGGAACTTATATATTACATTAACTCATAATTTGCAAACATGAACGAAACGGAAATCCATTTCCGGAAACAACGGAAATGGATACAATCAATACGGTACAATGGATACAACGGATACGGTACAATCAATTTTTACAGCTTCTGCACTATTCCTTCGTTTCATGCACAGATATGACGAATTCGCTGTATACTAATTGATATAATTACATGACATATGACCATGGTTCACCAGCCTGACACACACACTGGATACCGCAACTTGCAGAGGATGCTTTCAGCGTTTTCTAGCGGGGCCAATGAAAAATAGCAGTTTTACCGATCCAACTAAGCACCGCAGTAGTAAAGAGGTCGGAGGAACATTTTCTGCGGCGAAAAATGCGGGTCATGGCTAGTTTGCAATTAGCTGTTGCATACGTGTTAGTGTTACGCACTGGAGAAGATTTAATATTAATGATTCCGTAATCTAAATCTGTATTCTATTTGTGCGGCAGTCAGGTAGCCTGTGTTTGTATGTCAATAATGCGACAACAGTCACTTGTTGCTGCGTGAGTATTTGCCGCTTAGAGGCATAATGTCTCAAATGTGTATTTGTTGGACGCACTGGGAAAATAAATGCCCTAATATTGGGAACCTTTGTTGATTGACGTAGTGTTTGTAAAAAAGTAAATGGAACGACTTTTTATCACTTTGTAAGGCGCTCCAGAAGTATATGTATCAATATGGAGGTATAGAGGTGTTTGTACGTCAATAAGGCGACAACAGTCACTTGTTGTTGCGCGAATATTTGCCGCTTAGAGGCATAATGTCTCAAATTTGTATTTGTAGCACGCACTGGGTGAATAAAAGCCCTGAATATTGGAAATCTTTGTTGATTGACGCATCGTTTGTAAAATAGTAAATGGAATGGCTTTTTATTACTTTTTAAGGCGCTCCAAAAGTATGTGTACCAATATGAAGGTATATAATTTTGTTCGCCTACTTTACATCAAGTTGTGTAAAGGGACGGAAGCCTACGGGCAGGGGATATATATATTAACTTGGCTAACACAGACAGTCCCTGAACTCGTGTTAAAACTAAAATTAAAAAAAATCGGAATAAAATTAAGAGCTAACCCTAACCTAGTACACATACTGCGGGAGTACCCTTTTTAATGTGTTTGCTTAATTATAGTTGATTGAACCGAGGTCTTCCATTCCATGGTATTATATACCATCCACCATTTTTTTCTTCCTGCAGGAGTGAACAAGCAATTTCTATCTCTACTTTTCATGCTCAAAATATTTTTCACAGAACCAATATAACTATATATATATACTTCTTGTTCATTGAACATACAAAATTCATTCTTGTGAATATCTGTTTTTGGAAAAACTGCTAACTTACTTTAACAAAACAACATTTTTGCAAAT
The DNA here is from genome assembly GCF_964204865.1 of Styela clava. NCBI lineage: Eukaryota > Metazoa > Chordata > Ascidiacea > Stolidobranchia > Styelidae > Styela > Styela clava. Next base: position 2,076,456 of record NC_135257.1, read on the forward strand.
TCCATTCTTGTAAAAGTTTTTATCGTATAGTCACGCCTTCGTAAAAGTTCGCATGTGTCTGACTATAGTCTGCAAAGAGTCCCGCTCGCAAAGCTACATTTTTGCATTTTCCATTCTTGCAAAAGTCTCTTCTCGCATACACACTTTTACTGATCACAGGCTCGCAAAACTATATATTCTGACAAGTATTTGGTATTGCAATACAATAAAACTAACAATTATCAAACTCTGAAAGGGCGATATATATCCTTCAGTACAACTCCGCAATTTGAAGCCGTTAAGGTCTGTCTATTCACGATCTTGCCAAATTTCATTTACACCTCAGTGCTTCTTGTCACGAGATAAAACTTTTCGAGTATGTGATATTCCATTTATACAGATTGAATACATAAAAACCACAGAGGTAATATATATAATATAACTACATTTTAATCAAACTCATCACTACAGCTTATCGTATACATTTTTTTGAAAAAGTTTTTTGAGGCGATTTTATGGGAACATTTTTCAAATAAAAGTTATTTTTCATAGCTTTGATAAAATTGAACGCAAATATATTTTTACGTAATGCAAGGGATCGATGCTCTAGTTTAGTATATCTATGGGACACGAATTCAAATGACTATCAGAAAGCTGAAGAAATTCTTCAGAAAATGTTTATGAAATGGTGTTGTACCGAACGTCATATGAAGGTAAGTCAGTAAATTGAAAGAAGAAAACGCAAAATCTAGAGATAAATAGCGGGCCCGTTGGACTCACAAAATATTCGAAAAAAGTAATGCCTTTCGTGACTTCTTCTGTTTTAAATAGTAACAACCTGAAATCGATTGCCCTATTAGTTGAAGAGAAAATAGATTATCCACGGCCCCGACAAAAATCTCAACAACAACATCAACAACATTTTACCAATACAATTGAAAGTTACATCTCGTGTCTAATAATGCTCTGGCGACCATAGATTGTTATTCAAATCCCAATATAATATATGTAAGTTACACGATTATATAACATTTCTTCTTCGAAAGCCGTGTAGATATATCTCTTTAAATTGATGATCTGTTATCAACAAGCTGAAAATAATAGTTTTGTTTCAATTAAAATGGCTCTATTTTTTAAAGCTGCTGATTGAATCTATATGGATTTGGAATAAAAAAAATCAACGATTACTTACATACAGATTGCTCGAATAGGAGCTTTAAAAACATTGCTGTATCATTATTATAAAATGAATATTACTTACCGCGGTTGCACATAGGCCCAACATATCCAGAGTCACACGTACAAGTGCCGGCGGAATAAGTTCCATGAAGACAATCTGTTACGATGGAAAATATTTGTTTTAAATTTTTTCTTTGAAACCTAAGTTTTAAATTATTCGAAATTGATGATATAGAAGAATGGGATTGATGTTAAAATATATGTGAAGAGGAAATTAAATACTTCAACTTCTCTACTACGACAAAAACTATAATGTGAATAGTGTGTAAAAATAGTTTGCCGATTTATTTAGGGACACTAGACTGTATACTACAAAATCTTCTTTCGTAATATTTGTTTTCAATAGTCATGCCGATCTCGCGACATTTGTATAATTGTGTAGTGTAGTAGCTCTGTAGTGAGGTATTTGGACAGATATCTTAAAACTAAAAAAGACTGATATTGTGAATTAATGATGGTTTGCTTCTATCCGTTTCCATCCGTTACGATATACACTGTAACTTTTTCAATATGTCGCTATAACCTTCATCGGGAGTTTTTATATATTCCCAACTCTGTCATTAATGCTTTTGACTTTTTTGTTTGGGAAGCAATTATTCACCATAATTTTTTTTATATACCTTCTGTTTGGAGTGATGATCATATAAATTGATTAATTGTGAGTAAATTGGGATAGACTTGTCACTTATGTCCATTACCACAACAATAAATTCTCTGTAACAAAGTCAATTTGCAAAGGTCTATTTTTAATCGGGATTTTCAAGTGTTTCGAGGTATAACCAAACATTAAATCACTCTACAGTAGACTCTAGCTAGAGCAACTCCGTAATTCATAGTTGTGTGGTAACTCATATTTTTATAAAGTATATATATTTCTATAATTTGTTTATATAAATTTTACTACCCATCGAGAAAGACTACTGATTTTTATTGATTATAAATCAGTTGGGTGTAATAGCATAAAACTTACATGTGTCACATGCCGCCTCATACCAATTTGCATTGCAGGCACAAAGGCTAGGAGAAGAACTGACGACTCCGTTCACACAATCTAAAATAATAATATTTACAATCCTGTACTACGATAAATGTACGTGGAATTATTATGAACTTGACATTTGAATCTAAGCACAAACTACATCAATTTAAAATTTTTGTCCAACTAATGTCATTTAGTAAATAGCTTTTCTATTTACCAACACTGTTATGTCATTCATTATGCTTCTTGAAAAAACGCGACAAACAATTTGTAAATGAGGAAACGTGATATTTACCGTCAAAAGTAAACCCATCGCCAGATCCCGAGCTAATAGTAGTCACACCATTGTTAGTGCTTCCTATAAATGCGTTGGGCGGTCCCACCAGTTTCCTGAGAAGTACTCGACCTCCAGTGGCGGCTGAAAATGAGTAATTTCAAACTTCAAGTCGGAAGAAAAGAATGCAACAGAACCCTCAAAAGCATCGCTAATCTTGTATTAATATATATATCTATTATAATAAATAGGATCAATATACCTTGACCAAATTTGTACAAAATTTGATACTTGTAGAATAACAATATATATATATATATATCCTAGAGAAGGGGTCGGCAACCTTAGGCTCGCAGGCCAGATCCGGCCCGCGGATCCGAGTGAAATAATCCGGCCCGTGACACTGCATTATAGTATAACAAAACGGCTGTTTTGACGATTGTATTTTTTACGTAACAGAATTTATTGTGAGACACGTGTAGACTAAATTATATTATAACCCAACAAGCATATAATTCAAATTCACAATTGATTGTTTCATGAAACTATAATTTACCTATAATTAGACAAATGGCAACAAAACGCAGAAAGTTGATGTTAAGTGCAACCGTTCAATGGCGCAGAAAATATTCAGAAGGAATTTTTGAGATGCAATGTAATCCGGAAATAATCTATGTTCTTTTCGAGAGATGTCTCACTACTTGATTTTCATAAAAAGTATCTTCTTGGAAAAAAACTCTACTCTAATTTGACATATCATGCGAAAAAAATTCACATCGATGTTTGAATGTACATATGAATGCGAACAATTATTTACGATAATGAACATTACAGCGAACAAGCTTAGAACTCGAATTAGTGGTTCACATTCATAAAAATGTTTTAATCGTGGCTTCATCCAGTGACCCATTTAGAAAATGTTTCCCATTTAGTGATGTCGAAAACGTATCAAGCATGATGCAACAAGGGTGTCACATTAAATGTCATTCGTAATTTTTTTTTAAGTAAGACGACTAAGTTTAGTTCACGAGTCGTCGCATTCTTCGCGCCCTGCTTAAAATTTAAATCTCTGATTTGTGTGAAAAAATTATGATTTATCGGCAATCTGTTGGGTTTTAAACTCTTTAAAAATATGTGTGGCTCGCCAAGACTTGCAACCCTTAATTTTGGCCCGTGAGCGACAAATGTTGCCGACTCCTGTCCTAGATGTTTCTCGATGATTTAATTAGTGAAATGTATGTTCATGAATAACTGAATTCGAAAAACCCACCAAGTTATTTCGCTTTCGGGTATGAAGATTCTTAAAAGCGAGTGGATACAATTTAGATTATACAAAACGCAAAATGAAGTTTTCAACCGCAATGCCGCGAGGACGGGAAAACAAAATGATGTTTACCTTCGATTTGTCCTTTGTGTATTGCTGCTATGCATACTTGCGAATCCTCGGTGTATTCTCCTGTACCTTTAATATCATTATAGTTGTGTTGGTCGCAATCAGACGGACATAAAAAATCTGTTACTGTCGTTGTGACGCCTAAATCTCCAAATGTCAATATGCAACCCATCGGTATAGTAGCTGAAACAAATATTATCAAAATGATGACAAAATATTTTCGATATAGAATACCACGAATGTTTGGCATGTAATTTGTTGATGGGTCGAGTGCAATTCGAAATTAAAACTAAACTAGAAATTATCTATTTACGAAAGGTTTATAATTCCTAATCTCTTTTTCATACATTGGCTACGGTATTGATATAACAGTGATGTGAAAAACACAACCACACCAATACTCTCTATAATTTTTTTTATAACGACGTCTCTTTATCTCCTTTATTAATCACGTTTGTTGAGATGTCAGCACATTAAAGATATATTCTGATAAAGACGCCTTCAACCAACCAACCACCAAGGGTGCACTGCACCACAGTGCGGGTATGTTCTATCTTGGTTTCCGTATTTGTGCATCTCTTTAATTTATTTCATGATTGTTGCGTTTGCAACACAATACCTGGTCGTTATAGCATTAAAATTGGCCATGTTAATAAAGCAGGCAACATATCTGGAGTTCAACCTCCACGACCATCGAATCACCCAGGAAGGTATAAATTGAGAAAGATTCTGGTACATCCATTTATAATGGCTCCCTGCGTAATAATTGTTGTGTGTCCACAGGAAAATGCGAAAAACCAAACTAAAACATGTAACAGCCGCCATCAAAGACATTCGTAAATGACGAATCCGTCCATTTACTCACCCGAAATAAATTTGGCAGTATAATATCAAAATATATTAGGAAAATGTATTACTTACTGGCAAACTGGAAACCAGGATAAAATGCATCCCACAGTTGTGATGTGATGCCATTGGCTGTATCTGCAGGGTAGGTTCCGAGTCCTCGTGTTTTTATAACAATCACTTGGGTATCTGAAGTAGCTTTGAATAAAATATGTATTTATGTTAGAAATGACCTCCTCGGCAACTGGACAAGACTGCTTCCATATTACAACTATTGTGCAAGGCTTATAATTTTTAAATGTCGAACTCCCTGTGTAGCATTTTATACGTGTATTCCGTGTTTAGTCAGATTTACATCGATAAAATGAGTATAATATTAGCTTGTTCTTATTATTCTTTTTTCTTAATCTTTCGTATATATATATATATTTATGGCAGCAATTGTCACCAAACAACATTCCGTACCATGAATTAGCTCTTATCGTATCTTTCATTTCATTGTTTGCAAACTAATTACTTAATTTTTTGCCGGAAGCAATTTATTTTTCGGGCCAAAATACAGTGAATTCATATAGGACTTGTGAGGTTGCTAATCATCGTATTCATTTACCTAATGTTTTATAACTCTAAGCCTAAGTAAACCGATGACGGTACGCTCGCTCTAGTTTTTACCATTTTGTCGGGACATTGATATCATGTAGAAAATAGTTCTGGTTAGTTGCCATCGATTAAAATATATATATAAATTCTTAGAGCTTTTGGCTGTCGTATGTTGAATTCCATGTAAAAACAATGGATGTAGACACAATCAATGTAGCGATCAAAATATATGTCTTTTTAGGGTCGAGAAATTTTGCACTGGTCTGCCCATTTAGGAATTCTACTTTTATTCAATTCAACACGTGTAATTCTGCTATGATTTTTCAGTCGAAAATTGGTATTAAATAACAACAAATAGGATTTTGCCACGCCAGCCAGTAAAATTTTATCCCACTAATTTTTCATAAATTAAAAGGTAACGTATTTCATACAGTTTGTACGTATGAGTTGAATTCTCCTCAGTTAAACAGATTCTACATTTTTCACCATGAATATACTTCCCACGTACATGTGGTCGGGACTTGACCATCCAGTACAGCTGCAGCACAAATTTGTGAATCTCTTGTGTATTCAGAAGTCCCCCAAACATCGTCAGAATGACTTTCACAATTATTTCCACAATTATGAACAAACACGTTGGGTTCATAATCTTCTACACTAAAAAAACAACTTGCTGGAACAGTCGAAGGATCTAGATATAAAAATGAATAATTATGTGTGTAATGATCAAGTATTAATCTGCTGTTAGGTATCTGACCGATATATGCAATCAGATTTTCGGAAGACAATGCTGTAGAACCAGTTCAGGTATGGTCTGACGACCAATGAGTTACATCAAGGTAAAACATGGCAGTTTTAATCTAGATTGCCAACGTTGTTTAGCCAAATACATTTTATTCCAACGTTGGATCGGTTTACTTTCTCATTATCGCTCTCCACTTTACAGTGAGGCAGAAAATTATGGTTATCTGCTGCCCATAAATAACTGGGTACCGTTCTGGGTTCTTTAAGTATGATAGGAAGTATGATTGTACCCAAAAGTTGTGTTCTATTTGAAACATTTTTCGAATGACCTATTCAGCATTGTAGACAAACTGTCATCCCTTGTCAATCACTCACTTGGTTTTCAGCTAAATCTCACTTTCTGATATCAGAACATGTCGATAGCCAAAATAATGTCTACAAGGCACAGCACATCCGAAGAACTCTTACCGAGACATTTCCACTCAGTAAAAGTGCATGCATGACATTTCCAAATATGGTACAATCGCCCGGCCCGTATTGGTTGGAAGACAAAGATGAAAGACCACAAACAGTGAATGCGGAGTTACGTGGCGTGCTGAATAAGTTCTGAACATCACTTAAACGCTATAGAGCATGGGTCACCAACCTTCTCGAAGCAGAGGGCTACTTTCTGGGTACAGATTGTGCCTATGGCTACCAGTTCAATGTACACTTCTGAAAAAGTCAGTTTGCTCGATTAAGCTTCAATTATTGACAATTACTGGTATTTAGTTAGGTAGAGACACTGATAAACTTTAGGATTCTTTAGGAAATCAAACGATTATCACAACGTTGCAATAAATTTCTATCAATGACACTTGCATTTTTAAACTGAGTGTTTTAAATTGATTTTGAAGTGATCACTACTATAATATCCTAAGAAACCACATTAATGTACCTGTACATTACTCTGCACAAGCCTAAGATAAAATGAACTTAACAGTTGTGCTACCAAACTTTACAGGTGTTGTACTGCGGCGCGTAACTTGACACTTTAACTTTGAGCGAGACTTGCAGATCATCAAAAAGGCGTGTTTCGTGTTTGTTCCTGATGAAGTACATGTCAAAAAGTGTTGATTCACAAAGATAGGTTGAACTAAACAATAGTCTCGTAAAATAGGATTGCTGTATGATTTGAATCGCAAGCTTTTTCTGCACGTACTGCGCTGACCTGTGGAAAGTTAGCGCGGTAGATTGCGTGATATCAATCCGCTTTGCCGTCGCTACCATCGTCCAGCAGATGAGACAATTTAGAAACACGCAGGCTGTTTTCACGGGAGTTGAATATAAATCCACCTTCCATTCATTGTGAAAATGGTTGATTCCCTATCGATTTCCTGCCACTGTTCTTTGGAATCAATAATTGCATTATTGCTACACCACAAACCAACGGACAAGAAACAAGAGAGCTATGCTCAAATATATGGACACGTAGAGTCACATAATTTTGATGACGTCATAGCGGAAAAAAAAGTAAAAGCCTTCTGGAGAAAATTTTTATCTTTAACCAATAAAAATTTCAAAGCAATTGGTCCAGTATTCGAAGAGAAAAGCGACTTTTTAAAAACGTGTCAAGCGGTACTGAGTTAGCAGTCAGGCAGCATCTTACCTGTACACTGTAGGCCATATACGGTAATTGATCACAGAACAGTTGTTCCCTTGCAAATTTTATGTTGTTTACACTTTAGGACAGATAATTGATCACAGAACAATTCTTCCCTTTCAAATTTTATGTTGTTTCCAGTAGACTCTCATCAAAATAAACAAATATAGTAGGCTACAAGTGCTACAACGCTTGCATTACTGCACTGGTAGGACCGTGAAAGACGGTACCGGCACCAGTACCAGGATCGTACTTACGTACTGAGCTACCAGTACCGGTACCGAACCTGTAGGTCTGATATTCCGTTCCGCATACGATAGGCTATAAAACTTGCATTGCAGCATTAGTAATACCGCGGAAGGAATAAGTCAATTTCACTGCGTTACGGTACCTGTATGGCAACCAATGACATTAAACAACATGATGCGCAACTCCGGCATTTTTGTCCGAAGATCGTATTCGATAGCACGCTCCAATGCACATACTTGACGAGACGAAAACGAGCGGATGTGTGCTGCTTTCGAGGCGTAGCACGAATGGTGTTCGTGCCTGCTTTGACAGTTGTTGTCGATTTTAATGATATTTTTGAAAGTTGGGGTAAAAAGAAATCGGTAAAAGGTAAGGTGAATACTATTGTTGTATATCACACCCGGGAATCGCACTGTTAAGTACATGTGGGAAAGCCAGCCTTTGTCAAATACTACGAAGTTATTAATTCAGTACGGTACGTAGTTGCCCATTTGCCTAAATTACATATTTACTTACCCCTTATGGTTTCAAATAGTTCATGCACCTCCAGTTAGATTTTTTTAATCAGTGAGGATATATACTCATTGTTGATTGTTGCTCATTGTAACATACTATTGCGCGTTCACTTTTATTTGCGTATTGAATCAAAGTGTTAACAAGTTCACCTAACATTTCACTCATACCGGTCTATATTGTATAGTCTGATTTCTCAAGTATTTGGAGCCACGAATGCTTGTAATTTTCTGACTAAACCCTTTTATTAGTTGGTTTATATACCAAATTCAGTAAAATATTTTTTACATAAAACATGAGATATTGGATTTATTAGCTTTTCCATTCTAAATCATATAGACTGCTTTATTTATTCTTAACGAAAATTAATAAATCTCCTCTCTTTCTTCAGATGTGAAAGTTGTGGACAAACCTGTCTAAGCATTGTGAGACTCTTGCAGTACAAGAGGCAATAGCAGAAATAGTAAGTATATCAATCAAGAAATTAAGCCGACATAAAGCAAAACTTTCAACTATTCGTCTAATCTCAATTTCCTATTATTTATTCACAGGACAACTATAGCAGACGGGGAGATATCAGAAGTCTGGCGACATATCAGTGACAGTGTGATTCCAAGAAATATAATGTTTGCAATAGAAAAACAACCTATGGAGGCATGCAAAGACATTTGACCCTCCGGTAGAGTTGTTTATGGCCCCCGCATTCTGCAGGGCTTGAGGAAAATAACTAAAAATTCCAAAGCGTAAGATTGCATAAGCGGTCTTATTTGTAAAAAGGCACAAAACACGCCAGACATACTTAAAACAGCTTTGGAAATGAGGATTACGGGTACCTCACTGCACCTGTGTTATATTTGGTTCATCAACTTTTGGTAGTACTATAGAAGAAATTCCGGAAGGGGTATAATCATCATTCATGATAAAACACTATCATATATTTTTTGAACAACTTCAATCTAGACCAGGGATCTCAAACTCGCGGCCCCAGAGAACTTCCAGTGCGGCCCTCGAACGCTTAACAATAATTGTAATAGTATTTTGGAAGTTTTTTTTTTATCTAAATGTCATAGATTTTTCAAACCTTCTAGAGTGAAACTGATTATTCACACAGAAAACAATTTACTGAAAGTAGTTTTGGAATATTAATTTTTTTTGTCCACATTTTGACCCATTTAAGAATACACATCAAGCTAGCAAAAGAATACTTGAATAAAACACTTGAGTAATTAAATTAAACGCAAAGTACATGAAGAAGGTGGCATTTTCGAAGAAAATGAGAGTTGTAACATTTCTGCTCTTCACAAAATTCTGAAGCACATTGTTTAATTTGTCATATTTCCATCAATACAATCAAAAAACACAATAAGCTCAGCAGTCAATATGACAAATTCGAAGACCAACTTCGAACAGAAAATTTCCATGCGTTTGTATATTAATATAATTATACAACGACTTAGTTACTAAAAATCAATATCAATAATAATTCAAGCAATCCTATGGCACGCAATGTAGTGCGAAATGTCTTGTCGAAAAAATCTGTCATTTGTTTTTTTACTGATCTATACATGAAATGATAAAAGTAGCTTTTTTGCATTACTGGAATTAATTAAACAGTCGTAAAGATCCAGATAAACCCATGATCATGTGGCCTCGTTAGTTAGAGTTGGTACTATAAAATCATTTCGAACTGGCCTTAGTATGCTGGTGACACAAAAAAGATGCCAAACGCCAGGACAAATGTAATTATTAAAACATTGAGTTTATACTGTAGTATTTTTGTTAATTTTAGGTTCATATATTTAGATTAAGTTATTTTTAGTGTATGTATTATTCTTTCCTTATTCAAAGCTTGTTCAAAAATGATTTTGATGGTTGTAAAGAGAATTTTACGATTTTTTATAATAAATACTGTAACTTGCAAATGTTGCAATAATAGTGGAATGCAAATATTAATATGTAATTGCATTTGAAATTGAAGAAAATAATAAAACTCAATCCAACTGTTTAGTTGCATCACAATATATGTCACAAACTAAAACTATCTTAAAAATATCTTTTAAGTATACATTATCAAAAACTGTTTGCGGCTCTTTTTACAATTTTCAAAATGCAATGCGGCTCTCGAAAACCCATGAGTTTGACACCACTGATCTATTCTAGACGATTCAAGCATTGCTTTGGGAAATTTTATCACTTCAATTAAATTGAAATAATCTCGCTATATTAAATACAAAATCGTTGCTATCATAAAAGTAAACTAATTCAGCCACTCGAAATATATTGGCCTTCACAAAGCAATGGAGGCAAAATTGAGAGTTCATGAGCTATGAACATTTGTTCTTTTCTTTGTCTTGAACTTTTCATACTCCACAGCCCCTATTGATTTTTTTAATTTTAATTACCATGTGATGGTCATACATATCTTTAACTTGTATTTTCTGTCATGATGTATTATCTCAATGTGTCAAACTATTAATTAGTGTGCATATTTTGCTTCCAGATGGCATAAATGTATTGTCATGTTTATTACCTCAGCTTGGAGTATTGACAAGAAAAAGGTGCCAGTAAATTAGGTAAAAAAATTTTCAACTAATTGTTATAATCAGAATTCACAATCAATAGGAATTATAAACAGCCAACAATCAGTGAGAATTATATGCGAAATCCCTCAGAATAAATTTGTCTAAAATCGTAGGAATGCAAAAAATATAGGTAGTTTCCATCCACACAAGCATTTCAAGAAGACTTGCTCGAGCCAAACTAAATGAGCATCGTCAGGTGATCGGTAAGGCTGCAAGTTGAATTCAGCCCTGCAACTTCCTGCATAGAAGATAATATTAATTAGTGGGCTATGAGCTAAATTCCTAAATTTAAACAAACCTATCTACGATGCATTATGTACCAGCAATGTTACCTACGATTAACTGAATATGTAATAAGTCTAATAAATTCACCTACAAAAGCAAGTTCGATAGGTGCAAACTTTGTGTTATGGAATTGTATCGCAGCACAGTTTTGTATGACACCCTCTTTAAATGAAATTTCAATGATTAAGCGCAAACATTAAAATTACTAACTTTGAACTTTATCATTATCTGCAAAATGTTCCACACAAATCTTTCCGATATCGCGTTTGTAATCTTCTCTGATAAAAAAAAACGTCTATGATGTCCAGAATTGCTCTTTACAGCTTGCCTGTTATTCCCGCTTTCCAAGTAAGCAAAACTTCTTAGATATAGAGATTATTATGTTTCGTTACAGGCGCAAAAAGGCAGGTACTGCACGTAAAAACGACGCCCAGTAGCAAAAGCGAGAGGAAAACGGACGCGAAAGGCGACGAGAAATATGTGCATTGGAGCGTATCATGAAATATAATGTTTCGCCTGTAGTCTTATGGAGTGACGTCAGAGTTGCCTATCATGTTGTTTAATGTCATTGATGGCAACTTACCAGTACCGACCTACAGTAGCTGTAGTACTGAGCAAGACAAACGATCGCGAAACCGCTTGAAATAAGTGTAAAACAGTGTTCCCATGAGTAAAAATAAATACCGCAAAATTTTTTATGAAATATCATATCTCATAGGATTCATATAAAATTTAAGAATAAACAAAAGTAATAGCCTTCTAGCGAAAAAATTAATCTTTAACCACTGAAAATTTCAAAGCAATTGGTCCAGTATTCGAAGAGAAAAGCGACTTTTTAAAAACGTGTCAAAGAACAAGAACAAGAGAGCAATGCTCAAATATATGGACACGCAGAACAATTCCCCAAAAATCATATGCGGTGACCAACAACTAACATACCGGCGGTGACTTACCAGTACCTGTATCGGGGTACCGTGACGGTACAGGGACTGTCATAGATATTTTAGGTCCTGTGACAATTGAAACATCAGTTGAAATATCTCGTGATATGAGTCAATTATGTACCATATTATCGGATCAGGTACCGAACCACAGTCAAACATTTCAGATAAAAACGTTACTAAATAACATGCGTCAACTTAACACCAGCCGAATCGGGGTACAATTTTTGGTACAGTGACTGTCATAGCCGTTTAGGGCTGATGGACAATTCGACTACACGGACAACTCACCAGGCCTAGGGTGGTGTAGCTAGTCTGCGGACAATTTCATTCAAACCGCTATAAAACAAAAACCAATATATCTAACCCGTTAATTTTTTCATCGTGGGTGCATTGGCGGCATTTATTCTACACGCTAAACCTCGTATTAACTTTCTACGACAAAGGGTTGAAGCTATACAAATCCCCAAAGTACGGCACTCGAAAGACGTATTTGCGACCGAACGACCAGTGTGCGACCACGGATTTCAAGCCTTGATCATCGTTTATGCTGCGTCGAGACTATCGCATACGCAGCCATACAGCAATCAAACAGACAAAACACGGTGGTCGCAAATTGGTTGACAATTGTTGGTCTTGTGACAGCGTGGAAACATTGGGCTTCTAATTGCATTTCTGACCGTCATATATTTCAAGAACACGGTTATTTCGAACAAAACTCGTTAAATTATAAACAAAGCACCACATCACAGCAATCAAACAGACGAAAACACGGTGGCCGCAAATTGGTTGACAAAGATATTATCGACGTATCGGAAATGCACACCCCCTATTCCCCCTCCTTCAAATGTAGAAACGCGAAACTTTCAAATATGGTTAAAAGAAACACAACTCTACCCACCTGCCAAGTTTCATCTTTTATTTCTCATATTTGTATGGATTTTCAAGCTTTTGACAGCTACGAGTTAGTTCAGTGTCACCGCGCTGTGTTACGGTACCAGAACTCCTGTCTTGTGACAGCGTGAATTGAAATTGCAAGATGGTCCGTTGGACACAAAATGGCGTCCGATATCCGCAGAACGTTTAGTGACGTCATAGCAAACAAAAACAAATCTTACAGAGCTAACAGAAATATTTGAAATAAATAAAAGTAATAGCCTTCTGGAGAAAAATTACATCTTCAACCACTGAAAATTTCAAAGCAATTAGTCCAGTAATCAAAGAGAAAAGCGACTTTTTAAAAACGTGTCAAAGAACAAGAACAACAACAACAACATAATATTGAAACGATCGTTATGTCCACTACGTGTCCAACAACAACAACAACATAATAGTGAAACGATCGTTATGTCCACTACGTGTCCAAAAAACGGAGTCGCAGTTCTTAACACTTCATGGCAGCTCCTGCAACGAACGAACGGATGGCAGCTCTTGACATGGTTTATGACGCTATTACCGGTATAGTCACAGTGTCATGTACCAGATTTTAGTGTATCATGCAAAATTATATCTACTTAAATGTGAAACCCAACCCCAAATTCATCATACCAGTATCCATAAAAAAATGTTCCAACTTATCCAATATTTGTCACCTTCAGGGGCAGCCTTGTCTCTACGGCCGAGCTGCCGTGGTTACGGCAGCAAAATTATACGTGCACAAGCTTTTCAATGTGCTGCCGCGGTAACGACAGCTCTACATTGGTTGGTACGTGGCAGCTAAAAAGTCAGTCGCCGTGGGTTTGGCTTGGCCAGGGTGTGGGAATACCGCCATGGGTTTGTGGCAGCTTTAGACGCCACAGAATACTTGAAACTGCACTTGAAAAAACGCGAGTTCGTGGAAGATGATATCTGTGTGATGCCATAATTGGAAGACTTTAAGTGCTTACTTATAAGCGGCATTATTAAACTTATTTTGGAACAGACCTGCGAGCGACTCATGTGGTCTTCACGGGCGACTTGGTGCCCGCGGGCAACGGGTTGGTGACCCCTGCTATAGAGCATTTGATCGAGATGACCCTGTGGTTCCAGCAAAACAAGACCACCCACCACACATCAAAGTACACGTCATTTATCAAACATGTCCTCCAGATTTTTATGAAAACAATCGTCAATCAATAGGCTAATTCAAGACTATAAATCCAAAAAAAAATCAAGGGCATGCCTATACAGGAGTGCATGTGAGTAATTAATAATTTTGTGCAACGAATGCAAATATGTCTCCAACGCCGAGGAGGTCATTTGGAAAATATTCTAGTTAACATAACTTCTGTGCAACTCGTCGAGGTTCTTGAAAACAGTGGTCACAAGCATACAAAACAGAAGTTCAAGTGTCAAGAAAAATTCACTGTATTTTCATATAAGAAATTTACGAATTCTGTTTATTTGGGGACACCCAATATATATATATATATATATATACATATGTATTTATATACTTTAAACCAGTGGTCGGCAAACTTTATGTAGTTGCGGGCCAAATATCATATTTCCGGTAGCCTGCCTGCCTGCTGCATGAACTACCGCCTGCAACCAATAGGCAAATAAAACTTCAGATTTTGGCGCACATGCACCTTGCTGTGTTGAAAGCCTGCCACAATGAGACGTGTATGTGGCCTTTTTAATACATTTTCAAACATTACATTGCTTTTATTAACTCATTATCAATGTGAAGAATAACGTCTTTTCTGTGTCACCGCCAAAGCGTTAAAATCAAATGCCAACTGCTTTGCCCCGCAGCGCGTCGTCCTAATGACGATTTTACAAACGAGTACGAAATTTATTCAAGCATTTTTAAATGTCCTACTCTAGTCTTAAGCGTCTCTACGTTTCCCAGATATTTTAATAATTAACATAAACTTAACTTATAACTACAACCAACGACGGGACACGTTCATCAAGTAAACGACATCGAATTGATGTTACTTACTATAAAACTAGTAACGTACAGCAGCACTTGTTGCCACATGAATCCGTGAGGTGACAATGAAAAATTTATGAATATTTTTTTATGTATTTGAAGTCGGGTCGTTCGGGGGCCGCAAAAAATTAGTTCGCGTGCTGTATTTGGTCCGCGGGCCGCGGTTTGCTGACCACTGCTTCAGACTCAGGACTCAGGTATATCATGCAGGGGTGTTATGCACTAAAAAATTTCCAACATGTCCTTCATTGTGGCGCAATAATTCTCTAAGTTCTAATAAGTTCAAACCGACACACTCGTTGCCAATAAAAAAAATATGATAAATATATATTGAATTCCCTTACCCAGAAAGCTAAACGCATTAGAACTGCTACCATATGTCTGTGTTGTCACCAGGTTGGCTGTCGATCCAGTAAATGTTGAAACTGATCCAACTTTGTTTACTATGACGATCCCTCCAGTGTCTGAAATCCGAGAGTTGGCAAAATAGCAATAAACGCAAAATAACTAACTGACTTTCAAAGTTTCGAGTCAGGTCACTGCACTCCCTAGTCACGAGTCAAGTAGAGTCGCAGCAGTTACGAGTAAATAAATCGAGTGCGTGTTGGAGTATATTTGCGCGTTAACCCAACATTAATTTGAGAGTCAAACGAAGATTTAATTTTGTATCGATAACATTTACTCTGGCATGAACGCGTTTATTTTGGATATTTTCAATTATATTATATGACGTTATTTTCCTCCATTTCAGAAATTTGTTCAAAATTATCTCCAACTCCCAGTTAATCGAGTTCGAGTCGAGCATTGTCTTATTTATTGACTGTGCAACAGTCTTTAAAAAAGGTTAATACAAGTCGATTCGGGTCACTGAATAGAGCCTCCCCAATTCGGACTGCTCGATATAGGTTATTTTAACGCCATCTATTCGATTATTTATTTCACTTTCATAGCAACAGGATTGCACGATTTTCTTCAATGACACTACATTATATTGGTTTGTTCACAATTGCTGAAGAGCTATTTCAAGTCAGTTTCCATTTGTGTTAATCGGAAAATTTAATTACATGCGTTACATCAGCAGCACGACACTAAACAAAAAATGGGTAGGCCTGCAATATTATTATATTTCACGTATTACCTGTAATTTTACCATCATGAATAGCAGCGGCGCAAATAAGTGAATCGATTGTATATTGCGCTGTTCCATAAACACCGGGGACATTCCCAATGTGGCAACCTGGAGGACACACGAAGGCAAGTTCATTTCTCGAGTCGCCCTCTGCAGTTTTATCACATGCATCTGGCTGCAAACTAGGCACAGGCTGGCCTGAAAAAAATGATATGAAAATGCATATTGGCTTAAAATTAATTAGTGATATATATATATGCTAATTTATCTCCGCCATTTATTCGGGTTATATTTTATATAGATGGCAAGGAATGTATAACGAAATATGTCACAAAATATTCATCATCAATGTTAGACCAATAAAATTGCAACATACAATTCTTAGAAAAAATAAATAAACGCTACAGAGACTTATGCTTACTACATAACTTCTTTTGATGACACTCATTTTAGTTTACGGTAAGTAGTACGGTAATTTGTGAATAATATTAGACGGCATTCCACAAATATCTATGACAAATCTCGGCTCAAAAATGTATCCACCAAATTAATAGTATTTCAATTTAAAAACAGTGTTTAAACATAAAATTCTATGCATCGGGCAAAGCATTTCATTCCAACTTACCTTTTATCCTAAGAAAAAAGCAAAGCACTAAGAACGCAGTGAGCATCGTTTTTTTTTTGCAAAAATTATTATATATACTTGATTAATAATTGGGTTGCAAAATAGTATTGATAATTCTGAATAAAAATGTATTGAATAAAGTTTTTGTTTCATTATAAATTTACAGTTTATAGCTGCATTTGCTACGATAAGCACAAACGGTAACATATTTTTGGCCCACCCTGTATATATATATGACGTACAATCACAATGAATACAGATGGATATCATGCTGAAATATACATCTTACGTTTTTTACTACTGAAAAATTTATCTGGCAATCTACGCTGGCAATTTTATCTCAAAGTCCGTTTTAATTTACGATTAATAATGAAACAGGAGTATAGAGATTTTTACTATTTTGGAAACCATAAAACAGGGGTTCCCAAAGATTCGGTGTTATGGAGCCCGTTAAGAGGTTGGCTATTATTTAAGGAGCCCCACAATAAATTTATGAAAAAAATAACATACTGTTATTCACCGATTAACGTTCCCCTGAGTAACGTAAAAATACTTGGAACTAATAGATAATGTCATATCTTGCACCTTGTTGCCACAATTCTACGCTATCGTTGTAAAATTTCATTAATGCCATTTTTGCTTCGATGGACAGTTACAAAATTAGCCACGTCGGTATTCCAGTAAGTAAACAAATAGCCCACGATGCCCATAGATTTTTTTCACGAAGTCCTGGAGCTCCGTATGTAACACTTCGAGTAGCATATGAGTTGAACAGAAAACTAAAACGATGAATTTATATATTGCATAGCGTAGTGGACCGTACATATTCTAATTCCGGCGCTTGGTAACAAGCGGAAATAATATGACTTCCTCTCATTTCTCGAGCGCTTAATATGTTTAATTTCCTGGAATCAAAAAATCAAATTTTAGAGACAAGTATCATAGATGGAGCATGTTTTAATTAGGCCAATATTAACGGCCAAGATATACTTCAAATCCAAAAAAGAAAAAATTGCTTCACGTTTGTGATGAACAATATATTGTAACTGTTACGGCAGACCATATTGAAAACATCTGACACACTCAGTGTGCATAAAGAGATTTAGCGTGATCTTTGAACGTTCTTTTATTTTGAAAATTTTATTCTGATTCTTATCAGAGCATCTCAACATCCTGTTGTTTCATACTGTTGTCAGTTTCATTTAACGAAAAGCGAGAAGGATTGAAATTCCGGATATGAACGCTGTTTAAAAAGAAGCTGGATTAAACAACAAGCAGTTTATATAATGAGTCATCCACTTTCTGGAATCTATGTGACACGTCGCAAAAAGATTAAGCGTGATCTTTGAACGTTCTTTTATTTTGAAAATTTCATTCTAATTCTTATCAGAGCATCTCAACATCCTGTTGTTTCATACTGTTGTCAGTTTCATTTAACGAAAAGGGGGAAGGATTGAAATTCCGGATATGAGCGCTGTTTAAAAAAAAGCTGGAATAAACAACAAGCAATTTATATAATGAGTCATCCACTTTTTGGAATCTATGTGACACGTCGCAAAAAGGTTTAATATTGTATCCCTCCCCTTATTAAGATTAGCAAAAAACAAACTATAACTCTAGCTCCTCATTTTGTCGTGTATTTTCTTTCATTTTGGATTAGTGTTTTTCAACCACTTTCTGTTTGCGGACCCCTTATGACTTTCCCATGTAGTCACGGACCTCTACATTGCGAGAATCGTAATAAATAATAATTTTGCATGAGAAACAGATCTAAAGCAAAAATACACACACAATAGAGATATATACTTGTTGAACGTTCTCGGCACTAAATGCCCCTAAAATCAACTCTGCTAATTTCGGGCAGGGCATTACTAGCGTTTGGTCTGTCATGTAGGAAATTCAAACTCAGCTTTTAGAAACGCCACTTCGTAGGAAGCCTGAACAAAATTACCGCTTTGCTGTGGAAGATATCAACTTGCACCCATGGCTTTATTTCTTCGTTGCTAAGTATTGTATAACACTAAACAATAAACATATTTTGGTTTGATGTCATCATCAATAGCCACTTAAGTAAACCCCATACAAAGATATCTGTCAGAGCAGGCTACTGTATTTTACAGACCATAGGTGTGCTTTAAATTCTTCTTTCTCAAAAATCGATCGTGCGTATTATAAGACCGTGCGCTTAATGTATGGATCAGGTAGTTATTTATGCATTATAGCCTATTTTCGAAACCAGTACCTGTACTATAAAAACTGTTGTCTTTTAGTCAAGTGCGCCTTATATATAAACAAAACCCCAATCTAAGCATTTTATAGACGGTGCGCATTATGGGCTGTGAAATACGTTACTTTCCTCATTCAGCCATACATACTACTTGGGGTGAATTTAACGCCACAAAATTACACCATAGCTAGCTGACGATGCCACCTGAAAGAACTATCCTACTGTATGCCTTCCCCGCTGCGCAGTTAATTTGTAACTTGTTATATTACCAGGGATTCCTTATTTTAGGACTTGTCCTTATTTTTGACTTATTTTTAGCATGCGTCCTTATTTTTGGCTTGTGTATCCCTATTTTGTCTTTTTTGGACTTCATAAAGGAAACTTTGTGTTGTTTGTTTCATCGCCAAAGCTTCATTGTGGCATCATAAAAGCAACACAATCTTATTTGGAACATAAAGGGCAAGGCACAGATAGGCATGAAACATTGTTAGTGTGGCGATTCTTAGGTTTTGTCGTGGTGATGGTTATTTTAGCCTAAATTCAAAAATGAGCCTTTTTTAAACCCCTTTTCCGTGATGAGTACGGGAAAGAATTCAAAGTTAAACGAAGCTTGAAGGGTGATTGCTTCGCACACTGTGACGTCTGTAAATGTGACATTGACCTGGAGGCCATAGGAAAGCCAGCTATTTCTGCTCACAATGCAGACACTTTTTTGGGGTTCCAAATCCATGGAATCCCTGTATATCACAATAGCATATTTGGAAGTTTGATTATTGTATACCATTTCTAACACCAATGTATCAGTAATCACGTCTTCTGAGTTTGCAAAGTAACGTTCAAATATCCAAATTGCGTAATTTTCGCGGACCTCCTTGCAAATGCGTTCCAAACCACGAGGGGTTGAGAAACACCGTTGTAGAATGTAGATGGGCTGAAATTTAGGTGATATTACATTTTGAACTCGAGATGAACAACTCGAACATAACTATAGTAATCTGTAAAGATGTTAATAATGTGTCTTGCACCTCCCCAAAATATGGGTATGGTCTGTCTGGACACGTCACTGAATTTGCCGGGCCAACCCTTACGTTTCACGGTTCTTCTGCGCTAGATTTATTTTCTCATATTGAAAGTTGCCATCACTGTTTTACCAGTAATTCATTGTACTGTAGCTAATTTGAAAAGAACGCTCCATTATAAGAAGACATTAGACTTGCTAGGTATGGCAGCAGTAATGAATGCATCTTAATGAAGTTGTTCCCAGCGCTTGGTCAGTATTTGGAGTGGAAAAATAGGGACTCAATACCTGAACTAATCAAATTTTAAAGAAAGTGCAATGGAACTGTTTAAACAATTTCTTTATATAGCCTATATACTGTATATATTTAACTAAAACAAATCATCAATAATCCTTTGCAATGAGGCTTACTGTAACAATTTGGGCGGTGCTGTTGTTGTGCTGTACCGAATACGCCAGGCCAAATTTGAAAAATATTAAATATGATTGCCGCACATTTTGCCTCCGAAATGCGAACACTCCTCCCCACCGATAGATCGATCTCTTTGCTTCTTAACGGATCTTGTATTTCCAAGGAAAGTTTTTAGTCATTGTAATTTTTTGGCTTCGAGTTCCAATCCACATGCATTTTACTGTCAGTATACCCTGATCAAATTACCGAACTTTTTTTTCAGGAATTCTGATCATATTATCTTGTGCTGCCTCTAGTATTGCGTTAACTGGAGTATACTTGCACGTAATGCACTTTCAGAATTTTGTATTGTTTTCATTCAATCATGGCGCCCATAATCTTGCTCAGAGGTTAATTTTCTTTATTTGTGACTGAATGCGTCTGAATTTGCTTCGTCGAAATTCTTATAAACGGAAAAGTTAGGATTTTCTCAGAACATAGAAACGTTATATTACTTCATCATAGAATTCAAAATTTGTATAACCATATGAATGACATTATTCATTTTTGACTGTGCTCTCCTGTGCCTGCAAAGACTAGAGGGAAGGGCTGGAATAAATAAAAATATGTTTTTGTTTACCGGTGATTCGATTTTATACTCAAACCCAAGAAAATCGCATCCTTTTACAACGTCTTACTTTGCCGAAATTTAATGAAACATACTCAGAAGAAAAGACGAATAACTAAAATGCTCAAATTGTGAGAAAGAAGTAGCCTAAATCTTATTATTCCAACAGTTTTAGGAATTCATCACATTGTACTCTATATTTGTCATGGACCTTTTAAATGAATTTTTGGGCAGTTGCATAAGACTATATTGGCGGGATACTCATTGATCACCCCCAGAGCGCCAACACTTGTTTTCAATCACACTTGTTGGGGCTGTATTTCATAGATGTAATTTATATTGATATTTTTTAATTTTGTATTAAAACAAACATTTTCGAAAATAAATTTGATTGCCTAATCTCCCGAAAAAACATATAATGTAATACCAATGATATATAACAATAAATTTTACATTCATAAATTATAAGAATGATTTACTGCAAGTATAGTATCAATTGTTAGTATTAGTACCGTATCTTAAATAACAGGTAGCCTATGTGAAGTAGTAGATATTTATATCCAGGCTTCTTTGTGTTCAACAATTTTACTCAGAATCCCAGTACGAGGTTGGCAAAAAGTTTATAATGTGTGCTGGTTGACACTTTTATTCATAATTTTTCATTTCGAGAAAATTGTGGATGGACGCGAGCTCTAGCAGAAACTAAATGGTCAAATGGCTTCACAACATGGTCAGTAGTGTGCGATGCAATATTCAATCTCCTTTAGTTGGATTGAATGCGCAGTGCAGGTTGCCGTTAGATTGGTCATAATGAAAGCGGAAAAAATAGAAGTTCCGGAAATGATTTGAGCATCCTGAACATTTATAATTACTTGGAACGTAAGTACGTAATGAATCAACTAGAATCTTGATAACACGAATACAAGCTCGTAGAATTATGTGCAATTTGCTACTTCAATTTTTACTATATTGATATATAAAACACAGTTGATCAGTATACAGTTACAGCATTAGCCATTACTAATCCTAAAAATACACATGCATAATCATATAAAGACAATCAATTATAGATATATATCTCAAAATTTTCCATTTGTGATCACGTTATTTTATTTTGCCTTTTTGTATGCAATTTATCATCATTCAATCTCATGAACTCCGGACAGATATGTGGTAAAAACATTGAACAGAGTTGTATTTTTTGTTTCGTCTGCACTTTTTGAAAAAAATGTTGGGGATCGGGTTTGACGGTATGTTAGTCGTTGGATTTGACTATAGGCTGGGTTTTAAAGAGCAAAGGATTTGCCTCGTTTGCTGAGGGCAATAATTAAATGTACATACTCA
The DNA here is from genome assembly GCF_964204865.1 of Styela clava. Lineage (NCBI taxonomy): Eukaryota > Metazoa > Chordata > Ascidiacea > Stolidobranchia > Styelidae > Styela > Styela clava. The sequence goes on from NC_135257.1 coordinate 2,099,001, forward strand.
TTGTTAAATATTGAGTGAGTAAAGTTTGCAATTCTGTGAAGCGATTATATAAAAAAATGTATCTTGTTGTATCATACATTTGTTGACTATGTCTTCCTAAAATAATTCAATAGTCCGCTTTTTATAAAACATTGAATGATGGCTGAAATGCGATCGCGGAACCGCCATAAGGTGTGTAATGTTGAATTTTGATGGGGTCATCACCCAAATCTGTGAAGAGAAAAACAAATACCAAATCAAATTCATCACAAATTACATCGATACTTCTCAAACATGGTGCCACGATGGCCTAGCCTGGGCTGTCCAACCCGCCGGCCGCATGCGGTCCGCCTTTGGATGAGTTTATAAGCAGACTTAGTATTTCATTTAGGCCAGTGGTTCTTGAACTTTTTGAGCCGCGCCCCCCTTTGAAAAAATTTTCAAACTTCGCGCCCCCCCCCTCTTTCTGATTTGAAAAAAATGCTTTTGTGATGGACAAGTTTTTATATATTAAGATGGCGCTATAACTGAGTGTTGGTCTCATAGCGTCATTACTCAGATTGTTTAGACATAAAACGCTTCTGAGCACAACTTCGCCATTCACTGTCGTATGTATAAAGCCAAATAGTGGTTGGGCATCATACATTCTCGTTTTTCCGCTCAGTTTGCAATACCTGGTGAAGTCAAACTAATTATTAGATAAAACTAAACAAGCAATAAACCTATGCTTTAATGTATTTTCTGCTTAAACGTTTACATAAGACACGTAAATTTTCAATCAATTGTTGTCGCTAAGGCGTTTGCGATTTCATTTTGTTTAAATCTCCATTGTTTACGTCAGCGTGGTGTGTTATTTGAGCCCTAAAAATCTTGATTTCGGTGTTTATTCTTCCTATATCCGAAATTTCCCTCGACATATTCTCGACGATTATAATTACTTTTTTTGTTCTCGAATGGAACCATGACACCTCTGAGGAAAACGAGTTAGTTTTTTATTATAATCATCAGCGACGAGATGCTAAAGATAGAATAAAGAAGTGAATCCGTAGCTAAAAATTTCTGTATTGTAAAAGTGGCATTATAAAATATTACAAATAAAACGGAAAACGCCATAAGTTTTGTTTTGGGGTGGACCGCGACAGATTAAAAACACTTTCTTAGACATTGAAAATCTCATAAATTCCGTGTGCGTGCGCACACCAGTAGTCTTCTAAAACTACAGACTTGATATAAATTTTACTCCGTGGGATCGCAGACTTAGGAATATCTATAACGGTGATATCTTGAAATTAATCGAGTGGCGGCATTGCGATAGAGCGGAGTAAGAGTTGCAGCAGGACAGCTCATATGGTGAAATTGGCAAGAATACAAATCAAAACAAAATGTAATCGACATTTTTATGGTTGCGGATTACCGTGTTATTTTGGAGTACTGGTGCTTTTATCGACGCAATCGCAGATTTAATTTATCACAAATAAATGAATAAAGCAACCATTTTAAATGCGTATATCAATCATGGATTGAATATTTTATTCAACAGAAAAACCATTACATATCCGTTGAAAAAATCGGCTCTTTTAACGACTGACGTAATCTCGAGGACTGACTCAGAAGCCGTACCGCGGGGATTTCGTTTTATTGAATATGTATTTTTCATCTACTAATATATATACTTTACATGTATTTTAATTGTACTAAATTAAATATAATTTCTGGGATATTATACCAGATTTTTTTAATGACGACAACGAATTCGCATGAGTGCAATATATATATAAACTAAATATAATCGGGCAGTTGATCACACTTTATTATGTATTTTGTCGTGAGTCGCCGCGACCGCGAGTTACCTTGAACACAAATGAATTAAAATAGAGAGACATTTTGAATTATTGTAGATATTACGAGACAGAAAAATTTATTATAACACGAAAAAGCCGGTATTTTTAACGAACGCGAAGACCGTTTCAGGAGCCGTTACATGTAAATTTCCGATTCCATCTTGTGACCTCTACCCGACCCCCCCTGTGAGCATCTCGCGCCCCCCAATTTAAGAACCACTGATTTAGGCTATGGTATATTTCGTGATTTTGTCGTGATTGTTTCGACCATCTGCATCCAAATGTCGGTTCGTTTTATCGCGCATGTATTGGGTCTTGCGCTCTAGTGGACATCGATGTTTAAGGTTTTTTTTCGCGGAACTGCGCGTTCTGTTCGACAAACTCGAAAGCTACTGTGCTATCATCGACGACAAAAAGTTGAGGAAAATTATAGGAATGAATTTGCAACCCAAATTATCTTCATTTTAATTATGACCTCGTGTCGACTTTGATCGTCCTTATCGCTACCGTAAAATGAAACGTGAAAGACCGAAAAAACGATTTTATCGCGTGCGATTTGCACAAGTCTATTTGTTTTCGTCAGAGTGATGTGAGTATTTAGGTCATGAACATTGGAATTATGCCTCTAAACTATATTTCCACAAATGCTCATAAGTAATTATAAATGAGGGCATGTGCGACAAGGATGTCGATTATTGGGAAACAGTGTAGGCTACGCCGTGTAAAAAAACTTGTTAATATGCAGTACTCTGTGCGGACACGCTAAAGCTAAATAAATATAAACAAAGGAGTGAATACACAACTAAATTTCCAACTGAAAATAAGGAAGTGAATATTAAGACTAAAAAGTGTTGTTCATAAAATGACCAAAATATAAGGAAAAACACCATAGATTTTGTTTTATGGTCGCCGCGAAATGTTGAAAGAGCTATTTTAGACGTCGAATATTGCCGAAATTTTGTGTGACTACGGCACACATTGTTTTCAGTCTGAACTATACCATGGTCACCGAGGTTGAACCATTCAATTATCTGTTATTAAATAACCGTTAGGGCCGCACTCGTCTAACTGGGATGGCGAACCTTTTAAAATGAAGGGATCAAGAATTCTATTTTCATCATGAAATGAAGACCGTGGGTCATAGATATTTCACCAAAGTTTTCATCAACGAGAAACTTGCTCTTGCATCTCTTTTACGAGTGTCATAATACTTGGTTAATTTTGTATAGTTTCGAGATTTACAATTACATGACTCCGGGACTGATGCGATTTCTGGTACTCTGTTGAATAAATTCTATTAAATTTTATTTAGGTGCGAAAATTCCACATACCCAATGATTACGGAAATACGTGTATAATACTAAGAAAAATTATCCAATGGTTTCGAAAGAGTTAGGAACGAAATTCCTCTCGAGAATTACAATTTTGACGATCGACCTTCCAACTCAATTGAGTCACTACTATTCCTGCCCCATCGATATTTCATATTCCTGTAATCGTTAATTCGACTGTTTCAAGTCAATAAAATTTTGTTGTTCAAACTACATTGTATGCGGGAAAAAATAAAAAGCAATGCAGCATCCGGTTCTCGTATACCTCAAAAAAATCTAAGTTCCTCTTTGTTCGAAAAAGGGACCATGTAACACGATAGTTGCGAGAAATTACCATATCAATTGTATTGCTATGTCCTAATTGCTTCAATAGCAGTAGCTACGTGCCCGTGAGTAATAATGGTATTCTAGTGGTGCATTTATTGTCAGAATGAAGATTGTAACATAATCAATTTCTGTCACTGAAATGCAATATGTTTTCTGCATTAATTCGTTAGTTGGTGGATTAATCGATGCAAAGTATGTTCAATAAATTTTTCATTGTACTAAAATAAATTGTACTCATCAAAAATCATGCAAAATAATCACAACTTGTCCTTCAATTAGGAATGATCACTGAAACTTACTTATTTAATTTCAGATAACCCAGAACACCAGTTTTATTATTGGCATTCTTCATATATAGGGCATCGAAGTCCTAAAAGTGCTCAGGGAAAAAATGGCGGATCGAAGTCCTAAAAGTGCTCAGGGAAAATGTCGGCAAACCTACGGCCCGCGGGACAGATCCGGTCCGCGGAGTAAAATATTCCGACCCATGACGCTTCACTATAGTGAGAAAACTGGTGTATTGACCATTATATTCTTTACGTAACAGAATTTATTGTGAGACACCTGTAGACTGAATTATATTATAACCTAACAAGTATACAATGCACAACCTAATCAACCTAAAATATCAGGTAGCCTATGGGAAGCCGTAGATGTTTATATAGGGGCTTCTTTGTGTTCAACAATTATACTCCTGATCCCAGTACGAGGTTGGCAAAAAGTTTATAATGTGTGCTGGATAAAACTTCTATTCATAAATTTTCATTTCGAGGAAATAGCGAATGGACGTGAGCTCTAGCAGAAATTAAATGGGCGAATGGCTTCACAACATGATGCAATAGTGTACGACGCAATATTCCATTTTATTATTGGCCGCGATATTACACAATCTCCTTTTGTTGGATTGAATGCGCAGTGCAGGTTGCTGTTAGATTGGTCATAATGGAAAACGGAAAAAATAAAAGTATCGGAAATGATTTAAGCATCCTGTACATTTATATTTACTTGGAACGTAAGTACGTAATGAATCAACTAGAATTTAGATAACACGAATACAAGCTCGTAGAATTATGTGCAATTTACTACTTCAATTTTCATTATATTGATATATAAAACACAGTTGATCAGTATACAGTTACAGCATTAGCCATTACTAATCATAAAAATACACATGCATAATCATATAAAGACAATCAATTATAGTATATATCAGGGTTGCCAGACCCCAGCGATCAAAAAAGCCAAATCAAGACATAAAAAAGCCAGAAAAGCCAACAATTTTACTAAGTACAAAAGCCCCATGATTTGTCAGATTTCAAGCCCTCGGCGACGTGCTGATGATGGTGTAGAGCCATCAGTTCATTCAGTGAGGCACTCAAATAGAAATTAAAGTTCCTATAGAACTGTAAAAAGTAAAATAAATATCAAGCGGACAGCATTATTTTACCATTCAATATATACAATACAGGGTGCCGCTTCAGTCTGTCAGTATGTAATTTACCTACATGTTTTTTAATTAAACTTGTGCTACACCTTAAAAAATTCTCCCTACTTTACTATTGAATATTTTTTTACTTTTGAAATTTATAAACCATCAATTTTATTAAAAAATTATCTTACCACTCACAGGTGGACCACTGATATCTAATTCAGTAATTTTAGCGTAGGTAATCACATCGTTACTGCAATTGCAGAATTAAACTAAAGCTCACATAAACCATATCAGAAATAATGAAAATTAAGTTGTACAACTATTTTTTGGGAACAGAACGTAAAACTGAAAAATAACACGCAAAACTATAAAAACGAGGCAATGTTTACAACCCTGCTTGAACATCTGTCTGAGCAGCTGCAGAAACTGCAATTATTTCTTATTGGGTATGGTTAAGAGTTAATGTAACAAACAAGGTAGCCTAATAGGCTATTGTTCAGTTGTTACACACTAAATATTGTATTCCATATGATTTTAATAATAGACACTAGAATAGACTTGAAAAAAGCCAAAAAAACGCCAAAAAGCCAAACGGAAATTCTGACGCCAAACGCGTTTGAAAAAAGCCAAAAATGGCAAATTTGGCGTTAAGAAAGCCAATATGGCAACCCTGGTATATATATCTCAAAATTTCCCATTTGTGATCACGTTTTTTTATTTTGCATTTTTTGTATGCAATGTATCATCGTTCAATCTCATAAACTCCGGACAGATATGTTTTAAAAACATTGAACAGAGGTGTATTGGGTTCATTTTTTGTGTCGTCTGCACTTTTTGAAAAACAAAATGTTGGAGATCGGGTTTGACTATAGGCTGGGTTTAAAGAGCAAAGGATTTGCCTTGCTTGCTGAGGGCATAAAATGTACATACTCCTTGTTAAATATTGAGTGAGGGAAGTTGGCAATTCCGTGAAGCGGTTATATAAAAAAAAATATCTTGTTGTATCATACATTTGTTACATACATCATACAAAAAAACAAATACCAAATCAAATTTATCACAGATTACATCGATACTTCTGAAAGCATGGTGTCACGATGGCCTAGTCATGGCTGCCCAACCCGCGGGACGCATGCGGCCCGTTCTTGCATGAGTTTATAGGCAAATTCGTAAAATTTTTAGTATTTTATTTAGAACAAGAGTTCTAAGAGCTGTTGTTCTTTGACACTTTTTGGACATCTAGTGGAAAATCTAAAAAACCGCTTTTCTCTTTCATTACTGGACCGATTGCTTCGAAATTTTTACTGGTTAAAGATGAAATTTTTCTCCAGAAGGGTATTACTTTTATTTATTTCAAATATTTCTGTTAGCTCTGTGAGATTTGTTTTTGTTTGCTATGACGTCACCGAACGTTCTGCGGACGCTAGCCGACACTCCTCTTCTTTTTGATCTCGTGCCATCGAACGTCGATGGTTCGGAACGAAGTCCTTACGGTACTTTGCTAGTCTTTTGCTAAGGAGCAAATTACGAGAAGACAATTATGAAACCTAGTTCATGTGAAAAACCACAGTAGCTGAACAATATGGCGTTTCTAAGTTACGGCATTGGAAAATTTGACTGAGTATGGCCGTTGTTTCTGGATGTTTTATGATTGTGCCACTGACCCATTCTTTGTTCTTACTCCGTCGAAGAATAGAACTCGGAACAGAGTTTATGAGATTGGATGATGATAGATTGCACAGAAAAGAGGCAAAATAAAAAAATATGATCAAAAATTGAAAATTTTGAAATGTACAGTATAACCAATAATTGACTGTCTTCATATAATTATGCATGTGTATCTTGAGGATTGGTAATGGCTAATGCTGTAACTGTATACTGATCAACTGTGTTTTATATATATATCAATATAATAAAAATTGAAGTAGTAAATTTCACATAATCATTCGAGCCTGTTTTCGTGTTATCTGGATTCTAGTTGATTCATTACGTACTTTCGTTCCAAGTAATTATAAATGTACAGGATGCTCAAATCATTTCCGGAACTTCTATTTTTTCCGCTTTCATTATGACCAATCTAACGGCAACCTGCACTGCGCATTCAATCCAACTAAAGGATATTGTGTAATACTGTGGCCAATAATAAAATAGAATTGAATATTGCATCATGCTGTGAAGCCATTTGTCTATTTTATTACTTCTAGAGCTCGCGTCCATCCCCTATTTTCTCGAAATTAAAAATTTACGAATGAAAGTTTATTCAGCACACATTATAAACTTTTTGCCAACTTTGTACTGGGATGTGGAGTAAAATTGAAAAAAGAAGCAAACACAAAAGTTTCTCTCTCTCCGTTGCATAGATTTTTCACATTTAGCGGCGACCCGAAAAGAAAATCCATGGTGTTTTTCCTTATATTTTAGTCATTTTAGAAACAACATTCTTCAGTCTTAATAATCACTTACTTATTTCAGTCGGAAATTTGAGTTGTGTATTCACTCCTTTGTTTATATTTATTCAGCTTCTGCGTGTCCGCACAGATGACCGCATAATAACAAGTTTTTTACACCGCGTACACTATATCCAATAATCGACGTCCTTGTGGCACATGCCCTAATCTATATTTACTTATGAGCATTTGTGAAAATATAATTTAGAGACATATTACCGATGTTCACGATCTAAATACTCACATCAATCTGACGAAAACAATCAGCCTTGCGCAAATCGCACGAGATATAAGCGACTTTTCGGTCTTTCACATTTTATTTTACGATGACGATAAGGACGATCAAAGATGACACGAGATCATATTCAAAATGAAGCTAATTTGAGTTGCAAATTAATTCCTCTAATTTTCCTCAGCGTCTTGTCGTCGATGATCGCTCAGTAGCTTTCGCGTTTGTCGAACGGAACGCGCAGTTCCGCGAAAAAAGAAAAAACTTAAACATCGATGTCCACTAAAGCGCAAGACTTAATATATGCGTGATGAAAAAGAACCGATATTTGGATGTAGATGGTCGAAACAATCACGCCAAAATCACGAAACGTACTTTAGCCTAAATAAAATACTAAAAATTTTAAGAATTTGCTTATAAACTCATTCAAGAACGGGCCGCATGCGTCCCGCGGGTTGGACAGCCATCGCTAGGCCATCGTGACACCATGTTTGAGATGTATCGATGTAATCTGTGATGAATTTGATTTGGTATTTGTTTTTTCCCTTTGAAGCTTTGGGTGATGACGCCATCAAAATTAAACATTGCGCACCTTATGGCGGTTCCGCGATCACATTTCAGCCATCATGGTTTGATTCCATGTTTTTATAAAAAGCGGACTATTGCATTATTTTAAGAACTTCCGCCCTCTCCACTGAATTTGCTTGGAATAAAAAGAACGTAGTCAACAAATGTATGATACAACAAGATATATTTTTTATATAACCGCTTTTCAGAATTGCAAACTTTACTCACTCAATATTTAACAAGGAGTATGTGCATTTTATGCTCTGAGCAAGCAAGGCAAACTTTGCTCTTTAAACTCAGCCTATAGTCAAACCCGATCTCCAAAATTTTTTTTTTTCATTCTAAAAGTGCACAAATAATGAACCCAATACACCTCTGTTCAATGTTTTACCACATATCTGTCCGGAGTTTATGAGATTGAACGATGGTACAATGCATACAAAAGAGGCAAAATATAAAAAATCTTGATCACAAATGGGAAATTTTGAGACATTTAAACGTTGAAAGTGCGTCATTTTCTTATGCGCCACAAAGAAAAAGAATTTATTCTTGATTTTCTCACTACTTTACAGTAAGTTAAGTGTTTTAAAAAAAGAGAATTAAAAAAAAAATAAAATCAATTTGTGATGAACATATTTCGGATTGATTGTAAGTGAACTCAGGGGGATAACAACGTCACTCTATGTAATATAGATGCTGAGTGATAATAGTCGATAGTTCGAATGAAACTAGAAGCGGAAACAATTGGACTGTCTGCTTTGAGCTCATTTATATTAACCTGGTGTGAACGCAGAAAACCACATATTTTAATCCAGCTGAATATTTAGGAGAACCTGTACTAAGCGCGACACCAGTAATTAACAACAACATTTATGATTGGTGGGCAACACGACCTGAATTATCTAAAAGGCAGTCACGGGAAGATGTGTTAAGTTTTTAACATGAGCAGGAGATACCGAAATGAAGTCCGTAGTTGATTTGGTCTCAGATTAACCCTCGTATTCTTTATGTGACTCTCGATCGTTCTTAGTAGCAGTGAAATTAAACTTAGTCAATGCAACATGTGTTCTATGTCGCCAGTGATGTATCAAAATGTATCCTCCAAAGTAATGACGCACATCGTTGGGGAACTTCGGCAGATACCTCTTTGTGTTTAACTGTTATTATTTTTATTTTATCTTTATTATTGCGTTACTGACCAAGGTTTTCATACAAGTGACGCAGAACGGAAGTGGAATAGCTTATATATATACCAGGCCGTAGTAATAACGCGTCACCAGAAGGCATGTAAATTTCAGAATTTCGAAGCGATTCGAGTCAACATCCATTGATGTTGAAGCAATTAATTGATTCGAAGCAATTAAAAAAAAACAGCTTGATTGTATTTAAGAAATAATAATAACTCAGAAAACAAGAGGCGATGGACGCGGCGCGATATCGACACAAAAAGTTTCTGCGGTTGTTTTTCCCCGTTTGTTTAAAGCGTTTCCCAGGTCGTAACACTCTCGGTAACCTCGTTTCAGAGGAACTAATCGCTTAATTAAATTCGCTTAATTTAGTTCGAGTACATAAAATGTTAAGAAGTTTTACAAATATAATATCAACCAATATAATATCATTATGATAACAAGAGAGCTATGCTCAAATATATGGACACGTAGAGTCACATAATTTTGATGACGTCATAGCGAAAAAAGAAGTAATAGCCTTCTGGAGAAAATTTTTATCTTTAACCACTAAAAATTTCAAAGCAATTGGTCCAGTATTCGAAGAGAAAAGCGACTTTTTAAAAACGTGTCAAGCGGTACTGAGTTAGCAGTCAGGCAGCATCTTACCTGTACACTGTAGGCCATATACGGTAATTGATCACAGAACAGTTGTTCCCTTGCAAATTTTATGTTGTTTACACTTTAGGACAGATAATTGATCACAGAACAATTCTTCCCTTTCAAATTTTATGTTGTTTCCAGTAGACTCTCATCAAAATAAACAAATATAGTAGGCTACAAGTGCTACAACGCTTGCATTACTGCACTGGTAGGACCGTGAAAGAATAAGTTACGGTAATTTCATTGTGGTAAGACACCGGTACCGGCACCAGTACCAGTATCGTACTTACGTACTGAGCTACCAGTACCGGTTAGCAGTCAGCCAGCATCTTACCTGTACACTGTAGGCCATATACGGAAATTGATCACAGAACAGTTGTTCCCTTGCAAATTTTATGTTATTTACACTTTAGGACAGATAGCCTAATTGATCACAGAACAATTCTTCCCGTTCAAATTTTATGTTGTTTCCAGTAGACTCTCATCAAAATAAACAAATATAGTAGGCTACAAGTGCTACAACGCTTGCATTACTGCACTGGTAGGACCGTGAAAGAATAAGTTACGGTAATTTCATTGTGGTAAGACACCGGTAACGGCACCAGTACCAGTATCGTACTTACGTACTGAGCTACCAGTACCGGTACCGAACCTGTAGGTCTGATATTCCGTTCCGCATACGATAGGCTATAAAACTTGCATTGCAGCATTAGTAATACCGCGGAAGGAATAAGTCAATTTCACTGCGTTACGGCACCGGTATGGCAACTTACCAGTACCGACCTACAGTAGCTGTAGTACTGAGCAAGACAATCGATCGCGAAACCGCTTGAAATAAGTGTAAAACAGTGTTCCCATGAGTAAAAATAAATACCGCAAAATTTTGTATGAAATATCATATCTCATAGGATTCATATAAAATTTAAGAATAAACAAAAGTAATAGCCTTCTAGCGAAAAAATTAATCTTCAACCACTGAAAATTTCAAAGCAATTGGTCCAGTATTCGAAGAGAAAAGCGACTTTTTAAAAACGTGTCAAAGAACAAGAACAACAAGAACAAGAACAAGAACAACAACAACATAATATTGAAACGATCGTTATGTCCACTACGTGTCCAACAACATCATTGCATCATTCCCTTTTAAATTATAGGTCTGCGATGTTTTCCTCGTAACCATTGCCTATTCAAAATCATGGGGCAAACGGTAAAGAAGCTCATATAACTGGCGTTCATCATTAGAATGAAGTTGAAAAAACAATTTTATACGAAAACGATCGCTGAATTTATGTAATAAAAAATAAATATGAAACTGAGTGTAGCTTCATCTAACAATAAATAAATTGTCCCACAAAAGTCCCAACATATCGGGTATGTAAGGCATCTATTGAATGTCTCTTTCTACTAACCTTATTAGGTTCGTTAATGGTATTTAATCACAATTAATCCCGTAATTATTTCAGTTTTAAAGAAGGTTAACGATAATATGATGTTGTACTAATCAGAATCAAATTCGAAAATATTCGAATCGCAACATTCTGATTCGAAAATAAAATATTCGAAACATTCCTAGTCACCTGGCATGTTAGAAATAGTTAGCAACAAATGCATGGGAAACGGTTAAAGATAGAGCGAGTTGTCAATTTGACAAATGCAAAGTGCAGGCTGTTTAGGAACATAGAACTGAACTAAAGGTCCTCATGACAGTGTGCGATTTCTTTATATATATATATTTTTAAATTTTCTCCCTAATTTACTCAGTAATTAAAGTGAAGTCCGGAAATTGATACTTTATTACTTTAGTTATGGGCAAAGTTTTTTTTATTGGTAACTAGGTTCAATTAGAATAAATGTAAAGTTATTACAACGTCAAAAGCACCCCGTTTTTTTTATCTTTAATTATATATAAACTTGAAATTCACTACTTTAGGTATTAAACTGGCACTCCGTGTATTTCGTTTGACGGATTGTGATTGCGCATGCCTTGACCACTGTATATTGGAGCTTTATCAACGTAAAGGAATACATGTTTCCACTGTACGTATGCCCTTCCAATATTTGGCCTTTTTGGTGTAATGATCAGATGGCATTATACTTCCTGTCTAGGTTAAATAAAAAAATTATCACAAATATGTATAGCAATTTTATTTATAAATAATAATTTCTCCATAAAACTTTAATTGTAACAGTTGTTTGCATTGCTGATCGAGTTTGATAACAAAAGTAAAGTGAATATTTTTTCATCAGATGCACTACCCAATAACTCCAAGTCGCGTTTCGTTTAGGAAGAAATTGAATTGAGGTTATCTAAATCGATTTCCCTATTGAAAAAGTCTAAGTCAAGTTTTCTGAATGATTCCACTACCCTCCATGACTTAAGTGCCCACAAGGCCAATCTTAATAAAATAAAATATTATATTTTCTTACTGAAAATCACTCAAAGAAAATAGATTTTTATATTCATACATTTTATTGTAAAAGTTTAGAAAAAGATTCTATTCCTACCTTCCACTAAATTTTGGTCCTCGTTAACACTCAGGGGTTTTTCCAAATTTTTTTGTATTGTGGCGGAATGTTGCTTTTGATTTGTCAATTTTGTCTCTAATGCAGCAAGCTTCTTTTTCATTGTACTGAATGCTTGAGTTGATTTGCAGGTTATAGGAAACTCTGTTCTATCAAGGTGTTTAGTAATATCAACATTTTCATTTTTTAAATTAATTAGTTTGTGTGGATCGCAATGAACAATGTCGCAGCCCGGTTTAGTTGAACAATGCAGCACAGTTCCCTACCTGCATAGAGTCCAGTTCATAACAAATAAGTAGTAGACAATGATGTGTTGGAAATGATGATACATGGTAACCAACAGTTATCTAGGAAATACAGAAGATTTTCAGAAGGCGATGAATGTGTACAGCCTGCAATGAGTAACAAATTATAAAATCCCGCGTAATTACATTTTTGTTTCATTTTTGTTAGCATAGGTATTTCTATAAATAAATAAAAATAAATGTCGCTATTCATTTTCAGCTAAATTTTTCTGTAGAAATTCAATTGTATTTATTAAATTCTGTATCGATGTTACTTTACCTATAAATTTCACACTAAAACGGCGGAAGTCTCATTTCGGTTAGTTAGAGAGGGATTGTTATATTTATTCATTATTCAAGTAATAGAAAAAACGCCGTTGAATTCCTGTTTGATAAAATATCATTTCATTTATACTATATTTTTTAATCAATTTTGTTTGCAGTCTTGATTTAAATTATCATTGCTTTCTAAACTTTCCTTTCCTTCATTTCTCTGATTTGTTTTCATGCTCTGGACTTCTACCCTAATAATACTCTGGGCCTTTCAGTAATCTGTTCATACTTCAATATTTTCATAATATAACCTTTAAAACCCAATGGTGGACGTGACGTGATAATTTTGAGAGAATGAATTGCAAAGGCAATGTCAAAACTATAGTTTTGATATGAAGTTTTTTTGCCCAAGGCATAATAACCTCAATATTATCTTTTTTCTGGTCGCAACAAGTTTTATAGATAATGATATACATGCAAACAATTTTGTACGAATGCATTGTAAAATGATGTTTCATCAAAGGCCTACCGGCCATAAGTATAAGCGGGCATACTACTTTCAACTTGCAACACACCAACATGCAATGAAATAAAACGCGCGAAAGTTTAGATGTACAAAGCCTTAAAAAAAAACAGTCCATCACAAAAAAAGTATTCATTCCCCACATTTGTTAAGCATAATTTAGTTATCATACTATTTCATTTTGAAAATACAGTATATCACGGATTGACCAGAACCTACTGAAAGACCACATATGTTCCCTACATATTTCGCAATAAACTTTGAATAATATGACTTCTACAGCTTTTGTAACGTTAGGAAAATATAGATACATTATAGATTGACAGTTTGTATTTGCTGTGCCTAGCACAAGTTCTAACTGTAAGGCCTTTTAATTGAAATTGAGGCTACATATCCAGATCCCGATGCCAAATTTTATACTAAACACAACAAGTTATCTAATTGAAAAAGTTTTGGGTAATCATCCTCTGGCAAATAACACCGTTTCTTTTTGTAGTCGGGAGGCTGTTTCTCATTCCATGTCTTCTGGGATCAACAACAATAAAAACATTGATATACTTTGATATCCCCCATCCACCAAACCTTGTGTTCCATTTTGTATATGAGTTTGATGGAAATACTTCACGAGTCTAAAAAGAATAAAAAAGTAAAAAGCACTGTTGCTGCTTCAAAATATGTCGCGTGATAGGGTGATGATAGTAATAGAATATGACAGAATTTTCGGCAATATTTTACATCGTATGGTTTTGAATACTATTTTAGGAAATTCATGTAATTATTGAATTACCGTGATTTTTCAAACTTACTGTTGGATTTACAGTAATCCCAATCCAAGCATGATTGTTGGTTAATCCTTCCGGAGTTCTCAAGCGCAGTTCCTTTACAAATATGTCATATGTTGACTCGTCTGGAACTTGAGCAATTTTAGATTCTTTTTCCTGGCAAATGGATTCTGCTTTTGCAAAGTCCATATCCGCCTCGCTGTGTATTTTCATCCAGTAGCAATTACTTTCTATCAATATTTCACATTTATTTTCTGAAAAATGGATATGCGATTAGAAATACTAATAATTGTTTTAATTAGGAATCTGAACACAGGATTAAACAGAACAACACATAAAATACATGCCAAAACTAGATGAGTCACGAAAAACTATTCCATGGTCGCTATAAAGTAGACAAAAAAGTTCAAACAACTGGAACAATTCGATACGATCATTTTGAATCTAGCAACTAATCAGTAAACCTGACCCAACTTAAAGTATTTTTCAATACAGAATGTGCGTGAAGACTTTCGTTATATGCTTACTTGAGTCCGAATATATATCATTTAATGCTCTGGGAGTTGGAATCGAGGCAGTAACCGGAACCGAAGAAGTTTTTCCCGTTTCTTGTTCAAGTTGCTTTGGATTTTTCAGAGATATAACTTTTTCCTCAAGTGCAATTAATACTGATAAAAAAGTTGTATTTAATAATAAATAACTATGAATTACATATAATTATTTTCTTGATGAACGAGACTAACTTTTTCGAATTTGTTGATTTTCTTCCTTCAAGTTATTTAGGTCCACTCTCAGTTGCGTATTTTCGTTCTTTATGAAGTTGAACTCTGATTCTTGCACCTGCTGGGATTTTTTTACTGTATTTATTTCTATAAAACACAGAACATAATTTGGAGTTACTCATACCTTCGTTTGTTTGGTAAATACACGTCGAGACTATGTATTTCTAACAAGTGGGTAGCAATATCAGAGCATTTCCATGTAGACATTACCATATACGCTTTGGCCATCACATGCCAGAGCAACTTTGACCACACATTGCCCTTCTTATTGTTTTATGGATTGAAATAATTACAATTACCATTTTCTAATTGTTCATTTGTGCTTTTCATCTTTTCAATGGATGTTAGTAGAACAAGAAATGTTATTTTGTTGTTGTTTTCAGCTGTTTAAAAACAAACATATATATTACGCTTATTTAGTAATTATTTCAATATTTTATATGATACAATCATATGAACATATTTATAAGCATTCTAATACTTTAGAATAAAACATATTATAGCTTACATCGACTTCTGATTCTCTGATTTCATATGTTGGTACATCTTGTTAAAATTTACTTCTCTCATTGTAAATACTAAACGGTAAATATATTTTATTCATTTGCCATCACGATATGTGAACGGTGACCCTTGTGCATAGGGTATAGAACAGGGAAATCCTCGAAGTTGTCAAACTTACCAATTTTTGAGTTGTTCCGTATTGTTCTGATCGTTTCTTTCAATTTGGTTTCTCTTGATTTCAATTGTGTAATTTCTGTTATATGCAATAAAGAAAAAAGCTTGATTTCTATAATATTCTCATATTAGGAAAACAACTTATAGGCAATTCTGCGTGATGAAATAGATTGTTTTTATTCATTTAATAGCTATTACTACAGTTGCATTTTTGGTTAGTTAAAAATCTGCAACCTAATCACCAAATATAACATAAAGTGAAAATATAAATAAGTTGAACAGTTCATAGTTTCTGGAGGAACCATCAACTTACCATTTAGTAAATCAACATTTAATTCTTCAACAATAGAAACTTTTTTCTGAAAGTCTCTTCTAAATTGCAGAAGATCACTGGCATCTGAAAACAGTTTTATTCAATTAAAACTAAACATAATGCATCTCAGGCGTCAGTACCCAGTATAACAAATGTGGTAATTGAAATTATGGTATCAGTAAATATTGAATTTTGGTTTTTTCTACCTCTTTCTATCGAACTGAGTCTGGTTGTAATTTCCGACATTTCTGGGATCATATTTCTCAAATTGGTTGAACTGTTAACAATGTTCAACTGTTTCGATTGGCAAGTGATTGGGAACTCGTTTGCATTTAAGTAGCCTTCCACGTCAAATCCAGGTTCATTCCATCCACCAATTGATTGTGAGTCGCATTGGATAACTTGACATTCTGGTCTAACTGAGCAGTGAAACACTGTCTCTTCCTGGCCCCAGACAATGTCGTCCAGAATCAAACAAATTAAAACAAATCTTGAAATCGACTTCATCATTCCTTCATATTATTTAGATAGTCCCAAAATCACAGAATATCAGTCGCTAAATAAAAACAATTACTACATCTCAAATTTATTGCACATTCGTAGTCGATTATTTCTCTCAAATTGTAAACATTTTTCAAACTGAATATATCACTGGAATATAGGTTTTATTTTGAGCAATTACCTCGTTAGCGGTTGAAATTTCCCCGAGGCTGTGTCTATTTTTGTTCGTGGTTTTACTTGGATTGCAACGCAACATTTTGTCAACTACTGCTGATTACTACTTGCGTTATCATTATTTTAAGCTTATTTGTAGGGATGCTCGAAGAAAATGGTAGTCATTCATGTGCCCAATTTGTAATTTGATATTGTATCATTTTCTCTGTGTCTTATGCAATACGGAATTATTTAAGATATATTAGGATAACAGGATTGTTTCAATATTTTTGTTTTGACGCAACCTACTCAAATATGATGCTAACCAATTTAAAACATTTTTATCTGCCCTTTGGGAATTGAATTAGTAGAACTCCATTGTCGAGACAATTGTACAGTGCGACCTACTGGTTCTTGCTAAATGTCCAAAAATATATAAATATGATGACTCTTTACATAGAACACGAGTTTTAAAATGAATTCAAGTACAGAGGAAAAGAGTTATCTCCTACTTTAAAATTTTCGAAGAAATCACTTTTTTAAATAGATGTAAGTCTATTACTTATATATATATACAGGTTAACCCCCCAAAAAACGGAACCCATAAATTACCTAGTTACTTCCACAAAACTAGAATTTATTTAATTTTGTCTATGCTCGAACTTATGTAATCGTATGAATCTGATGCACGTCGTCATTTGGTAACCGTTACAGTTAAAAATGTGTGTGTGTGTATGTTGGAGGGAGGGGGGGGGGGGGGGGGGGTTCAAGTCCAATAAATGAGGTACCCACTCGGCGTCATTGCTGAATTCTGACCAGCCTTTCCTGAAATCGCTCTCTCATCCAGTCAATAGTGAGATTTGATGTGTTGAAAAGGGTTTAGTCATGCTGAAAGCACTGGTCATCTCGATCAATTCCTCTACATCGTCCAATAGATATTCCAAACTTCATAGGCACAGGCACCATCACGTAACGTTCCATATTCATATTGTGATCTCTTTCTTTTATGCCATGTTTGGAAATGATTACCCATGCGATGTCTCTTACCTATTGTATCGGTCTCTGTAAGACTTCTTTCGTAAATGTCGCATTAAACATTATTATTCTATTCAACATTATTGTTGTTATTTACATGTAATGACAGAAGAAAGTGCGTTCCAGCAGAAAACAAAGTAATTGAGTAATTGTAAGTTTGCGCAACGGATGCAAGTCTGTCTATATAATGCCAAGACGGTAATTTGGAACATATTCTAGACTCAGAGGAGCATAACTTTTGTACAAGCGTCATAGATTTCTGAAACTTGTGGGTATAATCATACACAAACCGAAATTCAAGCGCAAAAAAATTAGACCATTTTTTCATTTTCGTAGAAGTAATTAAGAAATTCATGGGCCCCGTTTTTGGGTCACCCTTGTATAAGTATTATGGAATATATTTATTCAGGCAAAAACAAGAATTTACAACTTATGTGTAACAATTTGTGTCATAAATTTGTAGTAGGTTAATTATTTATTGTGATATTAATATTAATTATTTTATTGTGATATTCTAATTTTATTTAGCAGTAAACGAACTAGAGGGAGAGCACGGTCAATCGAGATAGCAAAATAAATAAATAACAAACGGTAAATATCATAAAGTTTCTAAATTTATTTGGTCCATATGTTATAAGAGATCAATTCGAATCTGCCGAACCTATTCTGCTTCTGATTTGTTGTAATGGTAAAATTATAAAATATGAGTATTGCCCAAATAAACTCGACAATGCTTTCAGCTATTGAGTATGTGCAGTTGACGAGAGCGTTTCTAGGAAAACAAGAAACAAACAAGGCAAGTTATTCTGTTGTATGGCATCAAATGAGTAATGGAATTCGTGACTTATTATGATTTAATTCAAACATCAAATTTTTAGTACATTATATATTTACAAACATTGAATGATTCAAAATAACATCTAGTCTTTCACGCTTTTGGATTTTAATATTTGATATGATTCAGCTTTACATAACTGTTTTTTTTTAATTCTCAAGATATGAAACAACAACATTAACAACAATTCTCTATCATAACGTAAAAGTTAATGTTTCTGATCAAAACGACACTTAGTGAAACTCAGAATATATTTACGTCCACATATGAGACTTGACCCATGACCCCTACTCACATTAGATAGATAGATTTTATTTAGATTGTTTCGAAAAGACAAAATACACGTACATAAAACATTAAAGCGAAGAATATGGGAGGGAACAAAACCTAAAAATAATTTTAAAACGTATTGAAGCCGTTCACCCATCGGATAGGAAATATAAGTCAAGTTGAGTGCAATTTATTCAAAAATAAAACATGTACTAAATAGCCTTCGTTCGTGTGATGATTGAGGCAGCGTGTAAACAAACAATATTTTTTTTTTGGAATAAAGTGTGAATGCATGTCGCCGTTCCATGCTTAAAAATCAGAAATATATTTAGTGAATATCAAAATATCGAATAAAACGTCCACACAAAATGTAAATATTCCTTGTGAGTTTTCTAATATTACGTTCATGCATTTTACCTTTTGTATATATATAGTCAGTCCGATTTATAAGGGGAGCAATCCAAGCTTGATTCTTTTTGAATCTATGTTCATGCTTACGTGCAGTAATTCGCTTAAACATCTTCCATTTTCGCACCCCAGTTGTACATTTCCAGTCCCACTGTCAAAAATTTGCTATTTCTTGTATCTGTTGTTTGTTTCTTGTTGTCATACGATTTACTTCTCGAACATCTCAAATATCTTCGGATCGTATATAATTCACGTACCGTGTTTCCCCGAAAATAAGACTTAGGCCTACTCTAAAAATAGGACCTAGACTGAGTTTTAGAAATGATTTTAATATAAGCCCTCCCCTTAAAATAAGACCTAGTTAAAAAACGCGAATCATTTTTTTGAACTAGTCGATAGCAAGAAATCTCTCCTACACGTTTTAAATGATTTATAACCTATGTTTTACCAACGACTAACATACCGGTTTTACAGTTATTCTTAATTAAAACGTGTTATTTATAACTAAATGGATATCGGATTTCATATTTTGTATATTTGAATATCTCGTATTTCCCTACCTTGTAATTTTGTTTTGATAATGAAAATATAAGACATCATCCGAAAATAAGCCCTAGTGGTATTTTTGGAAAAATCGAAATAAGAACAGGACAGGACAGGATTTACATAATTTATCCAGGGGAGAGGAAAGGCGATAAGACGGCTTAATCATATTGCGAACCTCGGCCTCTCGTCCGGTTACCAGTCCAGGTCAGGTATGGGATTAGTTAGCCAGTTATTTGTTTTCGGAAGCATGGACTTGACCCAGACCCAGACCCATGGACTTGACTAAGACCCAGTCTTTTTTCGGGGAAACACGGTAATCACGTCTGTACCCGACGGCGGTCGAAACTTTCGGACAGTGTCTCATATTAATCGCGACAGTGGGCGGGAAAATTCATTTGAGTTTTTGAAATACAATTTATGAAAAATGAATGAAAAAGGAAACCGGACGGGAAACGTGTTCGATTCCAAACGACTCCTGCTAATATGACATTTTTAGGTGGTTCCCCTCAATTCAAAATAATGATAAATTTTATCTGTGATGTTCCTACAACTATACAGTTATACAATGCGTGTTCACGTTTTATAGTACAGTAATATGATTAGAAAAAAATGGTCATCAGTACCTCGCTGTTCTCTGAGGTATTTTTCTAGTGTGCTGGAGAAGCGGGAGGCGAAAGCAAAAAGACAGCAAGAAAAAGAGCTGAGGCAACTTGAAAAGTTACAGGTACGGTATGTCTGTATGTGTAAGTTCAGAATTTTGAGTTCCCGGTAATTATTATAACTGTAGCCAATATCGGTAACTAGCCTACTGGCTGACTGGAGCAAATACTGGTATACGATATAGACTGTGCTATTAAAAAAGATGATTGTCTGCTGCTACATCCCACACATTCCAGCATTCAGACTGGTTCGGGACAGCCCTTTCTGTATGAAAATAAATAAATTTCGGGGCTCCCGTAGTATGCGAACCAAGATGGCGGACATCGGAATGTAATATGTGTATTAGGTTAGGGTTAGGCCATAATTTTAGGTATAAATACTACGGGAGGCTCTTGGCTAGTCTTCGAACTGATAATAGGACTAAAATAAAGAAAATTGGAAAAAAATTATCGCCCAACCCTAACCTGTTACCCATGTTACATTCCGATGTCCGCCATCTTGGTTCGCATACTTCGGGAGCACCTAAATTACTTTCCTCTTATTTTGTGAAAATTAATTTTTCATTGTGTTTAGAATACCACAACACAAAAAGAAATTAAAACTGATTTATCTCATGCTGAATATAAATGTGAAACTGAATCTGGAGCCAAGAAAGGTAAATAGGTATTAAAGGTATTAAAATTTACTTGCGATTCTGTGTATATTTACTTAGTAATCATATTTTTAGTCCTTTTGTTTTTCATATACTTCAGGAAAAGTTTATAGTTTTATTGCTTATTTTATTGTGTTTCTAGATAGATTGTTACAAGAATGGATCAGATTAAATTTTAGTGTTTTTCGACCTTGTTTATTTATGAGAAAATAGGCTTCTTCATTGCTCTTGTCATTCTTTAGTGTTGTTTTATCATTCATGTATTGTCTGTACACCAATTATAAATTCAAAATAAACTCACTCACTTTTACTTAATGTTGAACATTTACCATACTATTAAAAATCTGTTCTGTATTATTTTTCTTTCATTTTTTTCCATTAGATGTTACATGTCAACTGCCATCAACATACAGTTCGAAATTTGTTGAAGCATGTTGGTATGAATGGTGGGAAAAGGAAGGATATTTCAAGCCATCGAAATCCAGGCGCAATGAAGATGTTTTTAGCTTGGTAATTCCACCTCCCAATGTCACCGGGAAACTCCACCTTGGCCATGCATTAACAGTTGCATTAGAAGATGTTCTTTGTAGATGGTAAGACAATTTAGTCGAATATTTTTAAAAAATTTTCATGATTTGGAGTAATTGGTAGCATATGGTAAAACTAATGAATTGAGAATTCTAATTAAAATTTGGCACATTGAAAACTGCTTTTAATTTTGTGTTAATCAATGAACATAATTTATCGTCCTTGATCGTTTCAGTGAAGCAGAATACTTTTATTTAACTATGCCCTGGCAACAAGTGCACACTTATCAAGATACTTTCATTTAATATTAATAGTCATTATAAAAATAAAAAATTCTCCTCCATCAGTAGTAGATTATCGTGAATGTATCTTGTGAAGTTTACACATAAACCACAAGGAAATAAACATATTGTTCACCTGGCTTCATTCAACACCTACCGCACAAAGCCAGTTTTAATATAAGTATTGTTGACTGATATCTAATTTTTTATAAAGGAATAGAATGAGGGGTAAAGAAGTAGTTTGGATACCTGGATGTGACCATGCCGGTATTGCTACTCAAGCTGTTGTAGAGAAATTATTAGAAACTAAAAATACAACCAGAAAAGATCTTGGCAGAGAAAAGTTTGTGCAAGAAGTCTGGAATTGGAAAGATAGGTTCGCGTGTAATTGTTACATATTCTTGCAGTATATTGAAATTTATATGGTGCTGATGACCAATGTTCCCTCTAATTTTTTTGTAGTATGTGTGCGCAGAAACTTTGGTGTGTGCGCACTTTTTTGGAAATGACTAATATTTGTGCAAAAACCAATGATAACCGGGTAATAAGTGGGCCAACAACAAACTTTCTCAACCTGCCAACCGAGAACATTGTTACATTACATCGTAATACGTCTGTGCGCAGTAAATCAATGCGTGTGCGCAGCCTCTGAAAGCTGTGTGCGCGCGCACACGTGCACACTTTAGAGGGAACACTGCTGATGACTCTAGCAACTTACTACGGAACTACATTGGTTCTGATATGACATCTGTAAGAAACCTTCACAAAATCATGGAAGAACCATGTATTCATCATCAAACTACTTTGGTTTTCAATGATCTTCATCATCCCCTTCTGCTAATGTAATATTGAACCTACTGTAATTGAAACGGCAGATATTCTACTAATTTATAACAAAATAAAATATATTAAGGTTTCTGTATTTGTTTACTGGTAAAATTCATCAAATTTATATACCGGACCGGTATTTCAATTCTTAAATTATCTCATACAAATTTCCCCCCTCAAATTTTGCTTGTGACTGGTTGGTATTGTTTAGAAAAGAAGAAGAAATATATGATCAACTTCGTGTACTCGGATCATCACTTGATTGGACAAGAACTAATTTTACTCTCAGTCCAAAATTTTGTCATGCAGTCAGGGAAGCTTTTATAAGGTAATTGCTATATTTTTTTTTAAAAGAAACTGTTCTTACAGTGTAAACTAAAGTATCCTGTCTTGGAATTGAATAAATATTGCACATCATCCTTTTCGTTGGAATCTTGTTTGCAAGCAAAATTCAGGTTTATTTTAAATTATCAGACAATTTTTTAAATTGGGCATTGCTGACATGGATAGGGTTGTATCTTTTTGAATTAAACTATTTTAACTTAAGATTAATTGCATTTATATTAAGATTTATTGCATCAGATTCAAGCATTATGATGCAAACCATGATGAATTAGAAGTTTTAGATGTATGTGAATTCATAATGAAATGCCTCATATCTTTTTGGTGTGAGGTTTGATTAATCTTTATTTGGTGATGAAGTTATTTATTATTACTGCCAATCGTAACTCATCTTTTTATCATGAATTCGATCGATATCTCTACTGTTACAATTTTATATTGTCCCAACAACATTTGTCCGATCAGTTTGCTGTGCTGTGAGAGCAATTTCACTTGAAATGCAATCTAAATGAAATATTTTAATACCTAATGATTGTCATTCATAACTCCTGCTCTTTCCAGACTACATGAAAAAGACATAATCTATAGAAAGAAAAGTTTAATAAACTGGTCATGTCAGCTTCAGTCAACGATTTCTGACATTGAAATAGACAATAAACAATTGGAAAAGCCAACTATGATATCAGTGCCAGGTTATAGAAAGAAAATGGAGTTTGGAGTTCTTCACACTTTTGATTATCCATTGGTCAACCCCACAACAGGTATTCTTTTTTTTATGTTTCACATGATGCTTTCAAATAGGATAGATGAAAATATATTTGTGGTGTCTGTTCTAGGTTGTCATCTTTTATTGGAAAATCTTGTGTTTGAATGATCAGTTTTGCCATAAATCCAACTTCATTTCCCTTAATGAAATAGAATGAACTGTATTTCACTGTCAAAGATTCTATGTAACTACTTACATGCTATAGATTATTCATGCTAGATCTATTGTGGGACAGATGCACACATGGGGGGTTTTGAACATCATCCTCGGGCTGCAGATGAAGGTGCTTAGACCACGGACACACCTGATGTATAGTTTAATGAAACTTCTATTGTTATGGATGGTCGGTGCTTTTTGGGGATTTTCTGTCATTATCAACCTGTCCTCAACAGGTGTCAAACTCACTTTGCTCGAGTCTTACTGATTACCAATCTTGCACGCTTCCATTGCACCAACAGTTGGCTGTAAGGATGTAAAAGAATCTCTCTCGTTAATTTAGGACTAAAAGCAAGCATCATTCGCAAGTTCCTGTCTGCTTTCGAGTTTCGACTACTTCTTTTCTATCAGGCTACACCTTTTTTTTTTTTTGTTAAACATCTGATTTAGTAATGTACCATCAGAGATCTTGGAACGTAAATTCAAGAAAGATAAGATTGTAAAAAAGCTTTTTGTTTGACTCATTGAAATTAGTTGCGACATGTCATTTGAGATTTGACCCAATTAATATTAGAATGAATCCAAGGTATATTTTGCTCAATGTATTCTTTTAAATTTGTGAATTCAGTTTTAATGGTCAATACAGGCTTTTGGATGAACTATTCAATATTGATGATTTTAATTTAGAAAGGAATGCTATCAGTGTCAGTACAACAAGAATTGAGACAATGTTGGGAGACACTGCTATTGCTGTAAATCCAGATGATCCAAGGTTACTTAGTGTTCGGTGATTTCATATTTCTTAGAATCTAAAATCGGGGAGTTTGAATCTAAGTTTTTGTTGGTTGGAGATTAAACTATCGTGTTATCTGAATAAAATTTTTCTTTAGAATTCTCCCTTAAATATATTATAGTATTCTATTTCTGTTAACTGTTAATATCATTATTGGACAAATTTTGCATAAAGAACCTTGATTTCTGAAATGTTAATTACAATACAATATTTTAATATTCTATTTTTTTTTCAACTAAGTTCTTCAGAACTGAGTAGTCTATTTATGTGATTGCCGTTGGGAAGCAATCCTTCAAGGAGATTCTATTTTCAGGGTTAATATTGTTGTCAATAAGTTTAGATTATATAGCGGCTACATAGAAATTCATTAATTTTAAGTTTTATCCAGGTATTCAATATTGATTGGTTCCTTTGTACAACATCCATTGTTACCTGATATGGTTTTACCAATTATAGCTGATTCTTATGTTGACAAAAATTTTGGGACTGGTGAGTCATAATAAAAAAGTGGAACCTGGTTGTTCATGATTGGCCATCATTGATTCTTTGAATTCTGATATTTTATCAAACATCTGTGTTAAAATGTAATGAATTACAGAAAACAATTGTTTGAAATTGATTTTTATAGATACATTAATTTCTATTTTAATCTGTTTATTGAAAGCCACCCGAACATTATTACAAAAACTGTGACATTTTATTTATGGGTACTTTGTTGGGTCACCCGTACCTCTTATTTTCTCGTATGTATCTGAGGAGAAACTAAATTTAAACTTTATTTCAGGTGCTGTCAAAATCACACCGGCTCATGATTTTCGGGATTTTGAAATTGGATCGAGACATGGTTTACCATCTCGTATTATACTTGATGATCAGGGAAATATCACAAATACGGGAAATCCAGATTTTGATAATTTGCCAAGGTTCGAAGCAAGAGAAAAAGTAATCAAATCATTGGATCAGGCTGGGTTATATAAGTATGTTGATTTGGGAACACATTTTTCGGATTCTCAATATTTGGTTGGAACTCAATTATTAATGATATTTTAATATATGGGTTATTCAATGTACCGGTAAGTTCAGGTTGCTATGATATTGAATATTCAGAGATGAAGTTCTGAACACTACCGATGAATACTTCTAAACATTAGACTTTATGCGCTCGCAGGTTTCACATGGACTGGCGAAAGGTTGTTGTTTGCCATAGGATTCAGCTGCCCTATCGACTTTCCTCACTCCCAGGATAAATATAAAAATCCTAATGTGGTTGGGGCAGTTGCCAAGGCTGTCCCCTGAGGAGTTGAAGAAAATTTATATCGAAAAATTGTACTGGACTCTAAATAGAGCTTGAAAGCCTATTCTGTCTGCAGAGTCAGTTTGAAAAAAAAAAGTTGTATTTTATGTCAAATTGGCATCATTTTGGTTATGGTGTTTGCTTACATAGTGTCATGTCGTTCCAGTTACAAATTACAAATCTCCTGCAAAACCAACGAAAATGTTGGAATCAAACTCCACTTTTTTAGACTGGATTATTTAACCAAGATAGAACACATGATATAAATAATATTTCCAAATGTTCATTAATTTATTGACTTCATTACTCTGCATGACCCAATCTTTTTCATATTGTTATAGCAGTAACATGTATATATCACTAATTAATCAGTTTGAATTTTGTTTAAACATTGTTTTGTTAGAGGAAAAACTTCACATGAGATGACTTTGCCAATCTGTAGTAGATCTGCGGATGTTGTTGAACCAAGAATTAAAACGCAATGGTTTGTAAGGTAATTATAATAACCTAGAACAGGGTTTCCCAAACTGAGGTCCCCGATTACTGCACATGGTGTCCGCAACGATATGGAAAGAGTCTGATCGGTCTTTAGTGATTGATTTTAATTTGAAAAGCCATTGCGTTTTTTTGGTTGAGCGTTCCGGACGAATATCCATTGCTGTCAGAAAAACTCGCCCATCACATCAATGTTGTTTGTATTGTTGTATTGTAAATGAAACATAATCTTTTTTTGTTAGTTTTGCACAGAGGCATAGGATGGGTGTCCGTCAAAACCAAGGTTCACAAATAGGGGTTTGTGCCCCAAAAAGTCTGGGAAACTCTGCCCTAGAACATAGGTTCTCAAAGTGCTCCGTACGGAGCCCCAGGGCTCCGCGAGCGAAACCCAGGGGCTCCGCGAGCTATTCGATTACTTTTCAAAATACTGACTAATTTTGTAACTGTTCAAAGAAGCAATAACAGCTTTGATAATATTTGGAACAATATAGCCTCGAAATATGGCGAAAAGGCGGAATTAAAAAATGACATTATTTATAAACTGGAGCGCAGACAGGGGTGAGAAAGGGGTGGGGTGGAATCGGAAATTTCCTCGCAACATTATTCGCGGCTAGAAAAAAACGGATTACGAGATTTCTGTTGCGTAAAATATTCAATTCATGACCGATGCAAGCATTTAAAGTGTCTTGCCGTAATAATTTAATTGTGCTCATCGTTACTCACGTTTGATTCGAAATTACTATTAGGATTACTAAAATAAAAGATTGCTATTCTAAAACAAGAGAGCTATGCTCAAATATATGGACACGTAGAGTCACATAATTTTGATGATGTCATAGCGAAAAAAAAAGTAAGAGCCTTCTGGAGAAAATTTTTATCTTTCCCCACTGAAAATTTCAAAGCAATTGGTCCATTATTCGAAGAGAAAAGCGACTTTTTAAAAACGTGTCAAAGAACAAGAACAACAACAACAACATAATATTGAAACGATCGTTATGTCTACTAAGTGTCCAATAACATAAAATACGTGATAAACTGCCAACTATAAATAAATTAGAGTCGTATTTTTGCGATCTCGGATATCGCCGTTTGAAAAATCACAAGGTCTCGGCAAAATATGAACGATTGAAATTAATTTATTGCATGCGACTTTGTCGGTGGTTTCAGAATGAAAAAAAGGTATATCGCGCGCACAATTGACTGTGTTTCGATTTCGCAGTTACTACGATGAATAACCAAAGCAAACCTAACATAACACCAAATTTTGTGATTTTCTATGGCTATAAAAACTTATAGTGTGATCTTCCATTTTAAGTTTCAATATTTCGGAATGTCGTTTTTCAATCAAGAAATTTGAGTTGCGGATTTACCTCTTTAATAATTATTATTTTAAGCATTTCGTCGCCGATGACTTTAATATGGTAACAACTAACAAGTTTTTCACACTGAACTCATAATTCCCCACGAGAACAAAAAATCAATTATTGTCGTCATTGTGGAACAATATATGTATATGCCGACGGAAATTTTCGATTCAGGGATAATAAACACCGGCGTAAAGATGTTTAAAAACATGCCATGCTGACGAAAACAATCGGCGATTGTAACAAAATACATTCGCGCACGTTATCAGCGGCCTTTTAGGTCTTCCGAAAATGTCAAAAGGGAAAAGATTCGATCCCTAATTTCTTAATGTTTGTCAAGTGTCAAATTTACAGCTTTAGTATTCATAATTTACCTTTGAAATTTAGATTTATTTATGACTTGTATTAACCCTATTAAAAAGGTTTAGCATTTAAATTAAATTAAGTACTTTCAACTTTACTCAGGAATATTAATGGATAAGTAACAAAGTAACAATTTTAACATTTCTTTTGGGGCTTCGTGGATACTAGTTAACCTTTTCAAGGGCTCCGCAACACCATAAGTTTGAGAACCATTGCCCTAGAAGATACAAGCTATATTTATGACATCATCAATTTATTGCATTGTAAAGTATCACCTTTATGTTTAAATATTTTGGATTGGAATTCTGATTATTTGGTTTGTTAGGTTTGATGAATAAAAGATATACATATCTCTGCCAGTCAGTTATATTCTAGAAACCTATTTTTTGAAGTAAAAATGTTTTCAAACGAACTATTTTTTTCGGATTTTACCAACTTGAGCAACATTGAAAAACAGATAGGTGTGTCTAATGTGATTGAATCAATTTGACAAATAATACCAAGAGTCTGAACAAGCACCCACTCATATCCGGGAAACAAGGCCAATAAATTATTTCATTCATTGTAGTTAGCAAGAAGGTTTGTTTTGGGATAATGATACTCGTCGATTGTTCGATTAATTATTGAATTTGTTCTTTGAACATGAACATTGGATTCTATATATAGCATGCCTTGATTTTGGCAAGAAAAAAAGACTATTTTACTCAAGGTCCCTATATGTACTGTAATTTTTTTTAGGATCCAAGATCTTTCACAACAAGCTATCGAAGCTGTCCAAACAGGTAAAATCCAAATAGTACCGGATTCTTATCTTGCATCATGGTATAATTGGTTATCAGAGAGCGAAGATTGGTGCATATCTCGACAACTCTGGTGGGGACATAGAATACCTGCTTATAAAGTTTCAACTCATACAGGGTGAGCCAAGTTTTCTTAGTTGTTTAATATTTAAATCGAGTTTTTCAGATCTGGGCGATAAATGGTGGTATAAATTTCGATCCACTTCGAAAACTGTATATCTTTTTCCTCAAAAAATGTTAAGGTCTTTGTATACACTGATTTTAATAGCATTAATAGCAACTGACTACTTGTATAAATAGGATCGAATTTTTACATTTCTCCTGGGGAAGAAGAAAGATGATAAGATGTGTTAATCGAATTACACCATTCATCCGTTTACCAGTTCATGCCGAGTATGCTAATCCCAGTAGTTAAGCACTTATCTGTGCTTGATGATGTAGAAAGCCATATTTGAACACTGGATTAGATAGATTCAATTTGGTTATCATTTTAACTTTTACTTTGGGCATACTAAATTTTTTGTCATTATGATTGATTTTATTGTTCTGTATAATAGTGAGTCAATGTGGATATCTGCTCACACTGAATTAGAAGTAAAATCAAAAGCTGAAAAAATATTCGGGGAAACTGGGAAATTGCTTACAATTACACAAGATGATGATGTATTGGATACCTGGTTCTCCTCAGCGCTTTTTCCTTTTGTCTGTTTTGGTTGGCCGGAAAATAATCCAGATTTGGAAAAGTTGGTAAACTTTTATTCTAGTTAAAGTTGCATTACATAGTAGGTAATTCAAGTTTTGGATATCAATTTCTGCTTCTGTTTCCTGTATACAATGATATATCAAAATCATAGTGATATGTACTGAGGCTGAGGCCTATTGTATGTAGGAGGTGTGAAGCAGAATTTCATACTGCAATGAGTTTTGCTTACCAACAGTATTCCACCAATTTATATTTTTTTAACCTGCCCTAGGGCGCAGTAATTATTTGATCACTGATAAAGTAGTACATGTGGTATTGATTGCAAGGTCAATGTTTAAACCAAAAATTAACTACAAGACTTACATAAATTATTATGATTAATTTTGATACATTACTAGAAATCATACAAAGCTATATAAATAAAAGTTGCTTACGGACTGTTATGTATTTTTAGATATTATCCTTTATCATTGATGGAGACAGGATATGATTTACTATTCTTCTGGGTTGCAAGAATGGCAATGATGGGAATTGCACTCACAGGGAAGGCAAGTTGAAATAATAAGTTGCAGTGTTGGTGTGGTGCATCGTGCTAATTGTTAGGAATTCGCTCGCTATTGAACCCTGATTACCCTACGTGTAACTACTGGTCGATTATGGCTTTCTCCAGCATCAAGTTCCTGTATCTGAAACAAATAACTGGCTAACTAATCCCATACCGGATGAGAAATGGTAACCGGATGAGAGGCTGTGGTCCGCCATATGACTAAACTGTCTTATTGGCCTACCATCTATCTCCCTGGGATAATTGTGTCAATCTTATCCTAATTGAAGGTGATTTTCATAAATTGGGTACACTTTGGAAATTTTATTATTATTTTTGCATACTTCAATATTATTGCAAGTTTCCAAAAGCCATATATTATGCATTAGGTTCCATTTAACACAGTATATCTTCACAACATGGTTCGGGATTCACAAGGAAGAAAGATGAGCAAGTCATTGGGAAATGTCATCGATCCACTACAAGTCATTTATGGCTGCTCACCTCAGGTTTGTGCAAATATTTTGGTTGTTTCTCGCCCATGCTTAACAGAAAAAAAACTCAAATTTAAAGTATGATTGATGCATTTATATATGTGATAAGTCATAATGAAAAGGATGATGGTATATGAAATTTGTGTCCTGTTCCATTTATTATGACTATTTGTGAATTTATCAACATTTAAATAATTATTTCTGCTGTTTTTTTCTAATGATCTAAACCTTCAATGAGTACTGATTTCTCAAGGCATTTTCTAAATATTTAAAATTATGAATTTGGGTGACGAAACTAGATGTTGTTACTATCTGACTTGTGAGGTTATCTAATACGAATGGCCATACCAGTTACAGCTTCTGGAAACCACACTGTAATTTACCTCGAATATTTATCCACATGTGAGTGTAGCTGTTCTGTGACTTTTTGAAAAAGTGGAATAGAACATTATTACAATTTTCCATCAAATTGTTTTAGGAACTTGACGAGAGAATAAAAATGAGCAATTTGTCTAAGAAGGAAGAGAAGTATGCATTAAAGGATAGAGCTAAAACACTTCCACATGGTATACCAGAATGTGGCACTGATGCTTTAAGATTTTATTTATGTTTCAATAAAAGCACAGTAAGTATATTTTGACATTTTTTCGTTCATTGTATCATTTTAGATATATTGTATTAAAAATTAATTTGCCGCCATAGGGTGGTTCATGTAACCGCTAGTTGGTTGGGGCTTACGTGACCATCAAGTCCATGCATATTAAACGAATTACCGGTAGACTATTCCCATACCCGGCCCGAATGGTAGCTGGGCGTGAAGCTGTAGGTTTAAGCAGTCTTATCGACTTTTTCCTGCCGGACATAAATGTGAAAATACCATCATATCCTAATATTGCGATTGCAACTAACTAGCCTCATCTATTTCATTCTTCTGCCTATGTAATAGGTACTCAGTAATTTATTTTTCCACCATACTAAAGTTCAATTTATGAATAAGCAATGCCTAAAAGATCAAAAATGGTACTTCAGGGTGAAGGGAGGCGAGACACCTCACTGGTTATTGAGCAACAACACCTGTAATTCAAGTCTAACAGTATTAAATAAATCATGTCAAGTTCATGTCAAAGTAGGTTCGAGGCAATCTGGATATCCAGAACACGCCCGATCCAAAGAGAAAACAATGACGGATAACTTATCATATCCTATTATTGCAACTAACAAGCCTAATCTAATCTGTAATATCTTTCTAAGCATGGTTCAGAATGATGTTTCATTTATCTGTCTATGGATTTTCAGTCTTATGAAAAAAAATCTTCTGTAATTCTTACCAGGGTAAAGATATTTCACTGGATATTCATACGGTTGTTCAGTACAGATATTTTTGTAACAAGATATGGAATGTATTCAAATTTTTATTAAAGAATGTTAGGAAGCATAAAACTTCAGAAGACACTGTAAGTATTGTCACAACTTCTATCTATGAATATTTATTTTTCCCATCAGTTTTTATATGATATCTTACCGGTTCTATAGGTAAAGATACATTCAGTTCATTAATCTAGAAATATTTCTTCGAGACTCCAACGTTCTGTCTTTAATCTTTTCAGTTTTAAATACTTTATTAAGGACATTTTGAGGTATCTAAATTCAAAAATATGTCACCGCGTAAAGTAAGATTTGTAATAAAAAAAAAAAGAAACACTAATGAATTAATTGGATAAATTTTAGGGATTTTCCAGATGCTCGAGTTTTTGGAGGAAAAGACGTAGTAAATTTTGCAGATTGTGTATTTTTTATAAGATTCGTATCTTATAATAACTCTTCATTACATGATTAATGATAAAAAAAAATCCTTAACAGAATATTCATGTCCTTCGACCAGTTGATCATTGGATTCGTAGCAAGTTCAGTGCTGCAACACATACAACTAATACAGGATTGGATTCGTTAAATTTTTCTTCTGCATCATCTATCATTCATAAATTTTTTTTCGTTGACCTGGCTGATTTTTATTTGGTAAGTAATATTCTTGGTCATTTGTTCTTAGCTGATGGTCCTTGAATAGATAATAGTTCAAAATAAATTGTGGCTGTGGCGTCGATCTTTTCATTCTCTATAGATGTGGTAGCTGGAGTCATCGTTTTAAACTTGTTGGATCTGCAGTCGAAATTCCAGTCTTTCACTGGTGATGACTGAGGTTCAAACTCAAAAAGCACTATGTTGAATAAGCATTCTTAGCATACAATTAAAGAAAGCATGCTCATGTAAAGGCTCTGCAGAGCTGCAGGAAATCGAAGTCGACATTTTTCCAGTCATTGCCAAGTCATTTTTTGGATTCTAGTTAGCAAATACAGATTAAATCATGATAAATACATCAGATCTTGAAATTGTAACTCTCGTTAACTAATCTTTTCTCTGTGTCTTTCAGGAAAGCTGCAAGCCAGTTTTCAGCAATGATTCATCATCTGCGGAAAGAGTTGCGATTGAAAAAAATTTTGAATTTATATTTGAATCATTTCTTCGTCTATTGTCTCCTTTTATGCCATACATTACAGAAGAATTGTGGCAAAGACTTCCAAACAAAAGCGAAAATTATCAAAGTATTATGATTGCGGGATATCCTACGGAAGAATCGGTATGTCCAGAACAATTACTGGCTATTTATCTGGCATTTGAGTTAATATTAGTCTCAATAGTCTGCCGTCGTAATTTGCCATGAGAAATAGTATTTTACCTTTTTTATTCCTGATGGCAGAGGCATACTATGAGAGTTGTGGATACAATGTTATCAAATCTACTTATTTCAATTTGAGTCTAAACATTTGGTCTATTTCTCTATCTATATTTTAGCATAACTTCAGAAATATTCAATTAGAAAATGAGATGGGAAATGTTAGAGATGCGATTCAGTTGATAAGGAACATAAGGCAAACATTCCATGTGCCTACTTCTGCCTTGACTAATATTTCAATATCTTGCCAGTAAGTACACAATGTATATATGTCATTTAATTGTTTGTTTAATCATTAAATAGGATTTCATTTTATAATTGTTTGTAGAAATGAAGATGATCATGCTTTTTCGAGCAATGTGGAAGTTATAAAAAGCCTCACGAAATCATGTGATATCAAGATATTTAATAATGGGGTTGAAGAACTTCCCGGTTTTGTATCAAACAATATTCGAAATACAAATATTCAAGTCTCTGTGCAATTGAAGGTTTGTCCATTTTTTTTTTGCTAAAACGTTCATGCTTTTACGTCAGGTCTCTCTGTAATAATCGATGGGTCGAAGATAGGGATGGGCAATATAGAATACCGAATCCGGAGGATTCGAATACTTTGGGATTCGAATCCTCCGGATTCGGTATTCAACAGGATCCGATAACAGGATTCGGTTTTCGCCTCTCCGGCGCCATGCGTCGATTTTTGCATTTCAGTTTTCAAATATCAATTAAAGACGAGCGTTTTTCTCGCGTGGAAATCTCTCTCGTTCAAATAGACTTGCGTCTGCTTGGAAAGAACCCGTAAAGTCGGTAAACTTCGAACACTGTAATCTTAATCGGCGCATTCTGGATAGGAAGTCGGCGAAGTACATCTCATGGCGAAGACTCGTTATTGCACCATTTTTGCGTTTTCGCCGTGCGTCAATTTTTGTATTTCGGGTTTCCAATTTATCAATTGAAGACGAGCGTTCTTTCTCGCGTGGAAATTTCTCTCGTTTAATTAAACTTGCCTAATCGCAAAGAACCCGTAAAATCGATAAATTTCAAACACTGTAATCTCAATCGGCGTATTCTGGACAAGAAGTCGTGAAGTACACCTTACGACGAAGACTCGGTATTGTAAAATTTTTTTGCGTTTTCCTGCTTTGCTATCTAGAAAGGGTTTAATAATAATAATTATTTGTGTACAATCTTCAATTGTTTACAGGCGTGCCTCGCTTCATTTTACATTACTGTAAATGATTTTCCGCGACCGGCGAGTTTTCCCCAGAAAATGATGCATGTAAACCAAAAGCCAGGCGTGAATTGTTATGACATTACTTGCGATTAATTTAAATCAAATATTATTTAGGAATAACTTTATTACTTTTATTACACCAGTTTCCAAAATACAAAGTTATATCGCAAAACACGACGATCTGTCGCATTTAAATTTCACTATCAAAAGATTACATATTTTCCGGTCCGTTTCTATCGTTCAAGATAGACGCACGTTTGATCGAGTGTCTGGAGTAATTTTATTCGCCGATAAATTTAAAAAAAGATGCCACATCTGTCGCTGTCGCGAAATCGCGTTCAAGGGAGCCTTGTTTTGCACGTCTTGATCGCACAGAATAAAAAGTTGATTTTAATTGATAGTGGTTAAATTTAATATTTTACAAAGGTCGCATAGGTTGCAGTGGCCACACGCTGGTCCTGTATCTACCGTAATTAATTATCAGCGGGTATGTTTTAGCACACTCGGCACTCTAACATTTATAATGATTTAATGCCGTTTCATATCTATTTTTGTATTTGACCGCTTACTATTAAAGTGTTTGAAGCGTGTCTTAATTTAGCATATCAGTATTTAGAGATTACATACATTTGGAACAATTGAAAGCAAAAATATTGTAATATTCTTAGATTTCATTGTCCTGGGAAATGCCTGTTTAGTATCAAATCAAATCCAATGTTGAGGACATTTCCAAATAAATAATATATTAAATGTATTAATCCAGAAATCAGGAAAATTCCCACTATTTGAATAAGTATGAAAATAGAATAGGATTCGGTATTCTGGATTCGATTTAACTATTCTAGAATATTCTAGAATAGTAAATTATTCTACATTGCCCATCCCTAGTCGAAGATTTATTAGTTTTGAAACTCGAAATTGGATGTTTTATTACTGATGAATAGTGTGCTTTCAAATACTTCATTAAAAAGAGAGATACCTGAAATCGCAAATTACTTTTTTTTTCGGTATACTTTATGCAATTCCTTTAAACTGAATTTATTGCATACCTATAGGCTGGGTAAATTCGTCTTATCTGCATTTTTTCGAAATTGCAGCATCAGAAAAGGTATCGATGTGTGCATTTGAAGCGATCAGCTCATTTATTAACCTTGTTTCAAAATTTTTAATTTTTTTTTAATTTTCAGGGTCTCATTGACATTGAAACAGAATTGATGTCTTTACGTCAAAAAGAAAGTTTGTTGAAAAAGGAACTTTTTGATTTGGAAGAAAAGCAAAAGAATATTGATAAACAACAGTCATTGAAAAAGATCCAAGACAAGGTATTTTATGCTCAAAATTTTGTTTCACCTATCGCAATAGTGCTATTACATGTTAAAGCGAGTTATATAAGTTGCTTCTTTCGTCATTTACTTTAATGTCATTCTGTCATGGCTTAGAAAACTGTAAATACATTTTAATGATTTTGTATATACCGGCCTTGAAACCTTTCAAGTTTAGTTCATAACATAGGATTTGAAAGTCTATTCCAACTCGATAAAAATGTTGATTGCATTTGTGAGTTTGAAATTGTTTTGCAAATTTACAAAAACATAGATCCTATCAGATTACTACTTCATTAAATTCCATTTAGATATGCAAAGTTAAACAATCCTTGTTGGATTTGCAAAATATGATTTCTACCCTCAACTGAGATGAAGATGGAACTTGACGAACTAGATGTATTTATATGAAATTTTTAAAATAAATTCCATAAACTTCCACATAAGTCTTGTCTCTCACTTTTTTATACTGACATATTCGGCGCTCATCTGAAATTTTTGGTA
This sequence comes from Styela clava, assembly GCF_964204865.1. NCBI lineage: Eukaryota > Metazoa > Chordata > Ascidiacea > Stolidobranchia > Styelidae > Styela > Styela clava. The sequence continues at coordinate 2,135,740 of NC_135257.1, forward strand.
GCTGCATTATTCGAAGGTTGTTTTCTGATTAGATTACTTTGGATACACTGGTTTAAGTCTCGCATGACCTACCGGTAGTTTTAGGCCTACCTGCGTACCTACTTATACTTAGCTAGTTAATAGTCTACTTTTTTCCGGACAAGAGACCGTGGTTCGCGATAAGGTTAAAACCGTTCCGCGCGGCGGTGTGGCTCAACGGGCTAAGCGTTAGGAATACGCTCGCCACCGCACCTCTAATTACCCTGCGTGGGTTCGCATGTTCGAATCCCATGCAGGGATGGTTATGTGCGAGAGGATTGCTGGACTCCTCGCTCGTCGTTGGGTGGTTCACGTAACCGCTGGCCGGTTACTGCTTCCTCCACCACCAAGTCCATGCTCCCGAAAGCAAAACAATATAACTAATCCCATACGCGACTTGGAATGGTAACCGGACGAGAGGCCGTGGTTCGCCATATGGATAAGCCGTCTTATCGGTTTTCCTTTCCCACGGGATAAATATGTAAATCCTATCCTATATTATTAATGGGTTGTCCACAACCACTTCGGTACCGTGCAGGATGGGTCGAAGGTGACAACTTGATTTTGAAATTATAGAGAGCAGAGGCTACCGGTATTGTTAGATACTGTTTATTTTCCCGACTAACCGAAGTTCAACTTCGTTTTGATTCCAAGTCGATTTTCCTGTGAATTAGACATACAAGACAGCGGTGCTGTATGAACCTGATCGCATACGAGCAATGCGAATGTACTTTGAATTGTGTTTTGAAGGCGTTTCTTATTAAATGGAGTATATATAACAGCAGAAGTTTCGTTGAAATAGTAAATTCCATAGCACCTCTACCAATCTACAAGTAATGCAAATTGAAATAGATTGATCATCAGCTACAGAGAAAATATTTAACGATATACCGGTATCACCCAAACATGATTTCATAATCAGTTTTTATTTATTTGTTTTTATCAGCCGTTTTATCGCCGTTTATGCTGATTATGTAATCGAAACATCTTATCTAACAACTAGAATAAACAAAACGGTATACAGTACTTTGCGTCCAACTCGCCAAATAAAAAATAAATGTATATATATGCGACCGCGTACAGACTTGAAAAATGCCACCAAAGTTTGTAAGTGAAAAACGACCGTGAATTATTTATATATTTCTCAACCACTGTTAGGGCTGGGCATTTCGAATAGAATCGAATAGTAAATTATTCGAATCGGTTCAGAGCTAAATTTCGAATCGCCGCCATCTTGTTTTTATCTGTCTGCTAATAGTGAAGGTGAATTCCCCAATTTTTTTTTCATTAGAGTCATATTTTTTCAACGAAATTCTAACATATGGCTATTTTCTGTAGTGAGTTATTGATAAAACGTGTTTGTTATTCTGTGTGATCACTCAGTAATATATCTGAGTGATTTATTCTATGTCTTTAGTAATTCATTTGTTGAGAGAGGGGACCAATTACTATAATAAAGTCGCTTACAATTATATATTTTCGAGATTCGATTCGAAAAAATTATTCGATTCGATTCTGAAATCACAAGGTATTCGAAAATGCCCAGTCCTAATTGTGACATGACATCGGGCAATTTTGGAAATCATTTTGTGATTAGCTCTGAAGGATTGTAGAAGACCATGTAACAATTGCACTTTTCCTATGGCATTTCATTTGTTAGGATGGATTGTCTGATTAATCTGAAAAGAAATTAGAAAAAATAATTTACAAAGATATCGGCTGAAATAAATATTGTTAAAAACTAATATGAATCCCAATAATATGTCTGAAAACCCGCTAATCTGAATCTTACATCAGGAACGTTTAGCTGGTCATCTATTTTCTTAATCAGTCAGAGATTGGTAACTGACGATCAGAAGGCCGCGATACCATTTTGATTCAGATGTCTTGTACTTGGCGTTTACTTTCCCAAAATGGATCTTATAATCTCGTTTATCTGAGCGTTTACTTTCTTAGTTATAGGTTTATCGTGATTCGCCTCGTAACAATAAATTATTTATATTCAGCGCGCTCCACTTTCCATAAAAATATGTATAGGCAATCACCGAAAATAGAGAGCGTTCTGGCCTAATCAGATAAAATGTAAATAGTCGCATCGGTAAACAGGTATTTAGTTACGGAGTAGGCTAATAATTCATATTGAACACCAAGATCACTGAATTTCATTGATGAGGTTTAGCGTTGCGCACAAGGTCAAATATTTATGCCTATGCAGGTAAAAGTTTGTCTGTGCTTCACTGAAAAAGAAGACTTAGTACATTTACACCAGGGATCGGCAACTTACAGGCCAGATCCGGTCCGCGGAGTAAAAGCATCCGGCCCGCGACGTGAATCATAGTGACAAAACAGCTGTTTTGACGATTACGTTCTTTAACAGAATTTATTGTAAGACATGTGTGGATGTGGACTAAATTATATTAATCTGACAAGTATATAATTCACAATTACTCGTTTAATGAGCCTATAATTTGAATATAATTAGATAAATGGCAACAAAACGCAGACAAGTTGATTCTAAGTACAAAGGGCTCAATGACGCGAAAAATGTTCAAATTTTTTTAGATGCAATCCAATGAGAAAATCTATATTCTATTCGAGACATGTATCACAGCTTGATTTTTATAAAACGTATCTTCTTGAAGGAAAACTTTATCCAAATTTGCCAAACCATGCGAAAAATTCACATCGATGTTTGGAATACATATGCGTGCGAAAAATTATTTTCGAAAATGAACTTTACAAAGAACAAGCTGAGAACTCGGATTAGTGATGCCCATTTATAAAAAGTTTTAATCTTGGCTTCATCCAGTGTGCCGCCTGATGAAAACGTATCAAGCGTATCAAAAGTGTCCTATAAATGCCATTTGTAATATTTTTTCCTAATGTAAGATGACTGAGTTGAGTTCACGAGTAGTCGCCGTCTTTGCGCGCTGCTTCAAATTTGAAATTTCATCTTTTGATCTGTATGATAAAATTTTGATTCATAGGCCATCGGTTTGTTTTTTTACTTTTTTTTAAAAATATGTGCGACCCGCCAAGTCTTGCAACCTTTAATTTTGGCCCGCGAACTGCAAAAAAGGCCTGATTTACACAATAGGCCTCATGCCTGAAATACTTAGCAATCAATTTCACTTTTCTGCACCGTCTTTTCATGCACCCTTACCAATAGCAACAATTTACACTCATATATTATTCTCTGCCAAGTAAGCCAATGTATATAACAGTGTCTCTCAACCTATTTTTGCCACGGATCGTTTAGGTAAAACGAATAATAGTGGACTACGGATAGTGAGACACGGATATTGCATAGCGGTTGATTGCATTGAGACTTGGGAAATTCTTTCAAAACAAGGCCTTGCGCATTCACTCCGAACTATAGGAAATTGATATATTGAATCTCGGTTTTAGAGAAACACTGGTATATATATAAAGGCTCCAGTGGCGGCGCGTCAATAGGGCCGTTAAACCTCGTTATTAAAAATATGTGTCTTGATACCGTATATTTTTTGCAAATGTTTCGGGGTTTTCTTCATTTTTTTCCGTTTCGCCGAAGCGCTCTGACCTCCTTCGCCAGATATGTAGCCGCCGTCTCCCAGCTTGTGCACCAACACGTTGGAACTTCCAATCACGCGTGGTGCAGGGCGTGTCCGAAATTAGGTCTGAGCTCATTGAGTGTTTCAATGGCATTCAGAGCTCTCCGGTTTGGGACGAACGCTCTGTGAGGGAGGCGGCAGGTCTAAAGCGTCTGCTAGAAGATGGTGAGTTTTCATTTTTTCTCGCTTTTTTCTCCACAATATTCTATCACGTGGATGTATTATACGGCGCATTGCAGTCAAGGCTAATGGATGGAGCGTCTGTGCAGTCGTGTATTTCAGACTTCTGCGATGCTGTATCTCGTATCCGGGAAACAATAAAATACGACGACACATGGAGTGCTTCTTTACGCCGCGGGCAAACAACGCAGCGTTTGATTCTGTCTGCAAAGGAATGCTGTGACATTCTGGTGAATCAAATAGGCGATCGTCTGCGCACTGAACACCTTGCCGCGTTCTCTTTGATGATCCCCAAAAATTTTTCAAAATTTGCACGTCAATTTCCCTTCCATTTGTTGGCTACTGTCTCCAAATTTTACCCCATGATAAACGTGGGTAAACTGGAAAATGAATTGCGATGTATATACACCAATCAAACTTTTTTGAACATCACATCAACTTACGCGCTCTATGGGTTCCTCATAGATAACACTCTAGTAACTACCTTTGCGGCGTCTGCAAAATTTCTGGACATCATTTTGACGACGCTTATTTCTTCCGCCGACGCAGAGCGAACATTCAGCACGATGAAGCGTATTAAAACGTATCTCAGAAACACAATGAAGCAAGATAGATTAAATTCCTTGGCTGTTTTATCCATTCACAGAGACGTTATTTCTGGGATGCATGATTTTAATCAGCGCGTTATTGAGCATTTTGCTTCCAAGAAACCGCGGCGTGTTGCATATATGTTCAAGCAGTAGAAGTCTAGCAGCATATATATCTATGAGTGAGCGACGCATGTCCTTATATTTGCATTAACTTTCCTTTCTTCATAGTAACGTTTTAAACCTTAATTTAGGTTTTGTCTGCTTTCCCGAAATTTCTGTTAATATGTCATTGTATTTATCCGTGTAAATATTGCCTTTCCTTTTGAAAGAGGTTTCAAAATCAACTATGTCAATATTTATTAATCCCTTGACTTGGACCGGTTTTAAAGACACTTTCTTATCGTTAAAAATTGTCGCTTTTGCCGATTGGTTGTTACCGATGGAATAGTTTTTATACTCATAAAATGATGGGAGAACTTACAGCGCTCATCCTGTCCCCGTAGGTGACTTGGTCCCGCAGTAGCTTGCCCCGGTTGTCTAAATGACCACGCGCCGCCACTGTATAAAGCATACCTGCAAGCAGATTCTGACATTCCAAAATATCCAGTACGACATTGGTCACATTTATCTCCACTCACTCCGTCTTTGCAGGAACATATTCCGCTCTCATTGCAATGTTCGCCATGTGATCCTGTACGCACACGTTTTCAAACACAATTGACTTCATTTTATTAAATAATTTTATTTTGTATAATTACTGATAACGAAACATTCCAATTATTGCTAGCCGAAAAATGAGCAGAGGTTGAAAATGAACGTTTTATTGAAAAAAAAAAAAAACTTGCCCATGGCATGACAATCGCACTCCAGGCATTCCTCTATCGGCGACTTCCTGTAGTGATTTGGTAGACATACTTCGCAATGTGGACCAGTAGTATTTCCATCACACTGAACGCACCGTCCTCCATGACCAGTGTTCTCATACAGTTCAGAGTCAAATACACAGTTTTTTGAGAAGCCATTGCAATCGCATTCTGAAGTTTTTTGTAAAAACAATGATGGTATATATATTTTAAATGTGCTGATAGATTAATTTGTCATATTCCATTTTCTGGTGGCAAAACAAAAAGTAAATTTGAATCTGGAGCCCAAACATAACGCACAAAATTTGTTGCGATATTTTCCAACCTAAACGTTATCAAACAAGTCGTACTTTGGCATTCGTTCGCATTGAACTGAGATGCTCTTTGCCAGGGTGCATCATTGTAAAGATCGGTGCACGTTTCACAATCATTTCCCTGAGTATTGTGCTCACAAATACAAACAAAACTTCCTTTGTCGTTTTCTCGACATTCTGATGCATGCCCGTTGCATTTACACCTGTTAAAACGAAATTCTAAATGCACTCTGTAACTACAGATGAAATGTATTTATATGCAACGATTTGCACTCATGTTATATGCACAATATTCAATTTACATACACACAAAGAACTGAAAAAAGGAAAATGCCTATAAAGATTCGTTAGGCATTCCTATCCTTCCCAAGAAGAATCAATCACGTAGAAATTTATCAAAGTTACCTTCCTTCAATAGAGATATCGGATATAGCGTAGTAATACGACTTTAAAATCTCTATATCGCCAAATACTTCATCTCCGAATGTATTCATGTTGTTTAATGAAATACGTATTGCAGAAGCCGTTATCCAATCCTATAATATATATATATATATCATTTGGCTACTTTAATTTTGCTTGTGCGAGAATCACTTGTCACCTCTATGCACCCAGTCTATGATATTGCAAAATACGAAAACCTCAGAAAATTCTCTTATTAGGTCTAACTGGGCTGTGTCTTTGGAAAGTATTTTTAATATTTGTACCTGGAGTTCTTTTTGCTGATACAATGTCCAGCTTCCAACTCGACCCCGTAGAGGACTAAATGAAACAGTTCCACCAGTCAGTGGTGATATGTCGCTTTCACTCTCAGAACAACCGACCTCATTGTCTGATAAAAACGTCTGTTTATTTTAAAAATACATCAAATTGATTTCATGAACAAACAAAATAATTAAAGTATATACATGATGACGCTCCGAGCGATCCAGTTATTTTATGTCGAATCCTCTGCATCTTCAAAAATCTGCGAAGTTGATTTTCACCAAATAAGTTTGGGATAGAAAAGCAACAACGCAGAAATTTTCGGAATGAGGAGAAAGTAGTGTCGTGTGTGTGAGTAATTTCGACGTATGCGGTTGCTTTGCCCGAGCCTTTTTGTTCCATTTATATCAAGATTAGATCATCAGTGGTGACTATCGTATCAAACAAGTTCGAAGTTTACCTCTAATCATAATTCATAACTACCAAAAAACCTCTTAGAATCCCTTTTCTGCTTATAGCGGAAAATAAGGTTTAAGCATAGGGAGTATAGTAAAATTGGTTGGGCCCTCACATGATGCTTTTAATTTGATCTCTGAACAAAATATTGTACCTTAGTTTCAATTCCGTAAGTACCACGGCAGAAGGTCGAATAATACTGATAAGGTTCCCATTCGCATGTGGTGCATGTCTTCTTATATATAGCAAAGCTTTCTGGTCTTGGTGATTTAAATTTGAGTTTAACTGTAACTATGTCGTAGGTTTTGTCTAAATATAGAAAAAATTAGATTAGATTTCAGTACAACAATTTTTGAAAAGCGATAAAAAATAGAATTCTCAGAATTACACAAGGATGCCATCAGAGATGATTTAAAAAAAAAATTGAAAATCATATACAATATTATATTGTTTTCACAGGAAGAGGTAAAACTGCCCGTTATTGCAGGCGAGTTTTTCCGAAGGCGTTTGAACAAACAATAGCTTCCATTAACTACCGTGTATTTCAAATTCACTTCTTTAACTAAAAATAAATATAACATTTGTGTTCTCTACAAGCAGATTACTCATATTCTAACGAGAAAGACAATCATGACTAAAGGCAATAAATATGAGTGAACTCACCTAAATCAAGCGTGAGGTTAACTGTAGTTTGCGGTCCCATGTCTTGCTCGAAAATACTTTGTGATTGCCACCATGTTGGCCTGAAGGTATCGTGAGCATCCGTCAAAAACTGCGTGCTGTGTTGCAAACTTTTCGTGCCATCATTATCACATGCCTGACAGGTTTTGGTAGCACCGAACGAAGTGGCTATTTGACAATATTTCTCTTTTCGCGTGCTTCCGCAAGTGTTTGTCGCCTCTACCGTCTTGCCGTAGGCAACGGATTCGTAAGGCGTAAGACATTGTTCTGCTACACCTGTTTCGCCGTTGAAACAGTTACTTGAACAGCATACAAAATTTCTGGTAACAATGGTGAAATAGACGATCCTGAGAATTATCATATTGCCTCTGATTACAGACTGTGTAAACAAAATAATAAGTTGTACAAAATCATAAGTTTTTGTTCAACAATGATGACTTATATTTACCTGAAATTAATCAATTTGAAGATCAAAATAACAAACCTGCGAGCAGATGGTTCGCCATCATCGATTTCTAAATTCAACTGTTATTTATTACTATTTATAACGTTTTGTATTATTATTTCTAACAAAACGTGAAACAAGTTCGAGGCTCTTCGAGTAAACATGCCCTCGATTTGAAGTTTCACTTACTTCTTTCTTAAACTTCACCTGATAATTGATTTTTATCACATCAGCTCTTGCCAATGATACCTCAATTTTTGGTTCACTATATCCGGCATATGTCAAAAAATCTTTCTTTATCTCGATTCTACCTTTCACTCTATGAATTAGAAGTATAAATACCAATTGCTCAAAATGTATTACCCGCTGCACGAAAAACCCAGAACGACGTGGCCTCAATTATTTCCGAGTACTTCGAAAGAACATGGTGTTTCTAAACAGTTGGGTGATTTTTAATTCCTGTCCTTCCTTTGCTACCACTGAAAATAACCTAAGCAATGTAAAAGTATGCATAAGAAGTTTTGTGAAACATTTGCGTAATTTCCATTGTAGGGCATCAATCTCGAGAAATATTGCTGTATGTAGAATATAGTAGGTCGAGGGAACGCATCATCATCATCATGGCATTTAGCATGAAAGATAATTTTTTTCTTTAGGTTAGGTAAAATATTAAAAAAAAAATTAAATATTCAAGCCAAGTCACATTGATGACAGAAATATATTTGCCTTGAGTGAGCGCCACCAATATCACGTTGTTTGAAATTGATCAAATCTTGTAGTGGAAAATAGCTTGACAGCGATCACATCTCTTTTATGTATTTATAAGTGTTTGACAATTTCATACCCAAGATTGACTGCAATTAGGCAATAGTCATAATTTGCCATAAGAATGAGTGATCTATCTTTTTTATTCTACATGGCAAACCATGGAATACTGGACTATAAAAGTTGAGCCTAAAAATTTTTCAAATCCACTTATAAAAAAACATCATCAACAAAAATCCAAAACTCACCCCAATTCTAGGTAAAATCTTGAAAAATTAAGTTAGGTATTAATAAATTACGATTCTGGCTTTCGTAAAATCTAATTTCGCAAGTCTCCAGAAATATTTTTTGTACCATTCGTTATCAAATTAAAATTTATTTCTCAACTTTCTATCCCACAGAGAGAAATATAAATAACTGACGTTTCGGCCGGTACGACTAAATTAAATACTTTATAATTATGACGCTGTTGATGACGTGAGTCACGCGATCACTTTTTCGATTTGCTGTGTGATTAAAGCAGCGTTTCCCAACCTTTTTTGGTCGCGGACTATTTTCTCACCGGCGAAAGCCTTTGCGGACTCAACGTGCGTTTATTGCAAATGTACTCTGCGTGAAAGAGTAATAAAACCTAACAGAACAGAATTTCAACGAATTTCAAAATCGGATATTCGCCGCAATTGCGCGTATGTTGATAGAGCCAACTTTATTAGTGTATGAATGGCCTTTTCTGTCGCATAATACTCAATCCATGACAACGACGAGAATATAAAATGTCTTTCTATTTTAATTTAGTTGTGTTCATGGTCACTCGCGGTTGCGTCGACTTATGACAAGATGAAAGCACTACTTCTCTCTAATGCCACGGCAATCTGCGAACATAATAATGTGAGAATATATTGCCCGATTATTACTTATCGATTTTAATCGGTAAGTATGTTGATAGGTATTTGTCTGTCTGTCTGTTAGATGCACGCGATATCTCACGAAAGCGAGATTGAATCTGCTCCAGATTTTGCATGTGCATTCATCATATGTCGGACCAGAAGCCTATTGATTTTGGATGAATTATGTCGTATAATAAGCGAAGTATTAATTAATTAGTGATGGGACACAAGGTGTCACTATGGAGTAAGAGCGCTGTTTTGTGGGATCCCCTAACTTTCGATCGATAAGTCTTCGGTCTCTGACCGATATTCTCGTATTTAGTTTTGATACATATTATTTGCGATCTTGTAAATTCGTTATCGCTGTTAGAAAAATCCAACTATCTGCTATAAATTTCCAGAAAGTACAACTTGATTTAGTATTTATTAAAAATATAATTGAAGTATATTAGTAAATAAAAAATCGCCATTCTTTAATATTAATTTAATTGTGATAATTTTAATCTGCGGTTGTGTTGACGAAATAGAAGCAATACTACTACTAAAAAAATCATGACAATCCGTGGACAAAAAATGCGTGGTAAAGTGTCCGATTATATGTTGTTTTAATTCGTATTTTTGTGAATTCAACAAATCTGAGCTGTTTGTATAACACTTACGGCGCCCCAGTACTGTGCGTACCAATGTGGAGGCAGTAAAGCAAAGAATTCTAAGGAAAAATGTCCTGATACGGATACTACAGTAGCACCCGAAATCTTGCCATTTTCAATGCCTAAAAAAGCGTTTTTAATCGGTCGAGGACCATAATAGAACTCAACTAATGGTGTTTTCCGTTTTATTTTTAGTATTTTGTATTGCCGCTTTTCAATTTAGAAAATTTAGGTTGCCACCATTTCCACCTACCAGAAAAGAAAATTATTCCTCGTTGTTCGCGCTCGCGAGAAACGCCACTTAGATATCTATCCACGCGTTTGCCGACTCGTGTTTTCGTCGGAAATCCGCAAGTGAGTTGTGAACTCCAATCGTTTGATTAAGCGACGCGCAAGTGGCCGGTCGCGTCACCTGTTGCCAAATTTTCGAATAGTAAATTGCTATTCTAATAGTTGAATATTCGAATATATGCCCAGCCCTACTCAGTACCCAGTAATTATTGACTCTATTAATGGTATATGAATAAATTTGATTTTTATATTTTACGTAAATTTTAACCTAAATCGTAACTTTGCTAATGGTCAAGTTTCGCAAAAACGTTTGCGGCCCGCAGTGAATTTCTGGCTCGTTGCGGACTCATTTCAACGCTTCGCGGACTCATTTGAGACCGCGGACTCGGGTTGGGAAACACTGGATTAAAGTATATATATATATACTGCTTCATATCTTTTCAAGGACATAAGGTTTTAGGATTGACAGCTTGGATTGTATTCATTAACGTGGGGAGTAACCTAGAAACTGTGATTATTGACACAGAATCGGTTCACGCGTTTGTTAGATTAATCTTTGCCAGTTCATCTTTCAGATCAACAAATTGTGTTTAGACAGATTCATTCTATACAAACTTATTACAATTTGAGTTCTTCTGTATTTCAGCATCTGTATTTTAAATATGTCACCTAACAATTATCGTATTCTGTTGAAGAATTTGATTTATATTGTTGCATGTTATCTTATAAACTTCATTTTATTGAATTAAATTTTCAATTGAATGTTGATAGTATTCACTCCGAATTGGTTGGAGTTGATCTGAACTAATTCAAGCATCACGCCAAATAGTTTCTACTAGTGTTGATTTACAAGTAATAGCTTGATTTACAAATAATAGCTTGTAGTATCTCAGTGGTTCCCATTGTCTTTGTTCTAAATTTTTTCCCTCTCAATTGACTGCTTGAGAGCTCTGACATTACTTTGCATAAAATGCATAAAAACTGAAATACATTGGAAAAGTTAGCCTTTAAAAACTCAAGTAATCTGAATCATTCAGTTAACAGTTCACATTTGCCACAATAACTTGATGTTAAATTGACATAAAGAAGTTGGCACAATTTGCTAAGCGTTGGGTACACGCTTGCCATTGCAGTATTGCTCACCTTGCGAGGGTCGTAGGATTGAATACTGTGGAGGGCAATTGTCCATGTAACCGCTAGTCGTTTGCGGCTTACGCGACCATCAAGTCCATGCATATAAAACGATTTACCACTTGAATATTCCCAGGCTGTAGGTCATTATTTGACTGAGTAGCCTTATCGGCCTAATGGCCTTATCCACTGCCGGCGATATATGTGAAAATCTTATCATATCCTAATATTGCAACAAACAACTTTTGCCTATGGATTTGAAGTCTTATGATCAACTACTTGAAGAAATGTTTCTTAATCTGAACATTGATGTTATTCGCTTCTTTAGTTTGTGGTTCAGTTTAATCTGCATATTGTTTTGTATTTTCTCGTTTCAACCTTCTACCCAATTTTGAATTATAAATACTTCTCGACCCAAAATCTATGAAGTATCGCACGGGAAACTCTAAAACACGCGGCGTCAATTATTTCTGAGTACGAATTCGGAGAAAACTGGTGATTCAAAGAGCAATTTTTTGAATTCTTGTTTCCCTTATTATCATTCGTTTTGTTTGTGTTTATGTTATATGGAACATATGGAAATTTCTATTTGCGTTTATTAATTCAGAACAACCTTCATATATGTATAATATATTATATTCATCTTGCTGTTTGGTGCAAAGAGGCCTCCATGCCTCTTGCCGAAAACACAACGTCTGTGAATATTGTATAACTGTTTTCCTAAAAGAGCAAAACCAAACCGACTTGCGTTTAACGAATAGTTCATGAAGCTCCATGCAGAATCAAAAGAATTGTATTGAGAATTAATTTGAAGAAAATGGGCCAAAATTTACTACATTTTTCGCAATTTGTATGAATGATTCAACTATGGTTTTATAGGGTAAAACTCTCTTATATATTCCTAGGAGTTCTGAATTACCAAGCTGCAGAATGTTGCAGATAATATAATACAAACAAACATGTTTAAGTATATTTACAGTTCGTTTTTGTTTGGAACAAACAGGGATAAAATGTAATATAAACAGACCTCTTCCTTTTATTCGTATAACAAAAAACGACTTCCTTTATTCTTTTCATTTAAAATATTACAAGAAGATTATAGGTGATGAAATTGAATCAAAAACAATGTGTATAGGTCCAGCTGTAAATTTCTCAGACTCGAGATGTCTGTGTATGCCAGAACAATATCATACATGGCTTTAGCAGAGGCTCGTGATTCTATTTCAAAGAACGACTCTTTGCTCGCATCCATTTTCTGCCAGGCTTACTGTGCGTTGATGTTGTTTTTGTTTTTTTCTGTAACATTACACATATTTTATTATATATAGAAATATATATGAACAATGAATTTGAAGCAGATGACATCGGCTACACATCATGAGTAAAGTGCTAATTTGTCGGCAGATTCATAAACACAGATTATAAAGTTTTAAGTGTATATTTCATTATCTGTCAGTTGGAACAATTCAATTCGAACGTGCAACTTTGACAACACGTTATTGTGTGCGTATTTGACCTCTGAAAGAGGTCAGAATGTCTTTTTAGATCTGTTTAATATTCTTACCTTCTGCACACGTAGACAAGAACCAAAATGACGATCAAAAGTAAAATGAGGGAGGCCGGAACAAGTGCTGTTACCAAGATCATATTATGTGCTGATGCGGCATTAGACAACCATGGAATAAAAAGAATATTTGAAACAATTTGAACAACATTAGGTGAACTTTTTTGTGGAATTAAATCATTTTGTTCAAACTGTTTTACTGGGAAAATTGTTAAAGTTCAATGCGGTCATTTCGGACGTTCCAGAAGTATGTGTATCGACATGGAGGTGAAAAATTTTGTTTGCCTATTTTACATCAAGTTGGGTAATGAAACTGAAACTTATGGACAAAGGAATATTCACTTGGCTAAAACAGACAGTCCCCAAACTCGTAATAGAACTAAAATAAGGAAAATCGGAATAAAATTATGGCCTGACACTAACCTGGGGCAGGCTCCGTCGTACTTGTTGTTGTTGTTGGTTCGAGAGTTGTAGTTGACACAGCTACGATTGAATATAAAACATAATTAACTTTTCAATATTTTTTACTAAATGTATGTGCAGTTTTGTGATTGATATTTGCTCATGATAGCTCGCACCTTTGTCCTCCATGGCAAAGCATGTTTCAGCTATATATTCATCATTTTTGTTTTGTTGCACTTGCCTAGAGTGACTGTGTGGTGCTTGTGCATCACATCACTGGCAATTTCTCCCAGTGTTTGAAACAGAGACAAGTCCCCTAAAACTTTGACCAAGATCTCCCGCTTTGAAACATTCCACTACTGTGTTCAAAGCACGAAAAAAAGGCAAAATGAAATAAAAAGATAACGCGTTCTGCGACTTTTCAAAATGTCCGCATTTAATTTTTTTCTAAATTTAAAATACCGTGGAAAGTCTTCAGTAGTACAATTTTACGTTGGTATGTTACATTTCTTATATTTTGTTTCAAAGTTTCAGTTTACCTCTTTCTTCATATTGCGATGTTATGGCAGGTTCCGTCGTACTTGCTGTTGTTTTTGGTTTGGGCGTTGGTGTAGTTGACGTAGCTGCTATTAAACACAAAACAGAATTAATTATCTTTCCAATATTTTTTTTTACTAATTATATGTGCAGTTTTTGTGATTGATATTTGTTCACGATTATATGCACCTTTGTCCTCTATGGCAAAGCATGTTTCAACTGTTTGCGAAAATTAGCTTGTGAATAACTGATTATAATTGAACTTTAGGATGGATAATTTTTTTTTTAATTTTTGTTGATTATTGCAGCGCATTTTAAAGATTATAGCAATTCCTGTTCTTTGAATATAAAATGTAGTAAATCATTTATTCAAAATTACTTCTCAATATATGTTTAATTCTTCCCTTTTCACGTTATATATATATATAGTGGGTTTCCGTCTTGGGACTTCTTGGGTACATGACTACACGTCTTCATCAATTAAAACGAGGCAAAAAACTTCCTGGCATATAGGCTTCATTTTTATGAACTCACATTCACACTTTGGTATTGGACAATTTTCCCAACGTTTCTCCGAGTCTGTTGTGTAACACCAAGGTCCCGATGGTTCTGCATCAGGATTTCTGCAGAAGTTGTTTTCTAATCCAGAATGTGGATAGGCTTCTGCAGTTCTGTGAGTATAGTAAATGATATTAAGCGTGGTAAAACGGACAGCGGAAACAGTACAGATAGAAACGGTAAAGATGTGTGGGGAAATAAATATTGTCATATACCGTATGTGATATACACCCGATTGACGAGCACTGACTTAGGGCGCTGACTTAAGCTATCATTCCACAACAGTGCATGTTCTGCATCCGTATTTAGTATATGACTGTAATTTTGTTTTCTATCCTAATATAAATAATCCATTCTCATAAATATTTTTGATGGTCCAATCCTCCTCAATGGAATACTGAAAGTCATAATATAGCCGTGATTTATATACCTTGAATGCTCATGCGGGTTCTGCGAATCCCATCGTTGACAAGTTTTTCCACCATTTGTGACAGCCATATTCCCTCGGTAAGTTGCTCCAAGATCAGCCGTATTCCAACAGTCATAAGCTGTAAGACAGCACAAAGAAATGTCAAATATTCTTGTGCTTTCTGATATCCTTTGCGTATTTTTATAAAAGAACATATTAATAAAATGTGTTAATCAGCTTTCATGATTTTATTGCTGGTATGGATTTCTGTTTTCGATCCCCAATTATTACGCTCCGATAAGGAATATTGCGAAAAGTATCTTACTTTCTGAAGCTCCAGATACATCTCTGACTAATGCCAGTAGAAGAAGAACAGCGGCATATCTTTCGAAACTTTGCAATTTCATTTTTGCAGTGTGATCTTTGCAATATAAATCTACTAGGTTGCTTTATAACATGTATCAGAAAAAAATAATCAGACATTGAAATGGAGATTTATTAGCTTAATATGATGCAATAAAGACTTGGTTGAAAAAGTATTTTTTAATATATTACACATTTACATGTTTTACATCATATAAACACATTTTGCTAGCAATAATCGGTTTAAGAGATTAACCTTGAAAGTTTACAAGTGTGCTCTGGTTTAATAGACCAAAACTACAACTTGAATATTTAGAGATTTGGAAGTTTCTAAAATAGAGAATATTGACTTACTGAATTTATAACTGGAAAACATTCACAGTCACGTCCAACATCTTCAAAAGGGCGCACTTCAGATGACCACGTTCAAGATTGTTTCTAGGTATTTGATTGAATGAGAACAATTCCAACGTTGAACGTTCTTTGGGCAATGTTCAAATCAGTAATAAGGTCAAATATCAATTAATATTTAAAATCTTGATAGCACAATCCTACCAAATTGCATTTATTCCTTGTGTCTCTTGAACTATTATTGGCATCATACCAAAGCGTCTTATGAGATTAAGTGGGTTTCCTACCGCTGATTCCATATAGACATTTAGGCTACTCATATTTTCGCAATTTTTCTATTTATTTTTAGGATTGCCAATACATGAAGCAAAACTTGACTCTGTTGGTAACTTGTATTCAAAATCCTGACAGACCTCATTCAAATCTCGCCGAAAGTTTAAAACTATTGCACGAGTAAACATACATTTGAAGAAATGCAGTATGAATATTCATTATTATTCATTAATTACACTCTGTGTGTGAGTATAACTGAAAGTTAGACGACGTTGAATGCGCAGAAAATAATCTTCACATGACACGTTAAAATAAATGTTAGCTGACATCAAAGCAATCAGATATATATGATAGTCTTTGAGTGATTTACCGAAGAAAAAAGACATTTAACGTTTGTTCATCATTGTTATCGGCGACGTTAAATCTTCCGAATGCGTTTATGCGGAACTTCAAATAACACCAAATTACGGCACGAAAAGGAAAATGAATATTTTGTGATTGACTTGAACAGATCGGACGCCGTTTATTTCAAGTTCAGCGCAACACACTCCTTTACGCATCACTCGACATGCTGAGTGGGGGGTAATTTTCCTCATCAAACTGTAGGTTCAGTATTCCACTGAATGACATAAGTTTCTATTATACGCAAATTTAAATGAATCGTATATCCGAAAATTTGTGACAATTTTGACAAAAATTTGCAACAGCACACATGCGACTAAGTTATGCTACGCCCTGGTATGATTAGATAAAGTGAAAAAGATGTGGTAAATTTTGCAGATTGTATTTTTCGTAAGATTCGTACTATATATTAACTCTTCATTGCAGGTTTAAATAAAAATAATAAAATTTTCAACATAATAATCATGACCTTCGACCAGTTGACCATTGGATTCGTAGCAAGTTCAGTGCTGCAACACAGATAACTAATACAGGATTGGATTCATTAAATTTTTTTCATAACTTCTTTTTTGTTGATCTGGCTAAAATGATATATACTATAGTTTACAATGAGTTTAGGCTGTAGAGTCAAAGAGTTTTTTTTATTTTCTATTGATGCGATAGCTGGAGTCATTTCAAACTCGTTGGAATCAAAATTCTGAATCATTTGAAGTCTGCGATCGAAATTTCAGACTTCGACTGCGGTGATGATAAAAGGTAGCCTACAACTGAAAAAGCTAAGTTAAATAAGCATTCTCAGCATGCAAAAGCTCTTGTTTTGTGATTCAGGAAATCACAGTCGATATGTTTTCTTTTCAGTCGAAGCCAGAGTTGTTTTTTCCCAAACGGCTCGGAACTCAGATAATAGTTAGCAAATACAGATTTAATCATGATAAAGATATCAAGTCTGTAGATTGTAATTCTCATTATCTAATTTTTTTTCTATCTCTTCCAGGAAAGTTCTAAGCAGGTTTTCAGCAATGAATCATCATTTGCGGGAAGAGTTGAAAATAATTTTGAATCTATATTTGAATCATTTCTTTGTCTCCTGTCTTCTTTTATGCCATACATTACAGAAAAATTGTGGCAAAGACTACCAAACAAAAGGGAAAAATATCGAAGTATTATTGTTGCGGAATATCCCACGGAAAAACCGGCATGTTCAGAACAATCACTGGAAATTTATCTGGCTTTTGAGTTAATACTAGACTGCCGTCGTTATTTGCCATAAGAAAGAGTATTCTACCTTTTTTATTCCAAATGGCAGAGGAATTCTATGAAAGTTGGGGATATATTATTTTCAAATCTACTTATCACAATTTAGGGTCAAATATTCAGTCTATTTCTTCATTTGTATTTTAGCATAACTCCAGAAATATTCAATTAGAAAATGAGATTGGAAAGGTTAGAGATGCGATTCAGTTGATAAGGAGCATAAGGCAAATATACCGCGTGTCCACTGCCCTATATATCTTGCCAGTAAGAACATAATGTATGTATTTCATTTAATTTTGTTTGTTCAATCATCAAATAGGATTTCATTTTGTAATTATTTGTAGAAATGAAAATGATCATGATTTTCCGAGCAACGTGGAAGTTATAAAAAGCCTCATGAAATCAGGTGATATTAAGATTGTGACTACCCTTGTTTTATCGTTTAAATGATGTCATGTGATATTGTTTCCATATTTGGTATGTTGGCACTGGAGACACTGGGGGCGCTGTGACGCTGTCGGTTTGTCTTCTGGGTGTGGCCGGTTGGCGTGTGCTGTGGGTTGGCAGGGTGCAGTTGTCTGAGTGTGGTTATTTCCGATTGAATTTTTGATATGTAATATCTGAGGGAGTGCCTCTGGTCAGTGCGGTCGCAGTTTATTTAGCGTTGTGTTTTTGGTTGTAGTTGGTTGAATTAGCTATCATCAGTACTGTTCAAATGTTGTGCACATATAGAATTGTTTATAGTCTTCTAAAATGCCTGTCGTAAGGTATTTTCAGCATATTTTGCAAATTGTTGTAGTGTACCGGATTCTAGGGGTCATTTTGCTTCTATTGAAAGTGTCTTCAATTTCAGGGGTCGTCAGTGTTTTTATCTGGTAGCCTATATTGCTTTCTTATGTTTTCATGCCTGGTATCTGTTATTTTTATTGTATGCTTTCCGTTGCTTTGGAGTGTTTGGCGTATTTGGTTGTATTAAGATTGATAATTATTAAATATAATGAAATAGCATAAACTGAAGTGAACATTGGGAAGAAACTTGACGTCAGACCATATTGGAAGATATTCTGAACTTGGATAATTATTTCATAGACTGCCGGTACGCTACAAGATATTTAATAATGAGGTTGAGGAAGTTCCTTGTTCTGTATGAAACAATATTCCAAATATAAATACTCTCTGTCTCTGTGCAATTGGAGGTTGGTCCATTTAATTTTTGCTAAAATGTTCGTGCCCTTGAAAGCAGTTGAATATTTCTCAATTTTAAAACTCGGAATTGGATGTTTTATTAAAACGGTGTATTTTGCTGAGATTGTATTATTGAAAAACCTTGTGGTTGCAAATACTTTATGGAGATGAAAGATGTCTGAAATTGCGAAATTACTCCTTTTTCGTTATACTTGATGCAATTCCCTTAAACTGGATTTATTGCATATCTATAAGCTGGATAAATTCATCTTCACTTCAAAATTGCAAAGTATATCCTATCTACATCAGAATAGGTATTGATGTATGCATTTGAAGCAATCACTTTATTTATTGGTAATATTAGCCATGTTTCAGGAAATTTTATTTTTTATATTTTAGGGTCTCATTGACATGGAAACAAAATTAATGTCTTTACATCAAAAAGAAAGTTTGTTGAAAAAGGAACTTTCTGATTTGGAAGAAGAGCAAAAGATTATTGATGAACAACAGTCATTGAAAGATCCAAGGCCATGTATTTTGTTCTTGAAGTTTTGTTTCAATTATGTAGTGCTGTTATTTGTTATAGCGAGTTAATTTTTTTATTATGTATACGTTTATTATATGCTCAATTAAAAACTTTCGATCATTCGGTATTTACCGGCCTTGCAGCCTGTTAAGTTTACATCATAAGGTATGATTTGAAAGTCTATTTTAACTTGATAAAAAGTTTCATTTGAAAAGTTGATTTGCAAATAAGCAAAAAATAGATTCTATAAGATTAATATTTCATTTTAATTCCATTTTGGATGTGTTCAGTTAAACAATACTTGTTGGCTTTGCAAAATATGATTTCTACTCTCCCACAATTGAGATGAAGATGTGACTTCAACGAACTAGCTGTATTTATAGGATTTAGATTCGTTATTTGATTAAGTTTGATTAAGTAAAAATAGCATACTATATCATAGTAGTTTAAGTCACGAAAATTGACATATACCGGTACCGGTATTGGTGCCTTTTAAAATGGCGGCAACATCACCGCCACCGAGTTTCTTTTGCTGATAAACTGAAACATGCATTTGATGAAAGAAAAACTGATGAAGAAGCTAGAAAGGCAACTGACAGGTCACGATGGATGAGAGTGACTTTTCAAGAAATAAAAACACGAGTGCAACTTAAAGATTGCCTAAAAAACACTCAAATGGACAGAAAAGTATGGAAAATGAAGAATGAGGAAGTACAAGGTTTACCAACCCACAGACTTTATATACCTGATAGTGTCGCATTTTTTTACATTGGGTTCCAACACCTATGGAAAACAAAAAAAAAATATCTCATTGAGAAAAATGATGGTAACATAACCGATATTTATGGATTGAAACCGATATTTATGAGTCAAAAATGGAATAAGGCGTTTTTTCGTCGCTAAGATGACTTGATTGAACGACCTCTTAAAAGTTTTATAAAAATTGGCCGCCATACCATCATGTTCAAATATTGGGAACAGAAACTCAAATAAAAAATATGCGAAACGGAAGATCACCTCATGGAATAATGTATTTGTTTCATTCCAAAATTAGAACGTTACAGATAGAGAAAAAATGCAATCTCCAACTTGACATATGAGGAAGAATAGTACCGCCATACCATCATGTTCAAATATTGGGAACAGAAACTCACATGTAAAATATGCGAAACGGAAGATCACCTCATGGAATAATGTATTTGGTTCATTCCAAAATTAAAACGTTACAGATAGAGAAAAAATGCAATCTCCAACTTGACATATGAGGAAGAATACCCTGCTTTGCAAAATACACGGAATCAAAGGAAAAACCAAGAATATGAAGATAATAGAAAGAATGAAAAAGTAACAAATCAAAACAAGCAGAAAAACCATAATGAAAAAGAAACAATAGATAACTCAAGAGAAGAAACAAGTGAAGAAAAACAAGAAATAGTATCAGAAAATAAGACATCAAATACCCCTGCACTCGTAGCTGGCGTGGGCAAAAATAAGGTTTTGAATATTTCAAGCATTAGCTCAATTAGAAGCGATGAAAATTATGGAGGAAATAACACCAAAGGAATGGACACACAAAACACTAATGCACAAATTTCGAACCCAGACAATGCCAGTACGATTAGTTACATCGGCACACAAATAAAAAATATTAAAATTGGAATTCACTCCAGTGATAACATAACAACAAGCAGATCCGACAATGATTCGACCGGAAGGGAAAATGTAGAAGAAAACAAAAGTAAGAGGAGAGAAAGACGTAGAAAACAAACTGCAAAAAATCACAAAAAAGAGCATGCATCAGAACGTTCACTAAATATGGAAGTGGATGAAACTGATGAAAAATACCGAATTGAAAACAGGAAATGCATCCCCTCATCAAGATGAATGTCTATCTCTCCATCTTAACTCTCAATGTTAATGGAATAAGATATGAAAATAGGCGTAAAACTTTATTCAACAAATTAATCAACCTAAAAGCAAACCTAAGTCTACTTCAGGAAACGCACAGCACTCCCGAAACTGAAATGGTATGGGAAGAGAAATGAAAATGGGGAAAAAAGTATTTGGAACTCAGCTGAATCAAATTCTAGGGGAGTGGCAATTCTTTTATCTCATAAACTTTAGGCATTTAAATTTCAGAATGTATGCTGGGATGGGAATGGAAGAATCATCGTAGGAGACATTGACATCCACGCTGAAAAAATTAATCAACCTAAAAGCAGACCTAATTCTACTTCAGGAAACGCACAGCACTCCCGAAACTGAAATGTTATGGGAAAAGGAATGAAAATGGGGAAAAAGTATTTGGAACTCAGGTGAATCAAATTCTAAGAGAGTGGCAATTCTTCTATCTCATAAACTTTGGGCATTTAAATTTCAGAATGTATGCAGGGATGGGAATGGAAGAATCATCGTCGGAGACATTGACATCCACGCGGAAAAAAGTCATACAGTGAATATTTATGCCCCCTGTAAAACAGATTCAAGCCAATGGTCAAGCCAAGAAATTGTTTTCGATACTCTGTATCAGTATATACATTCAACGTATGTTACTATCTTGGGTGGAGACATGAACTGCGTGCGCGGTGTAGATCGAGATGGAATGCGATCTGTTTCAAATGAGAGGGAAAAAAAGGAATATATTTCTCAGTCCCTAAATGAGCTGGTATCTTGTTTTAATTTGATAGACTCCATAGAATATCTGCCGAATGGACAAAATCTTTACACTTGACGAAACAACACTGTACAGGCTCGATTGGACCGAATTTATTTTACGGATAATACTCAAACGGCTCAGAATGTAAGGAGTATACCTACACATCTTTCTGATCTTGATATGTATATAGTTGAAATTCAAATTAATACGCTTTTGCAGAAAGGGGAAATGAATATTTTAGCATAAATTACAAATGAACATGTACTGGATGAAGCAGACTCAGATTCAGCACAACATGGAATAGAAGTACAAGATATAATTGAAGCAATAAAAAGTATGCAGCATAGAAAAACACCTGGACCAGACGGTATTAATGTAAAATTTTATAAGAAATGTTGGAAAATTATAAAATCTGATTTCCAAGAGTTATTATTAACCTAAATGTTTGAAAAAAATACCATACAAGATAACTTGAAATTGGGATACAATACACTTATTTACAAAAAAGGAGAAGAGAATCAAATTGAAGACTACAGACCCATCACTTTACTTAATACAGATTATAAGATATTAACCAAAATTCAGACAATAAGAATTAAAACAGTGTTGCCAAAAATCATCAGCCATGAACAAACTGCAATCCCTGGAAGAAAAATTCAAGATGCACTATTAACAGTTCGAAACATTAGTGCCCAAGAAATGGAAAAGCATGGGGAATCTGCATTATTATTATTACATTTTGAAAAAGCGTTTGATTCTATTGATTTGGACTATTTCTTTCTGGTCTTATCAAAGTTTGGCGTAAAAAACAATTTGTCGAATTTTTCAAAATCATGGTATAAAGGTACTAAGACTCGTGTTTTGTTGAATGGATTTCTAAGTAATACAATTAAAATAGAAAGAGGTGTAGGACAAGATGTCCTCTCAGTTTATACATTTTTGTAATTGCTCTAGCACCAATGCTCAAATACATAATGCATAATGTTCAATGCATAATGATACCTGAAAACAAAGAAATAAAAAATGCTGGATATGCTCATGACATTTATCTAACTCTCAAAAATAAGGAGTCTATGAACAAGATTATTGACATAATTCAGGAACATCAAGAAGCAACAAGACTGAAGATTAATATGGAAAAAACTAAAATATTGAAACTCGGAATTTGGAGCGACAAAAGCCGTATGTTAAACTCAATACAAGAATGTGACAGCCTTAAAATATTGGGTGCCATCTTCAAAAATAACGACACTGCGGAAATAAACTGGAAAGATTGTTTAGAAAGAGCAAAGCAAGTTGTAGAACTTTTGGAAAAGACAAAAGTAACTTTGGAAGGAAAATGCTTGTTGGTGAAGGTAAAAATACCTCCCATGTGTTTAAATTTACCAAAATACTTTCTATGTCTCCTAGAATAGGCAAACAAATTACCATGATAGTCGAGAAATTTGTTTTCGACGGAAAAAGCAAATTAACAATGTCAACTTTATTTGAAAAAAACTATGGGTGGATATGACATTATCAACATTCCTAAATTCTTGAGCTGCATGTATGTCACACAAATGAATGATTATTTTAGAACGAGAAATGGTGAAATGCTCCTGATATTAATTTTCAATTTATTGAATATAACCTAGGCCAACAGTTAAGTAATTTTGGAAGTATACCCACAAATAACAATGCTCTTCATAGCTTCACACCACAAACGTGTTATAAACTAATTATTGATTTTGTTTGATCGTATAATTTACCCATGCAAGATTTTGAACAATGAAGTCACAGATATTTATATAATAAGATTGTTTCCTCCGTAAATGGAGAACGTTTAGTATTTCTACAATATGTTAATTTAAAGAATTCATGTGAAATTATACATATTAATATAGTGCCAAATTATGTAAAATCTTTCAATTATAAAAGATTATGGGATTTGTTACCAGTTAAAACTAAAGCTGGGATAAAGAGACTTGCTGGAAATGATTTTTGTGTATTGTGTCGTGATGCTGAACCAAAGTTTATTAGCCATTTATTTCACAGATGCTCTTTTGTGCAATCATATTATAATTATGTATACAGGATCATTTTCAAAATGTGTAATATTCAATTTCTTGCCAATTATGTACCTTTATTAATTTAAGTGGACAAGAATACACCTTTGCAACCAGAGAACAAAAGAACGCAATTATTTTATTGCTATGTGTTGCCCGATATAAATTGTGGCTAGAACGAAATTCTGTCACTTTTTAAAGTAAAATACCTAATGTACACAATGCAAATAGTCAAATTCGGAAGTATTTATTATCCAGAAAAAATATTGAAAACTCGCGTAAAAATGAGCGTTATACAAACGAAATGCAAATTTCATGTTATAGTATATAATAAATGTATGATTTTCTCCTTTTCATTAGTTATCTAAATTTTATAAATGTATTGCTTATTACTGTAGCCTATATTATATATTTATTTATTTTGTTCATTTTTTAAACAAGGTAAATGTACAATAGGCATCAATCTATGATGTCATAATACCGGACGAGAGGTGATCGTTGCTAACACGAGAAATGTGCCGGCTGAAAATATCTTTCTAGAAAACTATTTATTGGCTATTGGAAAAAAACTGTCCACAAAAATAATTAAATTAACGCTTGGCGGAAAATATGAGACATGAAACTGTCGGTGCGCGTAGTTCTTGATAAATGTACAATGGGCACCAATATAAGTGATATCACCCCACAGCAGCTCATCGTGGATAACATAAAAAATGTGCTGGCTGAAAATCTCTCTTCAGTCCCATTGCGTTGGTGGGGTCAATTCAAACACACCCTGGGACACAATTAGGAATTTTATTAAATTCAACGAAATATGCCATTCAAAAACCAGCAAGGAGTCAGCATCACCATCTAACGAACTGTGGGACTTCAATTTTGGAGATTTAATAATTTTTAAATTCATGTTCAATCTAATTATTTTAAATCTTTTTTCAAAAAAAATTTTAAACAAATTTTCCACATTGGCAAACTAAAAACACTTTGGGGACATTCGTATCTAAAGCGTCAATATAGAATTACTAGATGAATATTTTAAATTCTCAAAATAATAATAAAATCTAGCATTTTATCTACTATACGCTATGTGCAATTTGTTTTTCATATTTCAATCAATAGCCGTTTTTATGACTTTCGGTAGGCGTAAGCACACTAACCCAATTCGTCAAAGAGCAGACTTTATTCCATAAAAATAATCTGGCGATGCTTTCTTGAATAATCAATATCTATCGTGAGTAATGATAGTTGCACCAAACTCTAATTTGGTTAGTTTGTCGATAGTTCACTGCCAATAGCCAAAGAAATTTTCAATGTCGTCGTTGGCAGCCACACATTCTTCATGATTTCACAATCAGCTGTTTTAGGGCTTTATCTTATGGCATTATAGATTGCAACCTATTGTAGCCTACTTATTCGTGCACCACGAGCGGCTGACATCGTTACGCACATATATCATGTAGTGATTTGTCACTAAATGATACTGATATCAAAATAATTGTAAAAGACTTCCGTCAAAAGGCGTTAGGTGTTTCTGAGAGTCATTTTTGACGCAATAATTACATCAATATGACTTCCAAACTTGCGACTTGTAGATGCAACCTCGTGGTTACATAATAAATTGCAAGAGCATGGATAATGAATGGATTGGCGATGTTTGTACATCACTTAAATGGCTGTATATGTATATTTATTTGGTCATAAGCACATATCATATTAGTTGTATATGCACATTACATGAATAGCTTCATATGTATATTAAATTGGTAGTTTATGCATATGACATCGCCTAAATACCTTCATAAGCGCATAGAGTTGACTATACATACACATGACATTGGCCGATTGTGTACATTACTTAAGTGGCTGTATAAGTACAATACTCGATTGGCTGTATATGCATATGATATTTGGCTATTGAATGTGCACCACTTCCAGTGGCGGCGCGTGGTCATTTTAACAACCGGGGCAAGCTACTGCGGGACCAAGTCACCCCCATCTACGGGGACAGGATGAGCGCTGTAAGTTCTCCCATCATTTTATGAGTATAAAAACCATTCCATCGGTAACAACCAATTGGCAAAAGCGACAATTTTTAACGATAAGAAAGTGTCTTTAAAACCGGTCCAAGTCAAGGGATTAATAAATATAGACACAGTTTATTTTAAAATCTCTTTCAAAAGGAAAGGCAATATTTACCCAGATAAATACAATGACATATTAACAGAAACTTCGGGAAAGCAGACAAAACCTAAAATAAGGTTTAAAACGTTACTATGAAGAAAGGAAAGCTAATGCAAAGATAAGGACATGCGTCGCTCACTCATAGATATATATGCTGCTAGACTTCTACTGCTTGAACATATATGCAACACGCCGCGGTTTCTTGGAAGCAAAATGCTCAATAACGCGCTGATTAAAGTCATGCATCCCAGAAATAAGGTCTCTGTGAATGGATAAAACAGCCAAGGAATTTAATCTATCTTGCTTCATTGTGTTTCTGAGATACGTTTTAATACGCTTCAGCGTGCTGAATGTTTGCTCTGCGTCGGCGGAAGAAATAGGCGTCGTCAAAATGATGTACATAAATTTTGTAGACGCCGCAAAGGTAGTTACTAGAGTGTTACCTATGAGGAACCCATAGAGCGCGCAAGTTGATGTGATGTTTAAAAAAGTTTGATTGGTGTATATACATCGCAATTCATTTTCCAATTTACCCACGTTTATCATGGGGTAAAATTTGGAGACAGTAGCCAACAAATGGATGGGAAATTGACGTGCAAATTTTGAAAATTTTTTGGGGTTCATCAAAGAGAACGCGGCAAGGTGTTCAGTGCGCAGACGATCGCCTATTTGATTCACCAGAATGTCACAGCATTCCTTTGCAGACAAAATCAAACGCTGCGTTGTTTGCCCGCGGCGTAAAGGAGCACTCCATGTGTCGACGTATTTTATTGTTTCCCGGATACGAGATACAGCATCGCAGAAGTCTGAAATACACGACTGCACAGACGCTCCATCCATTAGCCTTGACTGCAATGCGCCGTATAATACATCCACGTGATAGAATATTGTGGAGAAAAAAGCGAGAAAAAATGAAAACTCACCATCTTCTAGCAGACGCTTTAGACCTGCCGCCTCCCTCACAGAGCGTTCGTCCCAAACCGGAGAGCTCTGAATGCCATTGAAACACTCAATGAGCTCAGACCTAATTTCGGACACGCCCTGCACCACGCGTGATTGGAAGTTCCAACGTGTTGGTGCACAAGCTGGGAGACGGCGGCTACATAGCGCATAGGTCAGAGCGCTTCGGCGAAACGGAAAAAAATGAAGAAAACCCCGAAACATTTGCAAAAAATATACGGACGAGAGGGGTATCAAGACACATATTTTTAATAACGAGGTTAAATTGGTGTGCATAACAATGAAAAAATGCGAATGAGGAAAATCTTCTTTTATATAAACTTGAACACCATGTTTCGACCCACTCATGACTGCCGCGCCGTCATAAGTTTGAGCTATCAATTTTGACTTCGCGTTGTAAGGCTGTAACACTTCTTTCAGTACAGCCGATATCCCGCAAGCCGTGCGATCAACGATTGGTACAAAGCTGTGAATTCTCTCGGTAGGTTTACCATCTTTCACAAACCGAAAAATCACAGCCAGTTGGGAAACGCACGTGATGTCAGTTGTCTCGTCAGACTGAATCGAAAGGAACTGGCAATTCTCAATTTCCAGAGCCAAATGTTGTAAATAAATTTTATACATTGAGTCGAGCAAATCATTTTGGATATCCTTAGATGTCCCTTTCGAAACAGTTGCGGCATCAAGATGATCTCTCAATACTGTATCTAGGGATGCGGTGTATTCCACCATATCCAAAAATACCCCTCTATTAGAAGAGCCAGCCAGTTCATCTTGCCCACGGAGGGACAGCTCGTGACAACCAATGAACTTCAAAACATCTATCAATCGACCGAGAACATGGCGGTTTTTCTCGACGTTTTGGTTGTGCTGACGAATAGAAACCGCGCGTCCTTCATCCAACTGTGCTGCAATATTAACATTTCCGAATGTTCGGTATTTTACTGCATTGTCCAGATGCTCCATAGAAGATTGATGATCCCTGTCACGCTCGGAAAGATGTTTAAGATCTCTAAAACCAAATTTACACCAACGTGAGTCACGGGCGGTAGCAAAAAGTAGGCAATAAAAACAAAAAAGTGCATTTTTGTCCTCGCTGTAACACAACCATTCGTGTTTTTTATACCAAGTTTCTGCGCAGAATGTACGCCGACGCTCTCCTCCGTCATGGGATTGTTCCAGTGAACAATGTTTTGGTTGATAAGGCCCAAGACGTTATACCTCTAATTTTTGTTCCATCGGCAGCTGCGAAAACGGAGTGTGAAGTAGTGCATCAACCTTATTCATTATGAGGTCTAAGGCTAAGAAATGCGAAGCCGGAAAGAAGTGAGGAGCTCAAAAGGAATGTGGAAAATCGAAAGCAAATGGACTAAAGGTCTCTAACTGATTCAAATAGCGAAACAAGCGACAAACACGAAGGCGAGGAAACTATCAACTCTTCAAGCAACCAACGAACGAGAAGGAATGCGTGAATATGTCAACACGTTGTTGTAAGAAACGTCGGCATTGTGTCGTCATAATTTCGGGGCTAGCCCCGATGATTTAGTTAAAGAAACAGAAAACAAACGAGACAAACGCGGCGAGTGGAAGATAAAAGAGAGAATATGATATACAATGAGCAACCGGGGCAAAATCGGCGTCGCCCCGTCGACGTTCGGCGAAGGCTTTGCGAGCGAAAAATGAACCATGTCGGGAGAATATGGCTAGTGCAGACAGTCTGTGCAACCGATATTGAGGTATTTTTAGAAAATATTTTATTATACCGAGAAAACAACCGGGGCATTGCCCCGGTTGGCCCTATTGACGCGCCGCCACTGTCACTTCCATATATCTTTATGTGTATAATGAGTGACTATAGATGCCTATAAAATTGGCTGTATTCATTACTTGAATGGCCGTATATTTATATATAATTGTGTGTATATATATATGACATTGGATGTATTTGTATATAAATTGGTTGTATATGTATATGACATTGGTTGTATATGTTCATTTAGTTGGCTCTATATGTATATTTTTGACTATATATGTTTATTGCATTACAACCTCACTCTAACAGCTAGCGGAATCCGGCCGGAAAACGTGAATATGTAAGAGTCTTGAGGGTTTAAAAGCGTTTCAAGCTACGATAACTGCTATGTTTGATACAGATAAAAATGTAGTTGTTAGACAATATATATATATATATATAGAGAGAGAGAGAAAATTAAACAATAAATAAGACATTGATATCATTTCCACGGGTTCGCAAATATAGTACAAAATTGGTGAGGAAATCAATCGCTACCCCTGAACTATGCTGTTGTAAAAAGTCAGGAATATTAACTTATTTATAAAAGTGTATTTTTTTATTACGAGCTGTGACTTAGGCAAGTATGTAAAATATTTTACCTGAAATATATTTTGCTAATGTAACCTCATGTTTTCAGGTCGAACTCTTAGGGCTCAACTGAAACAGGCGATGAGTCCAGCAATTTTCTCGCACATTGCCCCACCTTCATGGGATTTAAATGTACGAAGGTACCTAGTGTAGGTTGCCACCGGTTCAAGTAAATTCTTCTTTATTTTATATATTAACATAATGGTTTTACCAGATTTACGCAATGAGGCCCGGGATCCACCTGTTTAGGACTGTCTTTAGCGGCGATCTCGATATTGCGAATAAACATTCCTGTTGAATATCATGTCGTTGGTGTCGGTACTAGATTTGCGATAACGGGACGCGATGATTGTAAAATTCGCAGCGAATTTTTTTTATAACATTTTCGAAATTATTATTCCGGCAACATGTGCAGCATCAAAAACAAGTTGTATAGTTTCAGCTGCAAATTTCTCAGACTATATACAGATATTTGTGTATGCCAGAACAATATTATACATGGCTCTCGATGAGGCTCATGATTCGATTCCAAAGAACGACTCTTTGCTCGCCTCTATTTTCTACCATGCGTACTGTGCGTTGATGTTCTTTTTGTTTTTTTTCTGTAACATTACATATATTTTATTATATATAAATAGAAATATGAACATTAAATTTGAAACAGATGACATCGGCTACACATCATGATTAGAGTGGTAATTTGTCGGCAGATTGATTTGTACTCATGACAAACAGTGCTATGGGTCAAACAATCGTCGATCTCATTCTAGAGAAAAAGTTTCACTCAAACGTTGATTATAAAGTTTTAAGTGTATATTTCATTGCCTGTCAGTTGGAACAATACAATTCGAACGTGCAACTTTGACAACATGTCATTGTGTGCTTATTTGACTTCTGAAAGAGGTCAGAATGCTTTTTTAGATCTATTTAATATTCTTACCCTCTGCACACGTAGACAAGAACCAAAATGCAGATCAAAAGTAAAATGGGATTGGCCGGAACAAGTGCTTTTACCAAGATCATATTCTGTGCTGATGCGGCATTATACAACCATGGAATAAAAAGTATAAAAATATTTAAACAACGTGAACAACAATACGTGAACTTTTTCGTGGAAATAAATCATTTTGTCAAAACTGTTTCACTGGGGAAATGGTAAAGAGCAATGGTGCTATTTCGGGCGCTCCAGAAGTTTGTGTACCAATATGGGGGTAACTAATTTTGTTCGCCTATTTTACATCAAGTTGTGTAAAGGGACTGAATCCTATGGGCAAAGAGATATTCACTTGGCTAAAACGGACAGTCTCCGAACTCGCAATAGAACTAAAATAAGGAAAATCGGAATAAAATTATGGCCTAACCCTAACCTGGTACACATACTACGGGAGTAGCCGATTTCGTTCAAGCCAATGAATGTTCGCAGTACGTGGTCCCAGATATATAATTTCTATACCTTACCATTGCCAAATCTTTTATGTTTGTTTCGTAAGTGTTTTCGCTAGTCAGCGTTTACAAGTTACATGTTTGTAAAATTTCGATTCATACTATTTTATTAACTGACATTTAAAATCTTCTGGTAAATAATTTGGGCGTAGTCTATCGGGGCTCTGGGATAAATGTTTGACTACTGCCACTAAAACGCTTCAAAAAACGAAGCGACTATCATTTTACAACTAAATTACAGAAACATAATGAAATAATGCCGCTGTTAGAGCAGGTCGTACTTGCTGTTGTTGTTGGTTCGGGAGTTGGTGTAGTTGACGCAGCTGCGATTAAATAAAAAATACATAATTAACTTTCCAATATTTTTTACTAAATATATGTGCAGTTTCGTGATTGATATTTGCCCGCAATAATTTGTACCTTTGTCCATCATGACAAAGCCTGTTCCAACTGTTTGCGAGAATTTGCTTGTGAATCACTGATCCTAATTATTAATACTGATCATAATAATTTTTATGAACTCACATTCACACTTTGGTATTGGACAATTTTCCCAACGTTTATCCGAGTCTGTTGTGTAACACCAAGGTCCCATTGGTTCTGCATCAGGATTTCTTCAGAAGTTGTTTAATAATCCAGAATTGGGATACACTTCAGGAGTTCTGTAAAGTAAGTATAATAAATGATATCAAGCGTAAAAAACGGACAATAGAAACAGTATAAAGGAAATAGTAGAAGATGTGTGAGAAAATAAATACCGTAATACATTATAGATTAAAAAGATAAAATATTTGGAATTATATTATAAAATTTAGGTAGATATTGCAATAAATTAATTATTTATGTTTTGTTGCACTTGCATAGTATGACTGTGTGGTGCTTGTGCTTCCCATCTCTGGCAAGTTCTCCCAGTGTTGGAAACAGCGACAAGTCCTCTATAACTTTGACCAATATCTTCTGCTGTGAAACATTCCACTGCTGTGTTCAAAGCTAGAAAGAAGAGCAAAATGAAAAAAATATATAACGTGTTCTGCAACTTTTCAAAATGTCCGAATTTGATTTTTTTCTAAATTTAACATAACGTAAGAATTATTTATTCAGTAATACAATTTTACGTTGGTATGTTACATTTCTTATATTTTGTTTCAATGTTTCAGTCTACCTCTTTCTTCATATGGCGCTGTTGTCGTACTTGCTGTTATTGTTGGTTTGGGCGTTGGTGTAGTTGACGTAGCTGCGATTAAATACGAAACAAAATTACCTTTCCAATATTTTTTTAATATTATATGTGCAGTTTTTGTGATTGACATTTTTCCACGATAACTTGCACATTTGTCCTCTATGGCAAAGCATGTTTCAACTGTTTGCGAAAATTAGTTTGTGAACTACTGATTATAATAAAACTTTAGGATGGGTAATTTGTTTGTGTTTTTTTTTCAATTTCTGTTGATTATTGCAGCGCATTTTAAAGATTGTAGCAATTCCTGTTCTTTAAAAATATGAAATGAAGTAAAGCATTTATTTAAAATTACTTCTCAATATATGTTTAATTTTTCCTTTTGCACGTTATATATATATATATATATATATTCTATAATCTATATGGTAACAGTTGGAATAGTGGGACATTTGGTATATGTGAGACAAATGCCCTAAAATGGCACAATGTAGAAACGGCATTTGTAGACACCGTAGGCTACCGGTACTGTCTCATTGTTAGTCATTGTACATTCGTACCCATCTTCGGACACTGCTCTCTTAGAATGGAATAAATAATAAATACTTTTTTAGAATAAAAACGAAGACTTCTGCATATTTCAGAGAAAAACGGTGTTTTTCATTCTCGTTCAATCTGACCAATTTGTTTCTCTGTGAAACTAGAGATGAGTGGAATTCTATCAAACAAAAGCTGAGGCTGAGACACGGTATATGTGATGTGAGTATGATGACAGGATAAGTGGCCACGAATAGGAAAATAGTAACAATAGCGTAATGATGTGCTATAGAAGTTGTACAGAAGGGATCAAGTATGAACTTGAATATATTGCTGAGAAGCTTATAGTGTTTGAAATCAGTATGACCAAAAATAAGTTGCACCATGAACGTCTGGGTTGTGGATATGAGAACAAATAAATAAGAGCCTAGTGTTAATGATATCACAAATCGTGGATTCGTGAGTAATGAACCTAGTTGTATTACCAGATTTTTCAGGTAACGATGTCATACTTGTCCCAAGGTGATGAAAATTGGCGTATAGGTGATTTGTACATGATTAAACTATTGTAATCACTTGTATAAGAATATTCCGATAATATTTATTTATCATCTGGATTGTAGGAGACAGACAGGATAAAATAGTTTTCTGCAAACTATATTTATAGTTATCATTATTTCAGATTGACGAACAGGTATTCCAGAACATATTAAATTGATATTTGTCGTGTCTCATTTGTTTCATATATGTAGGATAAGTGGGGCAAGCGGGACACGTGGGATAAGCCGGGCTTGTAGGACAAGTGAGATACGTCCGACAAGTGGGGTAGGGAATAGGACAAGCGGGACAATTAGGCCGGCAAATTGGATAGGTGGGACACATATAAAAAAGTGAGACAATTTGAGCGACAAATGGGACACGTGGCACAAGTGAGGCAATTGGGGGGGCAAATGAGATACATGGCACAGGTGGGATGACTAGGACGAGTGGGACACGACATTTTTGAGACGCCCTTCTTTTACTGCCTCATGTTGGATAGGGTCTATACTGCGATCTTTGAAGTGACTGCAATCGACTTTAACATAATAAAATTTTACCTCAATTGGCAAAGCCAATACTCCATACAGCGGAAACTCAATGATTCGTTCAGGTGAAGTCCTCATTTAGATCGCCTCTCGTTGTTCAGGTATACTAGTGTAGGTCGAAAAAGGCGCTTCACTACTTTGATAATAATTTGGGCGCTCCCGTAGTATGTGCACAAAGATGGCGCACAACCTTAACCCTAACCTGATACACATACTATGTTCAGGTTGTGCGCCATCTTGGTGCACATTCTACGGACACACCATAATTTGACCCCACACTTTGTGATATCTCTCATCATTCTATGGTACGAATTATTTTTACGACTCTTATAAAACTTTCAATTTGTCAACAGTGTGTTTGACAAACATAAAGTTTCAAGATAAAACTTTACTTAACTTGTGATTCATTAATTTAGATATTTTTTATGGAGAAGTAAGAAAAGTTTAAAGAAATAGGCAAGAATATATGCCCAAAACTTAATTAGCCTGAGGAATTAACAAAATTTCCCACGGCGTGACTGAATTTTTCTATAAATCTAATTCGTTTCAGTTGCATACCGTCATTATGTTTAAAGATTTGCCGGTGTTTGACAATGTATATCCATGACGTCGTTTCACTCGTTTTCGTTTAATTACTTTCATGGGCATTTCTCCTGTTTGGTTATTCATTCCAAAGCATAGTAAAATATTTGAGTCCGTTGTGATACAAATTCCTGACTGTAACTTTTTTTAAATCTTCAATTTCAAAAGGCGCAATTTTCGGAGTGAATTTATTTTATTTCTGAATTATATTTAGCCATTTCTATTCTATAAAATACCCAAAATTTTACAACTGTAAAGTACACATAGAAAATGTACAGATATATACGAGTACATGGAAGAGGATTGTAAACAAAGCTATAGAAATCATGCTGAAGTATCTTTGGAAACGCCATTTTCTATCCCGTCTGATATCAATATGGAATGACTTGCATCAGCCGATATGATTCTGAAAGTGTGCTAGAGGAAGGTTGTATAAACTGCAAAATAATTATGTTGATATGTAGTCTATTTGTATTAGAGTATATAACTGTGATGCCCATAGTCCAACAACCTCGTTCATTCATGACAAATGTTTTTTGACATCAAAGAAGAATGTGGACTGGTCGCAGGTAAGTCGAATTGTGGCCTGAAGAGTTAAAACATGAAAATGACTCTGTATGAAGCGATATACTGTATTAAATATATAGGTCAAAATAATAAAATACTTCGAAAAGAAAAAACGAAATACAGAGTTACCTAAAAAACCGAACCCTTAAATTTCCCAATTACTTCTTCGAAATTTGAGAAAATTCATCTAATTTTTTTTACAGAACTTTTTGCTGAAACCACTAATCCTCATCACTAATCCTGATCATCAATGTTGTTTAAATAATGTTCAGCACTTTTCCAGCACCATCACATAATGTTCCATATTCACTGTTTGATATTCGTTTCCCTATTCGTACGGAACATTACGTACACAAATGTTTACACATGCCGCGCACTGGGTGTGGCGTTCTCTGTAAGACTTCCCAATGTGCCCCTTTCTGTAAACAATATTTTTGCTATTGACATGCCCAGGTAGCAGGAAGTGCGCTTCAGCATAAAACCAATGAACCAAGACCACAAAACCAAGACAATTTTGCGCAGCGTATACAAGTCTGTCTCCAACATCATGAGGATATATTCTAGAATCTAGAGCAATGGTTCTAAACCTTTTTTCATTTGTGGCACATTTTTGCTGCACAATGATTCTGTGGTCCACTAATTTTTTCATGCTGGGGAAAAATTTCACGAAAAAACATAAAAAAAATTCTGCGAAAATTGACACTTTCACTTTAATAATAATTAGGTGGAAATTACCACCCTGTAACAAAAAACAGCATCATCCGTTGCTACTACCATCAAATTTAACTAACTTTAACAGCAACTCTAGCAATTTTTAATAGGTCTGTGGCCCATCTTTGAATGTTCCTGTGGACCAGTGGCCATGGCCCACTGGTTGAAAACCAGTGTTCTAGAGCAGGGGTCCGCGACTACGGGGTCGCGACCCAAATTTGGGTCCGCTCTGGGTCGCGAAACATTTTAAATTTTCCATAAATATGAGCATCGCGTCTGTGCAGCGTATTTATGTATAACAACTTTATAAATCTCTGATTATAATTTTGAATGTTTCTCCGAGTATACACTTCCTTATTTACTGCCGTAACATTGGCCAATCAGCATAAGTGCAAAATTGAAGTAACAA
This sequence comes from Styela clava, assembly GCF_964204865.1. Lineage (NCBI taxonomy): Eukaryota > Metazoa > Chordata > Ascidiacea > Stolidobranchia > Styelidae > Styela > Styela clava. The sequence continues at coordinate 2,171,866 of NC_135257.1, forward strand.
TGAACGTTTCAAAAGCGCTCAGATACTGCCATTCAGACAGTCTTTCGTGGTTGTGATATTACCTCCGTTTTGTCAGTTTTCGCGTGTTATTTGTTAGACTTTAATTGTGTTTTGGTAAATATAAGTCCTAAACTCGCAAAACCATTTGTATCCTATTACGTAGACTTTGGGTTCTCAAAGTGCTCCGCACGGAGCCTCAGGACTCCGTTAAAGACACTTAAAACTGTCCTCGACCCACTGCCCTATCTCCATCTACTTACCTATACTCGACCCACTGCCCGACCTCCCTCAACTTTCCTATTCTCGACCCACCGCCCTATCTCCCTCAACCTTCCTATCCTCGACCCACTACGCTATCTCCTTATCCTCGACCCACTGCCCTATCTCCCTCAACCTTCCTATCCTCGACCCACTACGCTATCTCCCTATCCTCGACCCACTGCCCGACCTCCCTCAACTTTCCTATCCTCGACCCACTGCCCTATCTCCTTCAACCTTCCTATCCTCGACCCACTACGCTATCGCCCTATCCTCGACCCACTATCTCCCCAACTTTCGCATTCTCGAACCACCGCTTTATCTCCCGCAACCTCTCTCTTCTCGACCTACTGCCCTATCTCCCTCAACCTCCTATCCTCGGACACACTGCCCTATCTGCCACAACTTACCTATCTTTGACCTACGGTGCTAATCTATTCGGTACCTGACCTAACGGCGCTTTATTCACGACCCGATCGCCACACTGAACTTTACTATCTTGCGACCAACTTCCATGGGTTATACTGGTCGTGTATGCCAATGAGATGATTCAATCGTACGTCGACAAAACATGATTGACAGCATTCGTATATGTAGGCTGGAATCTCAATTAGTAAACAATAACCTTAATTGGCAGTTTAAAAATGTTTTACTAATTGGGCTACTGATGGTTTTTTGTTGGGGATAACAGTTTTCTAAATTTTAACAAGCCGTGTCATGCCCTTAATAACCTGCCTGTTGGGTTTGCCGTAAACTTTAGCAACCCTCAACATTACTATATATTTATTTGGACCTCTACATTGCAAGAATTATTTACACGTCTATATCTACGATACTGGAATCATTTGTTTTTATCACCACACAATTTCGTCGTTTCATTCATCACATTTACATATTCAAAGTGGTGAAGTTGTTAATTATCGTGAAACCTGGCAGAGATACATCAAAGGAAGTTAATAGCCCGAAATGTCACCGCCCTATACGTTTTAGGCTTCTTGTAGAGCCTCATAATTAATACTAAGTCGCTTATATTCTACATAACATATTGACACACTCTGTTGTATTAGCTTAACATATATGTACAAAACTGCGTGACGAAACTAAGGATTGGCTGGTATAAATTGTCACGTTTTTGGTTTAAATAGCAAGATCTTGGCCGAAGAACCTTAGAACGAAAATTCTCTATGCATGACGTTACAAAGTAAACTGAATACGTGCATTCATGCATAACATTACAAAATAAAACTGACTACGCTCACTCATGCATGACGTTACAAAGTAAAACTGACTACGCTCACCCATGCATATGAAGTTAAAAAGTAAAACTGACTACGGTCACCCATTCATGACGTTAAAAAGTAAAACTGACTACGCTCACCCATTCATGACGTTACAAAGTAAAACTGACTACGCTCACCCATGCATTAAGTTACAAAGTAAAACTGACTACGGTCACCCATTCATGACGTTACAAAGTTAGACCTGACTACGCTCACCCATGCATTAAGTTACAAAGTATAGCTGACTACGCTCACCCATGCATTAAGTTACAAAGTACAACTGAATACGTGCATTCATGCATACCATTACAAAGTAAAACTGATTCCGCTCACTCATGCATGACGTTACAAAGTAAAACTGACTACGGTCACCCATTCATGATGTTACAAAGTAAAACTGACTACGCTCACCCATGCAAGATGTTACAAAGTAAAACTGACTACGCTCACCCATGTATGATGTTACAAAGTAAAACTGAATACGCTCACTCATGCATGATGTTACAAAGTAAAACTTATTATGCTCACTCATGCATGACGTTACAGAGTAAAGCTGACTACGCTCACCCACGCATGAAGCTACACAATAAAACCGACTACGCTCACCTATGCATGGAGTTACAAAGTACAACTGACTACGCTCACCCATGCATGACGTTACAAAGTACAACTGACTACGCTCACCCATGCATGACGTTACAAAGTAAAACTGACTATGCTCACTCATGCATGAATGACGTTACAAAGTAAAACTAACTACGCTCAGTCATGCATGATGTTACAAAGTAAAACTGATTACGCTCACCAACGCATGAAGTTACAAAATAAAACGGATTGTGCTCAATTATACATGACGTTACAAAGTAAAGCTGACTACGCTCACCCACGCATGAAGCTACAAGGTTGACTTGACTACGCTCACCCATGCATGGAGTTACAAAGTACAACTGAATACGTGCATTCATGCATAACATTACAAGGTAAAACTGATTCTGCTCACTCATGCATGACGTTACAAAGTAAAACTGACTACGCTCACCCATTCATGACGTTACAAAGTAAAACCGACTACGCTCACCCATGCATGGAGTTACAAAGTACAACTGACTACGGTCACCCATTCATGACGTTAAAAAGTAAAACTGACTACGCTCACCCATTCATGACGTTACAAAGTAAAACTGACTACGCTCACCCATGCATTAAGTTACAAAGTAAAACTGACTACGGTCACCCATTCATGACGTTACAAATTTAGACCTGACTACGCTCACCCATGCATTAAGTTACAAAGTATAGCTGACTACGCTCACCCATGCATTAAGTTACAAAGTACAACTGAATACGTGCATTCATGCATACCATTACAAAGTAAAACTGATTCCGCTCACTCATGCATGACGTTACAAAGTAAAACTGACTACGGTCACCCATTCATGACGTTACAAAGTAAAACTGACTACGCTCACCCATGCAAGATGTTACAAAGTAAAACTGACTACGCTCACCCATGTATGATGTTACAAAGTAAAACTGAATACGCTCACTCATGCATGATGTTACAAAGTAAAACTTATTATGCTCACTCATGCATGACGTTACAGAGTAAAGCTGACTACGCTCACCCACGCATGAAGCTACACAATAAAACCGACTACGCTCACCTATGCATGGAGTTACAAAGTACAACTGACTACGCTCACCCATGCATGACGTTACAAAGTACAACTGACTACGCTCACCCATGCATGACGTTACAAAGTAAAACTAACTACGCTCAGTCATGCATGATGTTACAAAGTAAAACTGATTACGCTCACCAACGCATGAAGTTACAAAATAAAACGGATTGTGCTCAATTATACATGACGTTACAAAGTAAAGCTGACTACGCTCACCCACGCATGAAGCTACAAGGTTGACTTGACTACGCTCACCCATGCATGGAGTTACAAAGTACAACTGAATACGTGCATTCATGCATAACATTACAAGGTAAAACTGATTCTGCTCACTCATGCATGACGTTACAAAGTAAAACTGACTACGCTCACCCATTCATGACGTTACAAAGTAAAACCGACTACGCTCACCCATGCATGGAGTTACAAAGTACAACTGACTACGCTCACCCATGCATGAATGACGTTACAAAGTAAAACTGACTACACTCAGTCATGCATGATGTTACACAGTAAAACTGATTACGCTCACCAACGCATGAAGTTACAACATAAAACTGATTGTGCTCACTCATTCATGACGTTACAAAGTAAAGCTGACTACGCTCACCCACGCATGAAGCTACAAAGTAAAACTGACTACGTTCACCCATGCATGGAGTTACAAAGTACAACTGACTACGCTCACCCATGCATGACGTTACAAAGTAAAACTGACTATGCTCACTCATCCATGAATGACGTTACAAAGTAAAACTGACTAAGCTCAGTCATGCATGATGTTACAAAGTAAAATTTATTACGCTCACCCACGCATGAAAATACAAAATAAAACTGATTGTGCTCACTCATGAATGACGTTACAAAGTAAAGCTGACTACTCTCACCCATGCATGAAGTTACAAAGTACAACTGACTGCGCTCACCCATGCAAGAAGTCCCCAAAGTAAAACTGACTACGCTCACTCACGCATGAAGTTCCAAAGTAAAACTGACTACGCTCACTCACGCATGAAGTTCCAGAGTAAAACTGACTACGTTCACTCACGATGAAAAACCGACTATTCGCACTCATGCATGAAGTTACAAAGTAAAACAGACTACGCTCACCCATGCATGAAGTTACAAAGTAAAACAGACTCGTTGACCCATGCATAAAGTTACACACAAAATGAAACCGACTATGCTCACTCACTCATGCATGAAATTACAAAGTAAAACCGACTAATCTAACTCATGCAGTAAGTTACACAAAGTAAAATTGACTATGCTCCCTCATGCATGACGTTACAAAGTAAAACCGTCTATTTTCACTCATGCATGAAGTTACAAAGTAAAACCGACTATTCTCACTCATGCATGAAGTTACAAAGTAAAACTGACTATGCTCACACATTCAGGAAGTTACAGAGTAAAACTGACTATGTGCTCACCCATGCATGAAGTTGCAAAGTAAAACTGACTATGCTCACTCATGCATGAAGTTACAGAGTAAAACTGACTATGTGCTCACTCATGCATGGCGTTACAAAGTAAACCTGACTACACCCACCACCCATGCATGAAATTTCCTGGTGGCCTCTCACTGCATTTCTTTTGGTAATAGTCTTATATCACTTATCACTTTAACTGTGGACTAGCTCTGCCATTTCGAAACGGAATAGAACAAGACAGTCAAAATCGATCAAAGCAAATCATTTAATTTTATTATACAGATATATTTTCTCCATTTATTATATATATGCAAAATACAACTAAAACATATTGCAAAGTCGGTAGTCGGTAGTCACATATTAATTAAATAATCTAAATAGATTTGTAAGTAATATATATTCAATTGCATATAGTAACAATGCATTTTTTTAATAATTAAAATAAAAAGCATTTTCTAAAATGTCAAAATATAATACCGAGCTTCCATGTGGACCCAAGGGGTGTCGGTTTTCCCACTCGTTAGGACTTGTTGATGGGGTCCTATCGCGCTCCAGAAAAATCTGAAACGCCCTATGCCCATATTTAAATGCCAAACGGATACATGACTATACCAATAAAACCACAGTGGACAGTTAAAACGTTGACTCCCGCAAATAGTGGCTTGTCAAAATTATAAAAACCCACCCAGTCATTAATGCATTATATTATAACTCATCGTGATTGTCTTCACAGATCTTGTTCGGCTTCTTCTATTTCTCGGTAAGTAATCTTCTGAAAACAAAAAACATTTAATAAAAATATTCAATAGGATCGAAATTATTAATAAAATTCACTTAATTGAACTTCTTATCATTAAAAATATCTAAGCCTAATAAAATTCGTAAAAGTATTTACATATAATGTGCAGATTTTCCTTGTATCTGTCTTTAATTTCTTCCTGATGCCTGAGAATCTAGAATAACATAAACAATATCTAAGCCTAATATAATTCGTAAGAATATTTACATTCATTTGTAGATTTTCCTTGTATCAGTCTTTTCCTAATTTCTCCATTGCCTTCATAATTCTTTGCCTGAAAATCTAGAATACCATTCAAAATATCTAAGCCTAATAAAAACCCTATTAATCCTAATGGCGGGCATTTCTAACGGTGGGAAAGGGTCTATTTCTATCTCTAACAAAAGAAAATATTAAAAACAAAAATGCCATGGCAATCCCTGTTAATACTTTTCTTCTTTGGTCGGTGTCACAACATTTTGTTTCCTGTTGAAAATACCTCAAAAATAGAAGAGAAAATATTGATTAAGATAAATAAGATAGGCAAATATGAATAGAGCATATTACTAAAAAAGCTTTATTATCAAATATTCAATATCAGCAATGAACATAATACTTCGCGGATTACTGTATCAGAATTAATATGATCAAAAAAGAGTTATATCGAACTAAAATCTAAATGAACACTAGATAGAAGAAGTAAGCCTGACTAATGAAACACTTGTAACATACTTTCCGAAATTTCAGATTTGTTTCTGATTCCGTCTTTTTTCAATTTCTCCAGTGCCTTCAAAATTCTGAGCCTGAGAAGCTAAGATATTAATAACAATATCTAAGCCTAATAAAATTCGTAAAAATATTTACATGTTATTTGTCGATTTTCCTTGCATCAGTCTTTTCCTAATTTTCCCAGTTCCTCCATACTTCTGTGCCTGAGAAGCTAGAATAACATTAAAAGTATCTAAGCCTAATAAAAACCCTATTATTCCTAATGGCGGGAATGGGTCTAAATCTATCTATACCAAATAAAATATTAAAAACAAAAAAGCCACGGCAAGACCTGTTAATACTTTTCCTTCTTTTCTCGGTGTCACGATATCCTGGTTCCTGTTGAAAATATTTTAACAATAGAAGAGAAATTATTGACTATGACAAACACAGATAGGATAATATGTATACAGCATATTACTAAAAAAGCTTTATTAAAAATATTCAATATCAGCAATAAACATAATACTTCGTGCATTATTGTATCAGTATTAATGAATACCAGATGGAAAGAGTAATCCTGCGTAATGAAACACATGTAACATATTTACCGGTATTTTAGATTTGTCTCTGGTTCCGTCTGTTTAAAATTTCTTCAGTGTCTTCAAAATTTTGTGCCTGTGAAGCTAAGATAACATTAATATCTAAGCCTAATTAAAATTCGTAAGAATATTTACATTCAATTTGTAGATTTTCCTTGTATCAGTCTTTTCCTATTTTCTTCATTGTTTCCTTGTATCAGTCTTTTCCTAATTTCTCCATTGCCTTCATAATTCTTTGCCTGAAAATCTAGAATACCATTCAAAATATCTAAGCCTAATAAAAACCCTATTAATCCTAATGGCGGGCATTTCTATCGGTGGGAAAGGGTCTAAATCTATCTCTAACAAAAGAAAATATTAAAAACAAAAATGCAATGGCAATCCCTGTTAATACTTTTCTTCTTTGGTCGGTGTCACGACATTCTGTTTCCTGTTGAAAATACCGCAAAAATAGAAGAGAAAATATTGATTAAGATAAATAAGATAGGCAAATATGAATAGAGCATATTACTAGAAAAGCTTTATTATCAAATATTCAATATCAGCAATGAACATAATACTTCGCGCATTACTGTATCAGAATTATATTATATCGAACTAAAATCTATATGGACACTAGATAGAAGAAGTAAGCCTAACTAATTAAACACTTGTAACATACTTACCGGAGTTTTCAGATTTGTCTCTGATTTCTTTTTTTTTCAATTTCTCCAGTGCCTTCAAAATTCTGAGCCTGAGAAGCTAAGATATTAATAACAATATCTAAGCATAATAAAATTCGTAAAAATTTTTACATGTTATTTGTCGACTTTCCTTGCATCAGTCTTTTCCTAATTTTCCCATTTCCTTCATAGTTCTGTGCCTGAGAAGCTAGAATAACATTAAAAGTATCTAAGCCTAATAAAAACCCTATTATTCCTAATGGCGGGAAGGGGTCTAAATCTATCTATACCAAACAAAATATTAAAAACAAATGAGCCATGGCAAGACTGTTAATACTTTTCTTCTTTGGTCGGTGTCACGATATCCTGGTTCCTGTTGAAAATATCTTAAAAATAGAAGAGAAATTAATGACTATGACAAACACAGATAGGAAAATATGGATACAGCATATTACTAAAAAAGCTTTATTTAAAATATTCAATATCAGCAATAAACATAATACTTCGTGCATTATTGTATCAGTATTAATGAACATCAGATGGAAAGAGTAATCCTGCGTAATGAAACACATGTAACATATTTACCGGTATTTTAGATTTGTCTCTGGTTCCGTCTTTTTAAAATTTCTTCAGTGTCTTCAAAATTTTGTGCCTGTGAAGCTAAGATAACATAAACAATATCTAAGCTTAATTTAAATTTAATTAATTAATTTAATTTAATTTAATTTAAAATTAATTAATTAAAATTAAAGAATATTTACATTCAATTTGTAGATTTTCCTTGTATCAGTCTTTCCTATTTTCTTCATTGTTTCCTTGTATCAGTCTTTTCCGAATTTCCCCAATGCCTTCATAATTCTTTGCCTGAGAATCTAGAATACCATTAAAATATCTAAGCCTAATAAAAACACTAATAATCCTAATGGCAGTTATTTCTAACGGTGGGAATGGGTCTAAATCTATCTCTAACAGAGAAAATATTAAAAACAAATAAGCCATGGCAATCCCTGTTAATACGTTTCTTCTTTGGTCGGTTTCACGGCATTCTGTTTCCTGTTGAAAATACCTCAAAAATAGAAGAGAAAATAATGATTAAGACAAATAAGATAGGAAAATATGAAGATAGCATATATATTACTAAAAAACTTTTTTTATTAAATATTCAATATCAGCAATGAACAAAATACTTCGTGCATTACTGTATCAGTATTAATATAATCAAAAAAATATTATATCGAACTAAAATCAAAATGAACGAGTAAGCCTGACTAATGAAAAACTTGTAACATACTTACCGGAATTTCAGATTTGTCTCTGATTCCGTCTTTTTTCAATTTCTTCTGTGTCTTCAAAAATTTTTGCCTGTGAAGCTGAGATAACATTAACAATATCTAAGCCTAATAAAATTCGTAAGAATAGTTACATTAAATTTGTAAATTTTCCTTGTATCAGTCTTTTCCTAATTTCTTCATTGCCTTCATGATTCTTTGCCTGAAAATCTAAAATACCATTAAAAATATCTAAGCCTAATAAAAACCCTATTAATCCTAATGGCGGGCATTTCTAACGCTGGGAAAGGGTCTAAATCTATCTCTAACAAAAGAAAATATTAAAAACAAAAATGCCATGGCAATCCTTGTTAATATTTTTCTTCTTTGGTCGGTGTCACGGCATTCTGTTTCCTGTTGAAAATACCTCAAAAATAGAAGAGAAAATATTGATTAGGATAAATAAGATAGGCAAAAATGAATAGAGCATATTACTAAAAAAGCTTTATTATCAAATATTCAATATCAGCAATGAACATAATAGTTCGCGCATTACCGTATCAGAATTATTATGATCAAAAAAGTATTATATCGAACTAAAATCTAAATGAACACTAGATAGAAGAAGTAAGCCTGACTAATGAAACACTTGTAACATACTTACCGGAATTTCAGATTTGTCTCTAATTCCGTCTTTTTTCAATTTCTCCAGTGCCTTCAAAATTCTGAGCCTGAGAAGCTAAGATATTAATAACAATATCTAAGCCTAATAAAATTCTTAAAAAAATTTACATGTTATTTGTCGATTTTCCTTGCATCAGTCTTTTCCTAATTTTCCCAGTTCCTTCATAGTTCTGTGCCTGAGAAGCTAGAATAACATTAAAAGTATCTAAGCCTAATAAAAACCCTATTATTCCTAATGGCGGGAATGGGTCTAAATCTATCTATACCAAATAAAATATTAAAAACAAAAAAGCCACGGCAAGACCTGTTAATACTTTTCTTCTTTTCTCGGTGTCACGATATCCTGGTTCCTGTTGAAAATATCTTAACAATAGAAGAGAAATTAATGACTATGACAAACACAGAAAGGAAAATATGTATACAGCATATTACTAAAAAAGCTTTATTAAAAATATTCAATATCAGCAATAAACATAATACTTCGTGAATTATTGTATCAGTATTAATGAACACCAGATGGAAAGAGTAATCCTGCGTAATAAAACACATGTAACATATTTACCGGTATTTTAGATTTGTCTCTGGTTCCGTCTGTGTGTGTGTGTGCCTGTGAAGCTAAGATAAAATTAACAATATCTAAGCCTAATTAAAATTCGTAAGAATATTTACATTCAATTTGTAGATTTTCCTTGTATCAGTCTTTTCCTATTTTCTTCATTGTTTCCTTGTATCAGTCTTTTCCTATTTTCTTCATTGTTTCCTTGTATCAGTCTTTTCCTATTTTCTTCATTGTTTCCTTGTGTCAGTCTTTTTCTAATTTCTCCATTGCCTTCATAATTCTTTGCCTGAAAATCTAGAATACCATTCAAAATATCTAAGCCTAATAAAAACCCTATTAATCCTAATGGCGGGCATTTCTAACGGTGGGAAAGGGTCTAAATCTATCTCTAACAAAAGAAAAAATTAAAAACAAAAATGCCATGGCAATCCCTGTTAATACTTTTCTTCTTTGGTCGGTGTCACGACATTCTGTTTCCTGTTGAAAATACCTCAAAAATAGAAGAGAAAATATTGATTAAGATAAATAAGATAGGCAAATATGAATAGAGCATATTACTAGAAAAGCTTTATTATCAAATATTCAATATCAGCAATGAACATAATACTTCGCGCATTACTGTATCAGAATTATATTATATCGAACTAAAATCTATATGGACACTAGATAGAAGAAGTAAGCCTAACTAATTAAACACTTGTAACATACTTACCGGAATTTCAGATTTTTCTCTGATTCCTTTTTTTTTCAATTTCTCCAGTGCCTTCAAAATTCTGAGCCTGAGAAGCTAAGATATTAATAACAATATCTAAGCATAATAAAATTCGTAAAAATATTTACATGTTATTTGTCGATTTTCCTTGCATCAGTCTTTTCCTAATTTTCCCAGTTCCTTCATAGTTCTGTGCCTGAGAAGCTAGAATAACATTAAAAGTATCTAAGCCTAATAAAAACCCTATTATTCCTAATGGCGGGGATGGGTCTAAATCTATCTATATCAAATAAAATATTAAAAACAAATAAGCCATGGCAAGACTTGTTAATACTTTTCTTCTTTGGTCGGTGTCACGATATCCTGGTTCCTGTTGAAAATATCTTAAAAATAGAAGAGAAATTAATGACTATGACAAACACAGATAGGAAAATATGGATACAGCAAATTACTAAAAAAGCTTTATTAAAAATATTCAATATCAGCAATAAACATAATACTTCGTGCATTATTGTATCAGTATTAATGAACACCAGATGGAAAGAGTAATCCTGCGTAATGAAACACATGTAACATATTTACCGGTATTTTAGATTTGTCTCTGGTTCTGTCTTTTTAAAATTTCTTCAGTGTCTTCAAAATTTTGTGCCTGTGAAGCTAAGATAACATTAACAATATCTAAGCTTAATTTAAATTTGTAAGAATATTTACATTCAATTTGTAGATTTTCCTTGTATCAGTCTTTCCTATTTTCTTCATTGTTTCCTTGTATCAGTCTTTTCCGAATTCCCCCACTGCCTTCATAATTCTTTGCCTGAGAATCTAGAATACCAATAAAATATCTAAGCCTAATAAAAACAATATTAATCCTAATGGCAGTTATTTCTAACGGTGGGAATGGGTCTAAATCTATCTCTAACAGAGAAAATATTAAAAACAAATAAGCCATGGCAATCCCTGTTAATACTTTTCTTCTTTGGTCGGTGTCACGGCATTCTGTTTCCTGTTGAAAGTACCTCAAAAATAGAAGAGAAAATAATGATTAAGACAAATAAGATAGGCAAATATGAAGAAAGCATATATATTACTAAAGAAGCTTTTTTTATTAAATATTCAATATCAGCAATAAACAAAATACTTCGTGCATTACTGTATCAGTATTAATATAATCAAAAAAATATTATATCGAACTAAAATCAAAATGAACGAGTAAGCCTGACTAATCAAACACTTGTAACATACTTACCGGAATTTCAGATTTGTCTCTGATTCCGTCTTTTTTCAATTTCTTCTGTGTCTTCAAAAATTTTTGCCTGTGAAGCTGAGATAACATTAACAATATCTAAGCCTAATAAAATTTGTGAGAATAGTTACATTGAATTTGTAAATTTTCCTTGTATCAGTCTTTTCCTATTTTCTTCATTGTTTCTTTGTATCAGTCTTTTCCTAATTTCTCCATTGCCTTCATGATTCTTTGCCTGAAAATCTAGAATACCATTAAAAATATCTAAGCCTAATAAAAACCCTATTATTCCTAATGGCGGGCATTTCTAACGCTGGGAAAGGGTCTAAATCTATCTCTAACAAAAGAAAATATTAAAAACAAAAATGCCATGGCAATCCCTGTTAATATTTTTCTTCTTTGGTCGGTGTCACGGCATTCTGTTTCCTGTTGAAAATACCTCAAAAATAGAAGAGAAAATATTGATTAGGATAAATAAGATAGGCAAATATGAATAGAGCATATTACTAAAAAAGCTTTATTATCAAATATTCAATATCAGCAATGAACATAATACTTCGCGCATTACCGTATCAGAATTATTATGATCAAAAAAGTATTATATCGAACTAAAATCCAAATGAACACTAGATAGAAGAAGTAAGCCTGACTAATGAAACACTTGTAACATACTTACCGGAATTTCAGATTTGTCTCTAATTCCGTCTTTTTTCAATTTCTCCAGTGCCTTCAAAATTCTGAGCCTGAGAAGCTAAGATATTAATAACAATATCTAAGCCTAATAAAATTCGAAAAAATATTTACATGTTTTTTTTCGATTTTCCTTGCATCAGTCTTTTCCTAATTTTCCCAGTTCCTTCATAGTTCTGTGCCTGAGAAGCTAGAATAACATTAAAAGTATCTAAGCCTAATAAAAACCCTATTATTCCTAATGGCGGGAATGGGTCTAAATCTATCTATACCAAATAAAATATTAAAAACAAAAAAGCCACGGCAAGACCCGTTAATACTTTTCTTCTTTTCTCGGTGTCACGATATCCTGGTTCCTGTTGAAAATATCTTAACAATAGAAGAGAAATTAATGACTATGACAAACACAGATAGGAAAATATGTATACAGCATATTACTAAAAAAGCTTTATTAAAAATATTCAATATCAGCAATAAACATAATACTTCGTGCATTATTGTATCAGTATTAATGAACACCAGATGGAAAGAGTAATCCTGCGTAATGAAACACATGTAACATATTTACCGGTATTTTAGATTTGTCTCTGGTTCCGTCTTTTTAAAATTTCTTCAGTGTCTTCAAAATTTTGTGCCTGTGAAGCTAAGATAACATTAACAATATCTAAGCCTAATTAAAATTCGTAAGAATATTTACATTCAATTTGTAGATTTTCCTTGTATCAGTCTTTTCCTATTTTCTTCATTGTTTCCTTGTATCAGTCTTTTCCTAATTTCTCCATTGCCTTCATAATTCTTTGCCTGAAAATCTAGAATACCGTTCAAAATATCTAAGCCTAATGAAAACCCTATTAATCCTAATGGCGGGCATTTCTAACGGTGGAAAAGGGTCTAAATCTATCTCTAACAAAAGAAAATATTTAAAAACAAAAATGCCATGGCAATCCCTGTTAATACTTTTCTTCTTTGGTCGGTGTCACGACATTCTGTTTCCTGTTGAAAATACCTCAAAAATAGAAGAGAAAATATTGATTAAGATAAATAAGATAGGCAAATATGAATAGAGCATATTACTAGAAAAGCTTTATTATCAAATATTCAATATCAGCAGTGAAAATAATACTTCGCGCATTACTGTATCAGAATTATAATAAATCGAACTAAAATCTATATGGACACTAGATAGAAGAAGTAAGCCTAACTAATTAAACACTTGTAACATACTTACCGGAATTTCAGATTTGTCTCTAATTCCTTTTTTTTTCAATTTCTCCAGTGCCTTCAAAATTCTGAGCCTGAGAAGCTAAGATATTAATAACAATATCTAAGCATAATAAAATTCGTAAAAATATTTACATGTTATTTGTCGATTTTCCTTGCATCAGTCTTTCCCTAATTTTCCCAGTTCCTTCATAGTTCTGTGCCTGAGAAGCTAGAATAACATTAAAAGTATCTAAGCCTAATAAAAACCCTATTATTCCTAATGGCGGGAATGGGTCTAAATCTATCTATACCAAATAAAATATTAAAAACAAATAAGCCATGGCAAGACCTGTTAAGTCTTTTCTTCTTTGGTCGGTGTCACGATATCCTGGTTCCTGTTGAAAATATCTTAAAAATAGAAGAGAAATTAATGACTATGACAAACACAGATAGGAAAATATGTCCGATTCCGTCTTTTTTCAATTTCTTCTATGTCTTCAAAAATTTTTGCCTGTGAAGCTGAGATAACATTAACAATATCTAAGCCTAATATAATTCGTAAGAATAGTTACATTCAATTTGTAATTTTTCCTTGTATCAGTCTTTTCCTATTTTCTTCATTGTTTCCTTGTATCAGTCTTTTCCCAATTTCTCCATTGCCTTCATGATTCTTTGCCTGTAAATCTAGAATACCATTAAAAATATCTAAGCTTAATAAAAACCCTATTAATCCTAATGACGGGCATTTCTAACGCTGGGAAAGGGTCTAAATCTATCTCTAACAAAAGAAAATATTAAAAACAAAAATGCCATGGAAATCCCTGTTAATATTTTTCTTCTTTGGTCGGTGTCACGGCATTCTGTTTCCTGTTAAAAATACCTCAAAAATAGAAGAGAAAATATTGATTAGGATAAATAAGATAGGCAAATATGAATAGAGCATATTACTAAAAAAGCTTTATTATCAAATATTCAATATCAGCAATGAACATAATACTTCGCGCATTACCGTATCAAAATTATTATGATCAAAAAAGTATTATATGGAACTAAAATCTAAATGAACACTAGATAGAAGAAGTAAGCCTGACTAATGAAACACTTGTAACATACTTACCGGAATTTCAGATGTCTCTGATTCCGTCTCTATTCAATTTCTCCAGTGCCTTCAAAATTCTGAGCCTGAGAAGCTAAGATATTAATAACAATATCTAAGCCTAATAAAATTCGTAAAATCATTTACATGTTATTTGTCGATTTTCCTTGCATCAGTCTTTTCCTAATTTTCCCAGTTCCTTCATAGTTCTGTGCCTGAGAAGCTAGAATAACATTAAAAGTATCTAAGCCTAATAAAAACCCTATTATTCCTAATGGCGGGAATGGGTCTAAATCTATCTATACCAAATAAAATATGAAAAACAAAAAAGCCATGGCAAGATCTGTTAATACTTTTCTTCTTTTGTCGGTGTCACGATATCCTGGTTCCTGTTGAAAATATCTTAAAAATAGAAGAGAAATTAATGACTATGACAAACACAGATAGGAAAATATGGATACAGCATATTTTTTTCAAAAAAAGCTTTATTAAAAATATTCAATATCAGCAATAAACATAATACTTCGTGAATTATTGTATCAGTATTAATGTACACCAGATGGAAAGAGTAATCCTGCGTAATGAAACACATGTAACATATTTACCGGTATTTTAGATTTGTCTCTGGTTCCGTCTTTTTAAAATTTCTTCAGTGTCTTCAAAATTTTGTGCCTGTGAAGCTAAGATAACATTAACAATATGTAAGCCTAAATAAAATTTGTAAGAATATTTACATTAAATTTGTAGATTTTCCTTGTATCAGTCTTTCCTATTTTCTTCATTGTTTCCTTGTATCAGTCTTTTCCGAATTTCCCCACTGCCTTCATAATTCTTTGCCTGAAAATCTAGAATACCATTCAAAATATCTAAGCCTAATAAAAACCCTATTAATCCTAATGGCGGGCATTTCTATCGGTGGGAAAGGGTCTAAATCTATCTCTAACAAAAGAAAATATTAAAAACAAAAATGCAATGGCAATCCCTGTTAATACTTTTCTTCTTTGGTCGGTGTCACGACATTCTGTTTCCTGTTGAAAATACCGCAAAAATAGAAGAGAAAATATTGATTAAGATAAATAAGATAGGCAAATATGAATAGAGCATATTACTAGAAAAGCTTTATTATCAAATATTCAATATCAGCAATGAACATAATACTTCGCGCATTACTGTATCAGAATTATATTATATCGAACTAAAATCTATATGGACACTAGATAGAAGAAGTAAGCCTAACTAATTAAACACTTGTAACATACTTACCGGAGTTTTCAGATTTGTCTCTGATTTCTTTTTTTTTCAATTTCTCCAGTGCCTTCAAAATTCTGAGCCTGAGAAGCTAAGATATTAATAACAATATCTAAGCATAATAAAATTCGTAAAAATTTTTACATGTTATTTGTCGACTTTCCTTGCATCAGTCTTTTCCTAATTTTCCCATTTCCTTCATAGTTCTGTGCCTGAGAAGCTAGAATAACATTAAAAGTATCTAAGCCTAATAAAAACCCTATTATTCCTAATGGCGGGAAGGGGTCTAAATCTATCTATACCAAACAAAATATTAAAAACAAATGAGCCATGGCAAGACTGTTAATACTTTTCTTCTTTGGTCGGTGTCACGATATCCTGGTTCCTGTTGAAAATATCTTAAAAATAGAAGAGAAATTAATGACTATGACAAACACAGATAGGAAAATATGGATACAGCATATTACTAAAAAAGCTTTATTTAAAATATTCAATATCAGCAATAAACATAATACTTCGTGCATTATTGTATCAGTATTAATGAACATCAGATGGAAAGAGTAATCCTGCGTAATGAAACACATGTAACATATTTACCGGTATTTTAGATTTGTCTCTGGTTCCGTCTTTTTAAAATTTCTTCAGTGTCTTCAAAATTTTGTGCCTGTGAAGCTAAGATAACATAAACAATATCTAAGCTTAATTTAAATTTAATTAATTAATTTAATTTAATTTAATTTAAAATTAATTAATTAAAATTAAAGAATATTTACATTCAATTTGTAGATTTTCCTTGTATCAGTCTTTCCTATTTTCTTCATTGTTTCCTTGTATCAGTCTTTTCCGAATTTCCCCAATGCCTTCATAATTCTTTGCCTGAGAATCTAGAATACCATTAAAATATCTAAGCCTAATAAAAACACTAATAATCCTAATGGCAGTTATTTCTAACGGTGGGAATGGGTCTAAATCTATCTCTAACAGAGAAAATATTAAAAACAAATAAGCCATGGCAATCCCTGTTAATACGTTTCTTCTTTGGTCGGTTTCACGGCATTCTGTTTCCTGTTGAAAATACCTCAAAAATAGAAGAGAAAATAATGATTAAGACAAATAAGATAGGAAAATATGAAGATAGCATATATATTACTAAAAAACTTTTTTTATTAAATATTCAATATCAGCAATGAACAAAATACTTCGTGCATTACTGTATCAGTATTAATATAATCAAAAAAATATTATATCGAACTAAAATCAAAATGAACGAGTAAGCCTGACTAATGAAAAACTTGTAACATACTTACCGGAATTTCAGATTTGTCTCTGATTCCGTCTTTTTTCAATTTCTTCTGTGTCTTCAAAAATTTTTGCCTGTGAAGCTGAGATAACATTAACAATATCTAAGCCTAATAAAATTCGTAAGAATAGTTACATTAAATTTGTAAATTTTCCTTGTATCAGTCTTTTCCTAATTTCTTCATTGCCTTCATGATTCTTTGCCTGAAAATCTAAAATACCATTAAAAATATCTAAGCCTAATAAAAACCCTATTAATCCTAATGGCGGGCATTTCTAACGCTGGGAAAGGGTCTAAATCTATCTCTAACAAAAGAAAATATTAAAAACAAAAATGCCATGGCAATCCTTGTTAATATTTTTCTTCTTTGGTCGGTGTCACGGCATTCTGTTTCCTGTTGAAAATACCTCAAAAATAGAAGAGAAAATATTGATTAGGATAAATAAGATAGGCAAAAATGAATAGAGCATATTACTAAAAAAGCTTTATTATCAAATATTCAATATCAGCAATGAACATAATAGTTCGCGCATTACCGTATCAGAATTATTATGATCAAAAAAGTATTATATCGAACTAAAATCTAAATGAACACTAGATAGAAGAAGTAAGCCTGACTAATGAAACACTTGTAACATACTTACCGGAATTTCAGATTTGTCTCTAATTCCGTCTTTTTTCAATTTCTCCAGTGCCTTCAAAATTCTGAGCCTGAGAAGCTAAGATATTAATAACAATATCTAAGCCTAATAAAATTCTTAAAAAAATTTACATGTTATTTGTCGATTTTCCTTGCATCAGTCTTTTCCTAATTTTCCCAGTTCCTTCATAGTTCTGTGCCTGAGAAGCTAGAATAACATTAAAAGTATCTAAGCCTAATAAAAACCCTATTATTCCTAATGGCGGGAATGGGTCTAAATCTATCTATACCAAATAAAATATTAAAAACAAAAAAGCCACGGCAAGACCTGTTAATACTTTTCTTCTTTTCTCGGTGTCACGATATCCTGGTTCCTGTTGAAAATATCTTAACAATAGAAGAGAAATTAATGACTATGACAAACACAGAAAGGAAAATATGTATACAGCATATTACTAAAAAAGCTTTATTAAAAATATTCAATATCAGCAATAAACATAATACTTCGTGAATTATTGTATCAGTATTAATGAACACCAGATGGAAAGAGTAATCCTGCGTAATAAAACACATGTAACATATTTACCGGTATTTTAGATTTGTCTCTGGTTCCGTCTGTGTGTGTGTGTGCCTGTGAAGCTAAGATAAAATTAACAATATCTAAGCCTAATTAAAATTCGTAAGAATATTTACATTCAATTTGTAGATTTTCCTTGTATCAGTCTTTTCCTATTTTCTTCATTGTTTCCTTGTATCAGTCTTTTCCTATTTTCTTCATTGTTTCCTTGTATCAGTCTTTTCCTATTTTCTTCATTGTTTCCTTGTGTCAGTCTTTTTCTAATTTCTCCATTGCCTTCATAATTCTTTGCCTGAAAATCTAGAATACCATTCAAAATATCTAAGCCTAATAAAAACCCTATTAATCCTAATGGCGGGCATTTCTAACGGTGGGAAAGGGTCTAAATCTATCTCTAACAAAAGAAAAAATTAAAAACAAAAATGCCATGGCAATCCCTGTTAATACTTTTCTTCTTTGGTCGGTGTCACGACATTCTGTTTCCTGTTGAAAATACCTCAAAAATAGAAGAGAAAATATTGATTAAGATAAATAAGATAGGCAAATATGAATAGAGCATATTACTAGAAAAGCTTTATTATCAAATATTCAATATCAGCAATGAACATAATACTTCGCGCATTACTGTATCAGAATTATATTATATCGAACTAAAATCTATATGGACACTAGATAGAAGAAGTAAGCCTAACTAATTAAACACTTGTAACATACTTACCGGAATTTCAGATTTTTCTCTGATTCCTTTTTTTTTCAATTTCTCCAGTGCCTTCAAAATTCTGAGCCTGAGAAGCTAAGATATTAATAACAATATCTAAGCATAATAAAATTCGTAAAAATATTTACATGTTATTTGTCGATTTTCCTTGCATCAGTCTTTTCCTAATTTTCCCAGTTCCTTCATAGTTCTGTGCCTGAGAAGCTAGAATAACATTAAAAGTATCTAAGCCTAATAAAAACCCTATTATTCCTAATGGCGGGGATGGGTCTAAATCTATCTATATCAAATAAAATATTAAAAACAAATAAGCCATGGCAAGACTTGTTAATACTTTTCTTCTTTGGTCGGTGTCACGATATCCTGGTTCCTGTTGAAAATATCTTAAAAATAGAAGAGAAATTAATGACTATGACAAACACAGATAGGAAAATATGGATACAGCAAATTACTAAAAAAGCTTTATTAAAAATATTCAATATCAGCAATAAACATAATACTTCGTGCATTATTGTATCAGTATTAATGAACACCAGATGGAAAGAGTAATCCTGCGTAATGAAACACATGTAACATATTTACCGGTATTTTAGATTTGTCTCTGGTTCTGTCTTTTTAAAATTTCTTCAGTGTCTTCAAAATTTTGTGCCTGTGAAGCTAAGATAACATTAACAATATCTAAGCTTAATTTAAATTTGTAAGAATATTTACATTCAATTTGTAGATTTTCCTTGTATCAGTCTTTCCTATTTTCTTCATTGTTTCCTTGTATCAGTCTTTTCCGAATTCCCCCACTGCCTTCATAATTCTTTGCCTGAGAATCTAGAATACCAATAAAATATCTAAGCCTAATAAAAACAATATTAATCCTAATGGCAGTTATTTCTAACGGTGGGAATGGGTCTAAATCTATCTCTAACAGAGAAAATATTAAAAACAAATAAGCCATGGCAATCCCTGTTAATACTTTTCTTCTTTGGTCGGTGTCACGGCATTCTGTTTCCTGTTGAAAGTACCTCAAAAATAGAAGAGAAAATAATGATTAAGACAAATAAGATAGGCAAATATGAAGAAAGCATATATATTACTAAAGAAGCTTTTTTTATTAAATATTCAATATCAGCAATAAACAAAATACTTCGTGCATTACTGTATCAGTATTAATATAATCAAAAAAATATTATATCGAACTAAAATCAAAATGAACGAGTAAGCCTGACTAATCAAACACTTGTAACATACTTACCGGAATTTCAGATTTGTCTCTGATTCCGTCTTTTTTCAATTTCTTCTGTGTCTTCAAAAATTTTTGCCTGTGAAGCTGAGATAACATTAACAATATCTAAGCCTAATAAAATTTGTGAGAATAGTTACATTGAATTTGTAAATTTTCCTTGTATCAGTCTTTTCCTATTTTCTTCATTGTTTCTTTGTATCAGTCTTTTCCTAATTTCTCCATTGCCTTCATGATTCTTTGCCTGAAAATCTAGAATACCATTAAAAATATCTAAGCCTAATAAAAACCCTATTATTCCTAATGGCGGGCATTTCTAACGCTGGGAAAGGGTCTAAATCTATCTCTAACAAAAGAAAATATTAAAAACAAAAATGCCATGGCAATCCCTGTTAATATTTTTCTTCTTTGGTCGGTGTCACGGCATTCTGTTTCCTGTTGAAAATACCTCAAAAATAGAAGAGAAAATATTGATTAGGATAAATAAGATAGGCAAATATGAATAGAGCATATTACTAAAAAAGCTTTATTATCAAATATTCAATATCAGCAATGAACATAATACTTCGCGCATTACCGTATCAGAATTATTATGATCAAAAAAGTATTATATCGAACTAAAATCCAAATGAACACTAGATAGAAGAAGTAAGCCTGACTAATGAAACACTTGTAACATACTTACCGGAATTTCAGATTTGTCTCTAATTCCGTCTTTTTTCAATTTCTCCAGTGCCTTCAAAATTCTGAGCCTGAGAAGCTAAGATATTAATAACAATATCTAAGCCTAATAAAATTCGAAAAAATATTTACATGTTTTTTTTCGATTTTCCTTGCATCAGTCTTTTCCTAATTTTCCCAGTTCCTTCATAGTTCTGTGCCTGAGAAGCTAGAATAACATTAAAAGTATCTAAGCCTAATAAAAACCCTATTATTCCTAATGGCGGGAATGGGTCTAAATCTATCTATACCAAATAAAATATTAAAAACAAAAAAGCCACGGCAAGACCCGTTAATACTTTTCTTCTTTTCTCGGTGTCACGATATCCTGGTTCCTGTTGAAAATATCTTAACAATAGAAGAGAAATTAATGACTATGACAAACACAGATAGGAAAATATGTATACAGCATATTACTAAAAAAGCTTTATTAAAAATATTCAATATCAGCAATAAACATAATACTTCGTGCATTATTGTATCAGTATTAATGAACACCAGATGGAAAGAGTAATCCTGCGTAATGAAACACATGTAACATATTTACCGGTATTTTAGATTTGTCTCTGGTTCCGTCTTTTTAAAATTTCTTCAGTGTCTTCAAAATTTTGTGCCTGTGAAGCTAAGATAACATTAACAATATCTAAGCCTAATTAAAATTCGTAAGAATATTTACATTCAATTTGTAGATTTTCCTTGTATCAGTCTTTTCCTATTTTCTTCATTGTTTCCTTGTATCAGTCTTTTCCTAATTTCTCCATTGCCTTCATAATTCTTTGCCTGAAAATCTAGAATACCGTTCAAAATATCTAAGCCTAATGAAAACCCTATTAATCCTAATGGCGGGCATTTCTAACGGTGGAAAAGGGTCTAAATCTATCTCTAACAAAAGAAAATATTTAAAAACAAAAATGCCATGGCAATCCCTGTTAATACTTTTCTTCTTTGGTCGGTGTCACGACATTCTGTTTCCTGTTGAAAATACCTCAAAAATAGAAGAGAAAATATTGATTAAGATAAATAAGATAGGCAAATATGAATAGAGCATATTACTAGAAAAGCTTTATTATCAAATATTCAATATCAGCAGTGAAAATAATACTTCGCGCATTACTGTATCAGAATTATAATAAATCGAACTAAAATCTATATGGACACTAGATAGAAGAAGTAAGCCTAACTAATTAAACACTTGTAACATACTTACCGGAATTTCAGATTTGTCTCTAATTCCTTTTTTTTTCAATTTCTCCAGTGCCTTCAAAATTCTGAGCCTGAGAAGCTAAGATATTAATAACAATATCTAAGCATAATAAAATTCGTAAAAATATTTACATGTTATTTGTCGATTTTCCTTGCATCAGTCTTTCCCTAATTTTCCCAGTTCCTTCATAGTTCTGTGCCTGAGAAGCTAGAATAACATTAAAAGTATCTAAGCCTAATAAAAACCCTATTATTCCTAATGGCGGGAATGGGTCTAAATCTATCTATACCAAATAAAATATTAAAAACAAATAAGCCATGGCAAGACCTGTTAAGTCTTTTCTTCTTTGGTCGGTGTCACGATATCCTGGTTCCTGTTGAAAATATCTTAAAAATAGAAGAGAAATTAATGACTATGACAAACACAGATAGGAAAATATGTCCGATTCCGTCTTTTTTCAATTTCTTCTATGTCTTCAAAAATTTTTGCCTGTGAAGCTGAGATAACATTAACAATATCTAAGCCTAATATAATTCGTAAGAATAGTTACATTCAATTTGTAATTTTTCCTTGTATCAGTCTTTTCCTATTTTCTTCATTGTTTCCTTGTATCAGTCTTTTCCCAATTTCTCCATTGCCTTCATGATTCTTTGCCTGTAAATCTAGAATACCATTAAAAATATCTAAGCTTAATAAAAACCCTATTAATCCTAATGACGGGCATTTCTAACGCTGGGAAAGGGTCTAAATCTATCTCTAACAAAAGAAAATATTAAAAACAAAAATGCCATGGAAATCCCTGTTAATATTTTTCTTCTTTGGTCGGTGTCACGGCATTCTGTTTCCTGTTAAAAATACCTCAAAAATAGAAGAGAAAATATTGATTAGGATAAATAAGATAGGCAAATATGAATAGAGCATATTACTAAAAAAGCTTTATTATCAAATATTCAATATCAGCAATGAACATAATACTTCGCGCATTACCGTATCAAAATTATTATGATCAAAAAAGTATTATATGGAACTAAAATCTAAATGAACACTAGATAGAAGAAGTAAGCCTGACTAATGAAACACTTGTAACATACTTACCGGAATTTCAGATGTCTCTGATTCCGTCTCTATTCAATTTCTCCAGTGCCTTCAAAATTCTGAGCCTGAGAAGCTAAGATATTAATAACAATATCTAAGCCTAATAAAATTCGTAAAATCATTTACATGTTATTTGTCGATTTTCCTTGCATCAGTCTTTTCCTAATTTTCCCAGTTCCTTCATAGTTCTGTGCCTGAGAAGCTAGAATAACATTAAAAGTATCTAAGCCTAATAAAAACCCTATTATTCCTAATGGCGGGAATGGGTCTAAATCTATCTATACCAAATAAAATATGAAAAACAAAAAAGCCATGGCAAGATCTGTTAATACTTTTCTTCTTTTGTCGGTGTCACGATATCCTGGTTCCTGTTGAAAATATCTTAAAAATAGAAGAGAAATTAATGACTATGACAAACACAGATAGGAAAATATGGATACAGCATATTTTTTTCAAAAAAAGCTTTATTAAAAATATTCAATATCAGCAATAAACATAATACTTCGTGAATTATTGTATCAGTATTAATGTACACCAGATGGAAAGAGTAATCCTGCGTAATGAAACACATGTAACATATTTACCGGTATTTTAGATTTGTCTCTGGTTCCGTCTTTTTAAAATTTCTTCAGTGTCTTCAAAATTTTGTGCCTGTGAAGCTAAGATAACATTAACAATATGTAAGCCTAAATAAAATTTGTAAGAATATTTACATTAAATTTGTAGATTTTCCTTGTATCAGTCTTTCCTATTTTCTTCATTGTTTCCTTGTATCAGTCTTTTCCGAATTTCCCCACTGCCTTCATAATTCTTTGCCTGAGAATCTAGAATACCATTAAAATATCTAAGCCTAAGAAAACCCTATTAATCCTAATGGCAGTTATTTCAAACGGTGGGAATGGGTCCAAATCAATCTCTAACAGATAAAATATTAAAAACAAATAAGCCATGGCAATCCGTGTTAACACTTTTCTTCTTTGGTCGGTGTCACGGCATTCTGTTTCCTGTTGAAAATACCTCAAAAATAGAAGAGAAAATAATGATTAAGACAAATAAGATAGGCAAATATGAAGAAAGCATATTACTAAAAAGCTTTTTTATTAAATATTCAATATCAGCAATGAACATAATACTTCGTGCATTACTGTATCAGTATTAATATAATCAAAAAAATATTATATCGAACTAAAATCAAAATGAACGAGTTAGCCTGACTAATCAAACACTTGTAACATACTTACCGGAATTTCAGATTTGTCTCTGATTCGGTCTTTTTTCAATTTCTTCTGTGTCTTCTAAAATTTTTGCCTGTGAAGCTGAGATAACATTAACAATATCTAAGCCTAATAAAATTCGTAAGAATATTTACATTCAATTTGTAGATTTTCCTTGTATCAGTCTTTTCCTATTTTCTTCATTGTTTCTTTGTATCAGTCTTTTCCTAATTTCTCCATTGCCTACATAATTCTTTGCCTGAAAATCTAGAATACCATTAAAAATATCTAAGCCTAATAAAAACCCTATTTATTCTAATGGCGGGTATTTCTAACTGTGGGAAAGGGTCTAAATCTATCTCTAACAAAAGAAAATATTAAAAGCAAAAATGCCATGGCAATCCCTGTTAATACTTTTCTTCTTTGGTCGGTGTCACGACATTCTGTTTCCTGTTGAAAATACCTCAAAAATAGAAGAGAAAATATTGATTATGATAAATAAAATAGGCAAATATGAATAGAGCATATTACTAAAAAAGCTTTATTATCAAATATTCAATATCAGCATAGAACATAATACTTTGCGCATTACTGTATCACAATTAATATGAGCAAAAAAGTATTATATCGAACTAAAATCTAAATGAACACTAGATAGAAGAAGTAAGCCTGACTAATGAAACACTTGTAACATACTTACCGGAATTTCAGATTTGTCTCTGATTCCGTCTTTTTTCAATTTCTCCAGTGCCTTCAAAATTCTGAGCCTGAGAAGCTAAGATATTAATAACAATATCTAAGCATAATAAAATTCTTAAAAATATTTACATGTTATTTGTCGATTTTCCTTGCATCAGTCTTTTCCTAATTTTCCCAGTTCCTTCATAGTTCTGTGCCTAAGAAGCTAGAATAACATTAAAGGTATCTAAGCCTAATAAAAACCCTATTATTCTTAATGGCGGGAATGGGTCTAAATCTATCTATACCAAATAAAATATTAAAAACAAAAAAGCCACGGCAAGATCTGTTAATACTTTTCTTCTTTTGTCGGTGTCACGATATCCTGGTTCCTGTTGAAAATATCTTAAAAATAGAAGAGAAATTAATGACTATGACAAACACAGATAGGAAAATATGGATACAGCATATATTACTAAAAAAGCTTTATTAAAAATTTTCAATATAAGCAATAAACATAATACTCCGTGCATTATTGTATCAGTATTAATGAACACCAGATGGAAAGAGTAATCCTGCGTAATGAAACACATGTAACATATTTACCGGTATTTTAGATTTGTCTCTGGTTCCGTCTTTTTAAAATTTCTTCAATGTCCTCAAAATTTTGTGCCTGTGAAGCTAAGATAACATTAACAATATCTAAGCCTAATTTAAATTTGTAAGAACATTTACATTCAATTTGTAGATTTTCCTTGTATCAGTCTTTCCTATTTTCTTCATTGTTTCCTTGTATCAGTCTCTTCCGAATTTCCCCACTGCCTTCATAATTCTTTGCCTGAGAATCTAGAATACCATTAAAATATCTAAGCCTAATAAAAACCCTATTAATCCTAATGGCGGGCATTTCTAACGATGGGAATGGGTCTAAATCTATTTCTAACAAAAGAAAATATTAAAAACAAAAATGCCATGACAATCCCTGTTAATACGTTTCTTCTTTGGTCGGTGTCACGACATTCTGTTTCCTGTTGAAAATACCTCACAAATAGAAGAGAAGATAATGATTAAGACAAATAAGATAGGCAAATATGAATAGAGCATATTACTGAAAAAAATCGAAATGAACGCTAGATAGGAGATAGGAGTAACTAGATAGGAAAATATCCCCAAAAATACAATAGAAAATAATGAATATGACAAATAAGATAGCTAAATATGGGGACAGCATATTACAAAAAAAGCTTAATAAAAAAATATACAATATCAGTAATAAACGACAATATAATTAATAAAACAGTAATATACAATAACAGTAATAAAAATATAAGAATAACGTAAAACGAAAGAATCATTTTAAACTTATCATACCAGGACACCAAATACAGGATTGCAGTGCAGGTTATTAGAATACAAATACCAATTGTATTTAGTTTTCTGAGCTATGATTCAATTCATTAATAAATATACAATCGAAAATTTTTTTGCAATTGTTCAAATTACATAAATGGTTAGTTCCTCACGGGTCGACCCATGTTGAACTTCCGCATATAATCCTTTTACAGTGTGCATGACATTTTGGTATAGTTTTAAACAACAGTCTTATTTGATATAAAAGACATGTGTATGTGCTGCCCAATGCATTTGTTTGCGATAACATATTAGTAATCAGTGCACATACATACGAGCTTAAAGTATGTATGGCAATGAAATGCAGTCTCAAACAACTGTCTATTTTTCTATATCAAAGTCTTGTGTGTGGACTCGATGCATTTGTTGGCTAGCACATCTCAGTTATCTTTAATAAAACTCTTCTTCATATTCAAATAATTAAGTTGTATTTTCTTTTGAAAAACAGAAAGATTCGTCATGTTCCATAATTGAAGAATCCTGTAAAAATATATATACATTTAGTTATTATGCACTTCTTATAGTAGAGGAAGTAAATTATGAGCAACTTATTTCGTATGATGAGGCTTTACAAGACGCCTATAACGTGTTGGGCGGCGACGCTGCGCGACATCAATTCCCTTAAGCCTTATAACCTGCAAGTTTTCTAGTTATTAACAACTCCACATCTTTGAATATGATTGAAGTCTATTACTGGCAATGAAATATCCAGTCTACATGAACAAAGTACGAGAAACGAATAATATGTGATGAAAAACGTCAAATAGTGTGCTGATAAAAATGATTATTGTAGAGGTCGAAACGCATAATGTAGAAGCCAAAACTATTAACCCTACTTTTCATATATGCCAATATATTGGGACATCTGTCATATTTGGCCATAATGTATTGGGTTGCTAAAGTTTACGACCAACCTAAGTATGTCGACAACATACTTAATTCCAAAAGATGCAAACAATAACAACATTAATTTATGTAATATGAATAAACCTTATCATTTAACCAAAATATAAAATAAGCAAACAATCTGATTATTACAGCAATTAAATTAACACTACTTGAACGACAAACTTCTAATGCAAATTAAATTTTAAATAGTCGACTTGCAATGATCCGAAATAACTATAAACAAACATGAATATGAGGAGACAAGACCGATACAAGATTTTGTTGAAGTCAATATGCCTCTTTTCTTCCCACGAACAGAAGATGAAATTGCCTTAAAAGAGAAGTCTATGAGCGGTCATTCATCGAAAGTACAATGCCCGATAACTTTCGAAATAACCCCGGGTCAAATATATATACGGAAGAAAACAATTAAACTTTGTCTGTTGCTGAGGAAATAAATCTTAGTAGTAGTATGTGTAACATACTATTACATGCTTGAGATGGAATATAAAAGATGCTATTTGATATCTTACGAGTTTTTTTAGGTTTGCAGTAAAAGAGTACATTGTTTTACAACATATATTTGATACAATAACGCATGGGATGGATGTCTATTTTAAACATTCCATTAACGTCCATTACATTATACTAGAGATTCCAACTAAGAGATGTTTCGATACCTTTGTCGCCGATACCAATTCGACAACAACGATAAAACGACGATATTAATATTTTAAAGCAGAAATTGCCGACATTTACATGCTATGTAATTATTATCTTAGGTGTGCAGTCCAAACAAAAAGTAACAGATTCCAAGCATTATTAATGCCACACAATTTTTTTATATTTGAAAAAGCCATATTTCAGATAAAAAGAAATTTATGTTTTGGATCCTGATACGTTTTTTGATTTAAATACATTGCACACTGATGTTAATTACATCGGTGTTCGGTTAGAAAACTCATCGGGGTTGGCTACTGTAGGTGGTAAAATAAATAAATGTTCACTCAATCTATCTAACTCATAAATCGAGTTGTGTGCGCAGAATTTTATGCCATGCCAACGTCTTATTTTGTATTTTGCACATCGAAAAATTCACATTCGATATATTTCGTCATAATTTCCATGTAATGTTAAAATTGGCAATATAAAAAATAGGTTGCAAAAATAGCCAAATTAGTTGAGCTAGTTGGGCTGATAAATGGCTAAAATCAGTTGATAATCATATTCCCGTTTCTATTCGCGCGGTTGGGAAACAGCATTGCTCCTACCTAACAAGGCTAATACCGCGAACACGATCACTCCAAGCAAAAAATAATTTTTATATCAGTATTTCAACCTACTTTTTAAAACGTTCAGGAATAGATTAAAAGTTAATTATTTTGAAAATATCAGTCTACATTTAGCCGATATCGATACGAATACCGATACCAAAATATTGCCGATATTACCGATACCCGATATCTTTTACCGAAAGACTTCTATATTTGTTTTGACAAGTACTGACTGCGTGTATAACGACATTGATGTTTGTTTTAAGCAGAAGGTAAAACAATCATTTCAAGCATTCCAAACCGAAACTGAAATAAATGAAAAGTCAGTATACCGCAATTAATGATAAAATAAAACTAGTAAATAATACACGATAGTAATATGAACATTTGTTAAAAAATCACTATTCAAGGCAACAATATTATTGCAAAATGAACATATCATATTGGGTTAGTTAGGCTGTCCTCAGTTAATATTTGGGCGTGTAGTAAAAAACAAGTAGAACAAGTAGAAATTGCGTGTAGAAATTCACACTATAATATTATGTTCTTTTCTAAACCATGAGCAAAAAACTGTAAGTCAAAAACTATCATAAAGTCTTGACAACAAAAAAAATGAAAAAGTATGAAACGCAAAGAACTACAGAAACAAATGTTCGTAGAAGTATGTAATGGACAGACATTTTTCTTCTATACAGGTATCCCATATTTTCCTCTTTATATTGTTAACGGCGTTCTATATTTTGTACTAAAACCAAAGAGAGTTTATTTGATTTGGGAGATTTGTTTTATTAAATACTTATAGTCACGTTAACATATTTTAGAATATGATTTTAAAACAATCGCACTACAAATCGGAGTTTTAGGATGTACCTACATGAAAGCCAGTAAAATGCGCATTTTTATTTCTCAAACTGATATGATTTGGCAAAATTACATCCAACACGCGCCTTCAGTTAACAGTTAGTTGGACGTCTTTTATTCTGAAATATTCTAACACTCTCCAACATTAAAATTAGAAGCAAGTAATGTAGTATTTTTTACTACATTGGATACCCGACAGCCAGAGGAGGACAAAGAAGTCGGAACAACAACCGTTGGAATATTGAGCGCACAAACCGACGATAAACAGATCGAGCAATAATCAAACACATCAATTTAATCACAGTCAAAAACTACATGAAATATTTTGTACAGAGACAAAACAAAATGTGAAAGGAAAAACTAGCCTTGACAAAATGAAAAATTTGAAATGTTAGGAACTCCGGAAAAACGGCCGGCGAGTGAACCCGAACGACTTTCGCGATTATTGCTGCATATTATTGTATTTTATTAAAAACATACGATTGGGCGAGGGAATAATAAATATGACCTGGCATGCGTGCAGTAACTAAGATTTATCTAGCTTGTCAGCTTGCTTAAAACATGTTAACTTTTCGTTCAAAAATAAACCATTTTAATACACATATTAGAAACTATGAATATTCAGTGTCAGCGTCGGATAAATAACAATTCAGCTAATAAAACAGAACTAGACAGCAAACAGAAAATATCATTTTACTTCCTACAAGCATATTAAAAAGTTAATATTTAGGGTTGAAAGTACGATAAAATTCCACGAGAAACTCAATGTCGGCTCGTGAGATACTAACTAATTACTTTTCACCCAGTTATTTGTATCTGGTCCTCTTGTATTATAATTTGTACAACCCTGCTGTTTGATCTACATATTTTACCACCAAAACTAAGTCGTGTCTTATGAATTCACTAAGGGAGACAAAATCCGAAAAGTAACTTGCGTTTTTTTATGAATCTGTTGCTGTGCAGCTTTCAAACATATGATCAAGCGTTTTTGTTATGGCGGAGATATAGTGTGAGGAATTTTGTATAAAAAAGGGTGTTTATTAACAAGAATTTTGCAGTTCATTTATCTCTCTTCATTACATTGCTTAAGATTTCCGTAAAATATCATTATATAATACAGCATTGTCCTGCAAAAGTATTTGCAATCACTCATGAAGAACAAACTGATCAGTGTCGTTGCGACAAAATCAGAAAATTCTGAAAAATTACCTAAAAGTCCTCATGTTGCGTGCTTTCAAATCTACCAATTTATTACGCTTCATCAGAGAATTAGAAGTGACCATTTCATTTCTTTCTTAAATTTGTGGGAACGTCCAACGCTTTTTTGTTAATACGTTTTCTTTCATTTCCCCACTATTTAGCTTAACATTCTTACTTTGCATCTTTACTGTTTTACTCTTACAATAAACATCATTTAGCATTCACAAATGTATTTTTGTACGGCTAAGACATTAACGCGACAATGACTTAGAAATAAATTATTATTTATCAGAAGTTTTGGAATTTAACTAAAAATTTACGAAAGACAAATATGGGTCGGGCATTCAAGTTAACAACAGAATTAAATTAAATTCAACGAAAGCATTTATTTCAAAAAACACCACCGAATGCAGATTTCAATTTTTTTAATTATTCTTAACCCGAATCCTAACCCAAGCTGGACAACCACTAATTTGTTATTTTGAAGCTTCAAGTTTTAAATTCAATTCAATGGAGGCATTTTTTTCAAATCAAATCTCTCATTTTTCAAAGAAACATTTACAACTGTGGTAATATACCTAAATAATTAGTATATTGCACTATAGGTTTTTTCAAAAATATTGAATTATTTCGAACTTTTCCGATCAAGCGGGGAAAAATTTGAATATTCCATTAAATCGAGGAATGAATAAATAACTTAATTCAACAAAAAGTTGTGGTGGGACAATGTGGTATTCGAAAATGATAAATTTTACAAAAATTGATTGATTTCAGAAAAAAATTTAATTATTTTGATCTAATTTCGGCTTGGAGGTTAAAATTTGAATGTACCAATGATTTTTCGAACTATGACATTATGCGAACTATATGAACTATGTGAAGTTTTGAGTTTATAAATGACAGAAAATGTAATTTGATAAATTAGATATAAATTGGATAAATATTTCAACAAATCTATTCGTACCTGTCTGCTCTAGCGAAGAGGCAACCTCAAATAAAACAACACTCCGTAGATTTTCCAAATTCTAAACCCTAACCATTCCAAGCCTGTCGAACCCCTGCGCTATCCTGAAAGCTACCGCCAACCCCCATTGTACCAAATGGTTGTAATTAGGAGCCCAATTCCCGACTTTATAAAAGGGAAGCATAATTTCGTGCAAGGTTATAGAAAATTAAAAGATTCAGGTTGAAAATCCTTGGCTTGCCATAACAACCCAAGATGTTTCAAGGTCATAATCAGAAAGCATCTAAAGGCACTATCATATAAGCACAAACACCAGAGCGCGCGATATCCGTGGAGATGACGGGTTCACTAAAACTTACAACTGCGTAACGCTATACAAACAGCAACGCTAATTTATTAGTTGTTGAAAGTGTAAGTTTGAATATCTGAGATGAATTGTAGTTAAATTTGCATAATTAGTAGACAATGTGACAGAAAAGTCCCATAATATAAAACTATTTTAATTTAAAGGAACCTCGTCGAATCCCTGGAACAACACCAACGAACACCAAAAATTCGATTTAACCCTGGTTAAAAACTACTGTTCTAGCCCATTGAAAAACTAACAAAACGCTATGGCAACGAAATAAACCCATAAAGTACGAATACAATAAATACTATAAAATGAGGCCCGACCAATTGTATTAATGCAGCCGCAAATGCCCTCATTGCCTGTATTATAACCCCATTGTTGGCTACTGGCGCATACTTCGATACTTGTCAAACGATGGGAGAACGCCCAAAAGGGAAAAAAACCCGCGTCTTTTCGGGAGCTATGTATACGAAATTACCAAATTAGCAAAATTTATCGCATACCAGCTATAAACGGCACACTCGCCCGTGAACTAGAGGGTGGAAACCACTGCATTACATGACTCTACGAAATTATAAAATAAAATTGGTCGAAATATTTTGGACATCTTGTGAAAAAAATTCACATATTTGCAGCTCTTCATGACTAGCGGGATTTAACATCATATATCAGTTTATACCGGACAAAATAGGAATTGAAAGATTTATAAGATTACATACTTGCTCTTTACTCTCTAGACTAAATAGGCTTCCATCTAACTCTGTGATGCACCATACTGTTAAAACTGTCGATTCCGTTTGATGCAATGACTTTTTCAAGTAGTGTTTTAGAAAACTGAAAATAAATATATAGTTTCATTAGCAAGTTTTGAAGTCATAAATCACAAAAAATGCTGTTTGACAGAGGTAAAGCGAAGCTAATCTTATATTAAAAATACATAAAAATATCAATTTAATGCCATATTATGTGCATACCGAGTCCATCTTACTTTAGGTGGAACTAAATTTCGTTGACCTAAGACATTATCAAGTTATTTAATTCACAAGACAGAAATACAGAGAAGAGATATAGTTGTTCGAGCTATGTCATTATCTATTCGGGTTTGGCTACTTTGAGTGGTAAAATAAGTAAATGTTCACTCGTTCTGTCTAACTGATACATCGAGTTGCGTGCGTAGAATTTTATGCCATTATAACGTCGTATTTTGAATTTCACACATCGAAAAATTACCATTCGATATATTTCTTCATAATTTCCATGCAATGTTAAAAATGTCAATATAAAAAATTGGCTGCAAAAATAGCCAAATTAGTTGGGCTGATAAATAGCTAAAATCATGTCATAATCATATTCCCGTTTCTATTCGCGCGGTTGGGAAACTACACTGCTCCTACCTAACGAGGCTAATACCGCGAACACGATCACTCCGAGCAAAAAATAATTTTCATGTCAGTATTTCAACCTACTTTTTAAAACATTATGGAATAGATAAAAGTTAATTATATTGAAAATATCAGTCTACATTTAGCCGATATCGATACGAATGCCGATACCAAAAAATTGCCGATATTACCGATACCCGATACCTTTTACCGAAAGCTTTTTAAATTAGTTTTGACCAGCACTGACTGTATAACGACATTGATGTTTGTTTTAAGCAGAAGGTAAAACACTCATTTTAATCATTCCAAACCGAAATTGAAATAAGTGAAAAGTCAATATACCGTAATTAATGATAAAATAAAGCAAGTAAATAGTACACGATGGTAATATGAACATTTGTTAAAAAGTTACTATTCAAGGCAAAAAATATTATTGCAAAATGAACATATCATATTGGGTTAGTTTAGCTGTCCCCAGTTAATATTTGGACGTGATTCGACTTAAAATCATTCTAATTTGAATCGAGCAATAAAATTAGAACCAAGTTACAGTAAAAAAACGCGACTATCAAAACATAACCCGTAAGTTCAAGTGATATTATCTTTTCATGGCATCATGATACCAAAACAAGTTTATAGATGACCTATTATTAGGGGAAAAAAGGAGCACAAACGATAAGAGAGAGACTCAAGTAGAAAATGCATGTAAAAATTCACACTATAATATTATGGTATTTTTTAAACCAAGAGCAAAAAACTGTAAAATCAAAAACTATCATAAAGTCTTGACAACAAAAAGAAATTAAAAAGTATGAAACGCAAAGAACTACACAGCAATTTGATAACAATCATAAACTATATGAAAAGTGTTGTACAGAGACAAAACAAAATGTGAAATAAAAAACTAGCATTGACAAAATAAAAAATTTGAAATGATAGGAACTCCGGAAAAACGGCCCACGAATGAACCTGAACGACTTTCGCGATTATTGCTGCATTGTATTGTATTAGCACTCATTAGCAGAGGATCAGATAAAAAAAGAAAAACATACGATTGAACGAGGGATTAATAAATATGACCTGGCATGCGTGCAGTGTAACTAAGATTTTTCTAGCTTGTCAGCTTGCTTAAAACATTTAACTTTTGGTTCAAAAATATACTATTTCAATACATATATTAGAAACTATGAATATTCAGTGTCAGCTAATAAAACAGAACTATTCTGAAGTATTCGCAATCCCTAATGAAGAACAAACTGATCAGTGTCGTTGCGACAAAATCAGAAAATTCTGAAAATTTAATAAAAAGTCTTCATGTTGCGTGCCTCCGAATCTACCAATTTATTACGCTTCATCGGAGAATTAGAAGTGATCGTTTCATTTCTTTTTTAAATTCGTAGAAACATCCAGCGCTTTTAGTTAATACGTTTTCTTTCATTTCCCCACTATTTAGCTTAACATTCTTACTTTGCATCTTTACTGTTTTACTCAAAGTAAAAAACAATGCACATCATTTAGCATTCACAAATGTATTTTTGTACGGCTAAGACATTCACGCGACAATGACTTAGAAATAAATTATTGTTTATCAGAATTTTTTGTATTTAAATAAAAATAACCAAACACAAACCTGGGTTGGGCATTTAAGTTAGGAACAGAATTAAATTCAATTCAACGAAAGCATTTATTTCAAAAAACACCCACGAATGCAGATTTCAAATTTTTTAATTTCTCCCAACCCGAAACCTAACCCAAGCTGGACAACCACTAACTTGTTGTTTTAAAGCTTTAAGTTGACGGAT
This sequence comes from Styela clava, assembly GCF_964204865.1. Classification (NCBI taxonomy): domain Eukaryota; kingdom Metazoa; phylum Chordata; class Ascidiacea; order Stolidobranchia; family Styelidae; genus Styela; species Styela clava. The sequence continues at coordinate 2,207,485 of NC_135257.1, forward strand.
TTAAATTCAATTCAATGGAAGCATTAATTTCAAATCAAATCTCTCATTTTTCAAAGAAACATTCACAGCTGTGGTAATATACTTAGATAATTGGTATATTGCACTATAAGTTTTTTCAAAAATATTGAATTATTCCCAACTTTTCCGATCTAGCGGGGAAATATTTGAATATTCCATTAAATCGAGGACTAATATAAACAAGAAAGCTGTTCTCAAATATATGGACACGTCACAAGGTGTCGCTATTTTTTATTCTGACACATAAAAAACGCGAATCTTCGAGGTCCCCAGAAATTTTTGAAATAAGTAAAAGTAATAGCCTTCTGGCAAAAAAATCAATCTTTAACCACTGAAAATTTCAAAGCAATTGGTCCAGTATTCGAAAAGAAAAGCATTTCATCATGACGAAAGAGAAAAATACTAACAAGAACAACAACATAATATTGAAACGATCGTTATGTACACTGACGTGTTCAAAAACTTATTGCAACAAAAACTTGCGGTGGCACAATGTGGTATTCGAAGATGATAAATTTTACAAAAAATGATTGATTTCAAAAAATATTTAATTATTTCGATCTAATTTTGGCTTGGGGGTTAAAATTTAAATGTACCAATAATTTTTCGAGTTTGACATTATGTGAACTATATGAACTATGTCAAGTTTTGGGTTTATGAATAACCGAAAATGTAATTTGATAAATTATATGAATTGGATATATATTTAAACAAATCTATTCGTACCTGTCTGCTCTAGCGATATGGCAACATCAAATAAAATAATACACCGTAGATTTTCCAAATTCTAAACCCTTACGAGCCTGTCGAACCCCTGCGCTATCCTGAAAGCTCCCGCCAAACCCCATTGTACCAGGTGGTTGAAATTAGGAACCCAATCAAGACTTTATAAAAGGGAAGCATAATTTCGTGCAAGATTATAGAAAATGAAAAGATTCAGGTTGAAAATCTTGGTTTGACACAGCAATCGAAGATGTTTCATAGTCATAAGCAGAAAGCATCAAAGGGCACTATCATATAAGCACAAACACTAAAGCGCGCGACATCCGTGGAGATGACGGGTTCACTAAAACTTACAAACTTACAACTGCGCAACGCTATACAAACAGCAACGCTAATTTATAAGTTGTTGAACGTGTAAGTTTAAATATCTGAGATGAACTGTAGTTATATTTGCATATTTAGTAGACGATGTGATAGAATCCATTTAATTTAAAGTAATCTTGTCGAACCCCTGTTACCCCAACGAAAAACAAAAAGTCGATTGAACCCTGGTTAAAAACTACTCTTCTAGACTATTAAAAAACTAACAAAACGCTATGGCAGTGAAATAAACCCATAAAGTACGAATACAATAAATACTATGAAATGAGGCCCGACCAATTGTATTAATGCAGCGGCAATTGTCCCATTACCAGTATTATAACCCCATTGCTGGCAAACTGCCGCATACTTCGATACTTGTCAAACGATGGGAGAACGCCCGAAAAGGACCAGTTTTCGGGAATTGTGCATACAAAATTAACAAAGCAGAAACATTTATTGCATACCAGCTAAAACTGCACACCTTCCGTGAACTAGCGGATGGAAACCATTGCATTATATGACTTTATGCAATTATATAAATAAAATTGGGCGGAATATTATGGACATCCTGTGAGGATAATTCAAATATTTGCAGTTCTTCCTGACTAGCGGGATTTAACATGATATATCAGTTTATATCTGACAAAATATGAATTGAAAAATTTATAAGATTTCATACTTGCTCTTTACTCTTTACACTATATAGGCTTCCATCTCACTCCGTGAGGCACCAGACTAATAAGAATGTCCGTTTGATGCAATGACTCTTTCAAGCAGTGATTTAGAAAACTGAAAATAAATATATAGTTTCATTATCAAGTTTTGGAGTTACAAATCAGAAAAAATGCTTATTAACAGAGGTAAATCAAAGGTAAGCTTATATTAAAAATACATAAACAATATTATTTTGACCACGTAGAAATGCCATTATTGCCGATTTATTCATATGGTTGGTCTCAATAAAAAAGTGTTTTAACAAAGTTGAGTTACGTGAACATTTAACAGTAAGTATTGTAGTGATTACCAATTTGCGAAGTTCTTTAAATATTATTTAACACGAAAGTAACACCGACACGATCTAAAATTAAACGCATAGAAATGTCCAACTATCCGCTTCAAAAATATCGCACCCCGGGGTCAATAATGATGGTATTGTTCGCCTAAAATTGGGACCGTAATTTACAAACTGTGATAGAAATCCTACACAGAAGATAGAAATCATAATAAAATTAATTTGTGTTGTGAATGCACTTGTTGTCCCTATTTGCCGATGTGAACTCACTCACAATCATGTCCGAAATATAAAAATTACGGTATCCGCGTGATAATTAATATTTACTAGTGAATAAAAAAAAAAGTGCTTTAATATAGTCTAACAACATTAATAGGAATGTCGGCCGCCAAAACGATCGCAGTGACTAATAATTCACTGAGGCCTTCGATTACGACAAAATTATGAAATAAAAAACGACGCACTGTTCTAGTAAAATCCGAAAAAAAAAAATATTGTCACGGCGGTGGTTTCGGCGGCCGACACCCCAATTGATGTCGTTCAAAATGACAATACTGATTATTCGCTGTCCGGTAAAAATATTCAATTAACTCGATTAAAAAATACGATTTTGCCCGCCACTGATCACGGCGCAAGTAAATAATCATTGAATGGAAAAAAAGTTCAACTTCATAACAATAAATTCCAAGTAATAGTTTCACATTTCATGCATTTGATCGGCGCTACATGCGAGCGTACTTTTGTACATATAAACCATTATGACACTACTGACATCTGCGAGATTTAGTTCTCTCTGAAATTAATTTTTCCGAATTTTTTATGTTTTATTTCTAAATGCGTGTACCCGCTGACTACGGATTAATAGTCGACGTTTGAAATACGACTTGTAAAATATTCACCAACACCATCAGGCAAAGAGAGACGGGCTACAACGTAACTGTAGAATTTCGCTGTGAACGACCATACATTTTAGTTTATTAAACGCATTACGTCGTCGTGAATTGCACTTTTGGCGCACTCTTTTAGTTTCATCGTAACCCCCATTGGAAAATCCTGGCTGCGCCCCTGGATGCGGCAATATTTAAAATGCGGTATTTATTGGCTTGATTGTGTTCAATGAAACATGCAGTTGCGACGACTTACGTCTTACGACAATATAAAATCATTACGACTCAAAATTACCGCGTCAATCAGCGGACTTGAAATGAAGAACAATGAAACCAAGTGTAACAACACTGAATCCGCCCCGCCGCAGGCTTTTTAAGGTTTCACCGTTTGAAATATCCCAAGATATGGAAAAACACGAACGATTGTAATTTAAATTATTGCAAAAAAATCGATCAATATATTTTGCATTAATTATTTTATAGATCGTCACATACCGAGAAAAAGTCGTATGCGGCTCAATAGGTAGTAGTTAGTTTCAAAATAGACAAAAGGTACATCGCGTGAACAATTTACTGTGTTTCAATTTCAGTTACTATTATGGTATATATTTTAAAGAAATCCTAACATAACACCAAATTTTGTGATTTACAATGTCTAAAAAGCGTTTTCAATCTGCTGCGAGACTGCTAAAACAAAACTTATGGTGATATCTTCCGTTTTATATTTTAATTTTAATATTTTATAATGCCGCAATCAAGAAATTGGGTTGCGGATTCACCTCTTCATCATTTATTTCTTCACCGATTTTTATAATATTAACTTGTTTGTGATGAATGTAAATTAGAAAGATTCAGAAGATTTTAATAACATACTTGCTCTTTAGACTCGATGTATCCACCTCTCTCAGTGATGCATAATCGGACAAATACCTCCGCATGTCTTTTGATGTATAATGATAAATTGTCTTTTCCGCTTTCAAGAAGAGTTTCAGAAAGCTGAACTTTATGCGAGATAATGAACTGTAAGTAAATTTTGTATAATATTGATTTGAATAAATATAGTTGTTCGAACTAAGTCATTATTAAGTTTTAGATTTATAAGTTACGGAAAATGTAATTTAACAGGAGCACAGAGAAGCTATGCTTATACTTTGGATACCTAAAATAAAAATATTAATTTTCAGTTCATTGACAAATTATTCAGATTTCCCCCTTATTTACTAACATTACTTTGGAATGATTTGTCAGTGTATAATATTGCAACACATCATATAAATTATATTTTTATTCATTGAAATACGGCTAAGAAATGTAATTATAAAAAATAAGGCGGAAAAGATAAAATTTAACAAATATTTCTGTTTCGAATTACCTTTACGCCCCTGAAAAAATTGTCCACGCTCTTGTGATAAGCTATGCTTATTCTAAAGATGCAAGGACGACAACTTGTACTGATATTCATTTAAATTCATTTTATATTATTTGCCGATTTTCAATATTATAAATATTATTTATTCGGAATGATCTGTCAGTTTGCTATGTTGTATCTCATTATCTAAATTTTAACTAGTGAACTATTTATTAGTGTGTTATATTTTACCTCTATAGTCTTTCCTTCCCATCCCAGAGACCTGAAAATATACATTTATAAATAACTTCAGCCAAAGATATTTTAGACATTAAATATATATAAATATGAGAACATGACAGATCATAACTAGGGAATAAACGATAGAGAAATAAGGAATATATTCCCAGATTCAAACACTTATGAACATAAGGCTACTAGCAATATGGATATAGGCTGACTATAGTAGATTTACAATTGGTGGGATCTCATGTATATATATAGTAACCTTCGAAATTTTAGTTTGGGACACATTCTATCCACTCATATTATATTATATTATATCATATTATATTATTGGAAACTTAATGCGATTTTAGTTCGAAACACATGTGAACACGAATGTCATGGTTACCTAGTACCAAAGGGGCCAAACCTTAACCTTACCAAACCTTATATTGACGATGAGTGCCATATATGAAAGAGACCATTCAGTAAAAATTATATAGAAGAGTTTACATTAATTAAGCTATTCTTAATACACATGATTAGGCATAACATGACGTGACCCGCACTAACAATAGGGAAAATATGACGCATATTTCTATGTCTCTATTTTTAAATAGTTATGAACATGGCTGGTATGATAACTTAGGACTTTTAGCAAGGGGATAAGAATCAAAAAGGAGTTTACACTTGGTTGAATATAATTTATACAGTATCGTTTTTGGAAATTTTAGTTGAAACACGAGTTCTTTAAGGTGTAAGATTAACGGATATCTTAATTCACATAGTATGACTCACTCTTATAATATCATTATTGGAAATTTTGGGCGACTCCAGTTTGAACTAGTTGGAAACATCATTGGCATGAATATCAACTGTGAACTACCACGTACAGGTCACAATGAGCTACAGTTACATTTAAAAAATTAACCTGATTACTTTATATAGTTAGTGTCAACTACCATTTGTGGCAAAAACGATCATCAGATTAATGAAAAAGGCCAGGACTACGTTTCCAAACATGTCAGACATATTAGTATATATAGGCACCCTATAATAAACAACAAGTTAAAAAATAGGTTTTAATATTCGCATGGTTATTAAGTTGGGGTTGTGTTTTAACCGAATTGCACTTAACGAGGCATAGTTCAAATTCTTCCAGTATCTCTGCAGATATACACTGCTGAACTAAAAGTATCACTATGAAAAAATTTCACTGTTTGTCGTAATCACAACGTGACACCCTATTGCGGTTACCTATTACCCTTTTGTTTATGCTGGCCTAATACCCTTTAAATAGACTGACATTACAACATAGTGATTCGCCTTTCGGTTTGGACGATTAAAGGAAACGACAGCAGATGGGACAACACAGCAGTTAGCCCCTGCGCTGTACCGACTATGCCATTATTCACCGGATATTGCTACAGTTAATTCGTAGGACAGAATATTTATTTCCGCGATTCTACGAAATGAGCATGGTTTGGTTTAACATATTTTGCCATAAACAATTATGAGCGCGCATTGGTGCCCAAACCGACAAAAATAAGATCAATTTAATGCATTCTTGTATCTCGACTATTGGGCGGGAACGAAAAAAAGCTTAATTTTTATTTCTGAAAAAAACATGGCCCTAGCCTTATTCACTGGACCGACTCAACAGCCAGAATGAAACGGTAGTTGTGCGAATCATGTTATGATGAAATTTTGAGGTTGTAATTTTTAGAAAATGTTATTTGACACACAAACCAAAACTGAGCTTATACTCAATATATTGAAATTAATATTTGTATGTAGATTTCCCGAAAAAAATACAATATATCATTTATTTATACTACAGACATCTAAATTGAAAAGATTCCAAATGATTTGGTTACATACTTGCTCTTCAGACTTGTTAGGCCTCCATCTCACTCAGTGATGAAAAGCTGGCACTTGACGAATTTCTTTTGGTACAATAATAAATTGTCCTGTCAACTTTCAAGCAGTGTTTTAAAAAGCTGAAAATCAATATATATGTCATGATTTTGTGCAAGCCAATTCTAAATTTGAATTAAACTAAATTTCGTTGAGCCAACTATGTCATTAGGTAGTTAATTCAGACAAATGCTATTTGACAGAGACTATGCAAAGCAAAAAATAGACGTTAGTTTCAATGAAATACGTAACGGATAAATTTCGACATTCGATTTCATAAAAGCCAAACTTTTCTCCGATTTTTTTTTAAATACACAGAACTAAGAAAATTTAGACGAATAAAATTTATTCAGCGATTGCCATTAAATTTCAAATATTATAGATTACCATAGAAATTGCTTTTCATCGACTCTACAGTTACAGGTATATGTAATCATTCAATTTCATAAATTCAGCTTAATATTTAAAACATATCAGGTGTAGTTTTCAAACTGCACGAGTTGCAAATAATACATTAACAGTAAAACACCCAATGAACTTTTATAACTGTTTCATGGAGTATATGACTAATCACCTCTGATCAGTAACTTGTAGAATTATCACATTGTTCACGGTGGGGATCGCAAACTGGAGATCACTATCCAGCAGAGAAGCGAGCAACGAATTTTAGGGGTCGCAAATAGTACACCAATTTGATACAAGGTACTATATTTATAGTACTATTTCGGACTTCTGCTTTAAAACACAATTATTAAAACTTGTACAGAATCTAAATCTTAAATTTCGATAGAATGAACAGGATCAAATAAGCAGCGTAACAATGTTGGCTTGCATCGAACTATTTAGCATTTTAAACGTGAACGTGGGTCTTACTTTTTTGGAATTTTGATTCGAAAGACAATTATTAAAACTTGTGAAAATATAAAACTTACAATTTCGAGGGAAAACACACGATCAAATAAGTGGCATGACTATGTCGACATTGATCGCAAGACCCGAGACGCGGTGCGCTCGCATCCAATTGTTTAGCATTCTAAACGAAAACAGTGGTGTACAGGAATAAAATAGGCGTCGAAATTCAAATAAAATGTTTAAATGATAATTACTTGTATTATTCCTCGTTCGTTACTTTGTGCCTTTGAATCTCTAACCTTTAATAGTTTTGCATCTGAAAAAAAGTTAAAATATTGATAAATAAACTGTCGCAGAACTGTAGTTATTCAATGAACAGCGGGACTGAATCTATCGGATCTTTTGCACAAAGCTCCCGCTACGTTTTAAAATGACATATTAGTAATTATCAATTTGGGGTTAGGAATGATTTAAAACATTTGAATTTCCAGCGCAATCTGCATTCCTAACTTAAACTGGATAATTATTAATTCTCTTATTTTGAACGTTGATAGGGTCTTTGTACAAAGATCCAATCTATACACGGCGATCCGGTAGTATTCGTACCAAGACGGCGCCACAACCTGAACCCTAACCAGGTTCACATACTGTGTTCAGGTTGTGCGCCATCTTGGTACGAATACTATCGGAGCACCCTATACACCAGGGCTGGGCAATTATTTTTGCTCGAGGGCCACATTGCAAATCAAAATGCAGTGGCGGGCCGGACTAATTTGAGTCAACCAAAATTGCGTTTTTTATTGTATTTTATTACACAATTGAATGAAACAAAATCTAATACAATTGTTATTTTTAATGAGACGTGTGTATGCTCTGCTGCGCCTTAACAAGTCCTTGAATGTCGGGTTCAATGGCAGACGTAGATATTCTCAGCAAATCAGAAAGATGTTCATCGGTGAGAGACGACCGAAATTTCGATTTGGTAAAATTCATTACTGAGAAGGTTTGCTCGCAAATATAAGTGGATCCGAAAAGAACTAGCATCTTTTGAGCATGTCTCCTTATGTTGGGAAAACTTTTTTTATTTAGAGAGGAATAAAAATCCAGAATTTCAGATGATTTAAATTTTTCCTGAAGTAAAGTGTCACACTGCAAATCAATAAGCTCGAGTTGTGCATCAGATGGTATGTTTTCCACGTTACTGGTGAAAGGAGAAGAGACCATACTCATTTTATTTTCAATTAATCGGAAATCTTCAAATCGTCTTAAAAATTCAGCATGCAGTGCATCTAGCATTGTAGAGTACTTTTGAAAATCATTTGCAGATGTGGTAGCTGTGTTGAGTGTGGGAAAATGAGCGAGATTATTGTTCTGTAATTGGCGTGAAAGAAACTGCAATTTCGTTATGAACGATTTTACCAAGCTGTGCATATTATGCACAAACAGTTTTTTACTTTGGAGTTTGCAATTCAACTCATTCAATAGAGCAGTGACATCAACAACAAAAGCAAAATCAGATAACCATTTCTTATCTGAAAGCTGCGGAATATCCTTGTTCTTTGTTTGACAGAATTCTCGAATCTCCTGCTGCAAGTCCCAAACTCGCTTCAGTATTTTGCCTAAACTGAGCCATCTCACAGTTGTATGATATCCTATGTCAGTGTGCTCATTTTCTTGCTCTTCCAACAGGGAAATAAACTGTCTGTGATTTAGTGCTCGAGACCTGATGAAGTTAACTAGTTTTGTAACAACATCAGTGACATGGCTTATTTTTAGCACTGACTTGCACAATACCTGTTGATGTATGATACAATGTAAAAACACTAACTGCTGCTTTGGGTCAATTTCATTAACTCTGTCTTTCATGCGCTTCAACAATCCCACATTTTTTCCTGTAAGATTTGGGCACCCATCTGTCGTCACTCCCGCCAATTTTTCCCATTTAAGTCCCAACTTATCCATGGATGCATCTACCTCGCTAAAAATATCTGCACCTGTTGTTGTTATTTTCATTGGTCTTATAGCAGCTATTTCTTCAGTAATTTTGAAATCACAAGTAATTCCACGAACGAAAATAAGCAACTGAGCAGTGTCGCGTACATCACAACTCTCGTCTAACGCTAAAGTGAAGAAGTCAAATTGTTTGACATAATGTAGCAACTGATCTCTTAAATCTCCTGCGATACACTCAACCCTTCTGGTGACAGTTCTTCTCGATAGCGGAACTTGTTTAAAAGCATCTGTTTTATCAGGACAAACAATTGCTGCCGTCTCTACTAAACATTCTTTGACGAACTCCCCTTCAGAAAATGGTTTGCTGTTTTGAGCGATTTTGTGAGCTATTACGAAACTGGCCATGACAGCTGCATCATTAGATGCATGGAGTCGTGTGAAAAAACTTTGCTGTTTTTCGAGCTTTGCTACCATACTCTCCGCTGTTTGCGCCATTTCATTATTACTTAGATTTTTGTATTTTTTTGCATGTTTTGTCTCAAAATGCCTTTTTAAATTAAAAACCTTAATAACCGCGACCTTCTCCTTGCAAACCAGACAAACAGCTATCCCATCGACTTCTGTGAATAAATACTTCGCTGTCCAACTTTTGTTAAAAATTCTGCATTCTGTGTCAACTTTTCTTTTCTTGTTTTCGGCTGACATTTTGCAACTTTGTAGATCTAGCACAGGTTTAGAATTGACGCTACAGTTCAAGTTACATAAATAAAAGGATAAACAAAGAATAAAATAAAGCTGGGCGCAATTCAACAATTTATCTACATACCACTACTTCTACAATATTTGAAACGCTGAGTAGCGCAGAGCTGACTAGCCTAACTGTATCCTTCTTAATTGGGACACGAATCAAAACGCGACTCATCGAAATTACGCGCGCAAAATTCACGCTTCGATTACTCTGCTGTTCAGTAATCACGTGCAAAAACAAGCGCTGATCGTTGCGACAAAGATGACTACAGATATCAGTTGGTACTATGCCATGGTCTAATCTAAAATACACAAAGCTACCAAAACGCTTATTTCTATTACATTAATGAAATTTGCCCTCAAAGTATATTTTATAAGTAAATAAAAAATGTAAGTGTCTTAATTTAGAAATCTGCTCGCGGGCCGGATGAAACGTTGCCGCGGGCCGGATGCGGCCCGCGGGCCGGAGCTTGCCCAGGTATAGTATACACAATAAAATTGGAAAGTGAAAAGGCTACGGAGAATCTCTAATAAACCATTGATTTTGCGCTACATTTGCGAAAGTTTCAAAAGTTATGCATTACATTCATGTAAATCTTGTCCCGTTGAATGCAGCTTACGTAGTGACGTAGATATATTTAATATTTAATTTATATTTAATTATTTCGATCTAATTTCGGCTTGGGGGTTAAAATTTAAATGTACCAATAATTTTTCGAGTTTGACATTATGTGAACTATATGAACTATGTCAAGTTTTGGGTCTATGAATAACCGAAAATGTAATTTGATAAATTATATGAATTGGATATATATTTAAACAAATCTATTCGTACCTGTCTGCTCTAGCGATATGGCAACATCAAATAAAATAATACACCGTAGATTTTCCAAATTCTAAACCCTAACGAGCCTGTCGAACCCCTGCGCTATCCTGAAAGCTCCAGCCAAACCCCATTGTACCAGGTGGTTGAAATTAGGAACCCAATCAAGACTTTATAAAAGGGAAGCATAATTTCGTGCAAGATTATGGAAAATGAAAAGATTCAGGTTGAAAATCTTGGTTTGAAACAGCAATCGAAGATGTTTCATAGTCATAAGCAGAAAGCATCAAAGGGCACTATCATATAAGCACAAACACTAAAGCGCGCGACATCCGTGGAGATGACGGGTTCACTAAAACTTACAAACTTACAACTGCGCAACGCTATACAAACAGAAACGCTAATTTATAAGTTGTTGAACGTGTAAGTTTAAATATCTGAGATGAACTGTAGTTATATTTGCATAATTAGTAGACGATGTGATAGAAATTCCCATAATAGAAAACTGTTTAAATTTAAAGGAACCTTGTCGAACCCCTGTTACCCCAACGAAAAACAAAAAGTCGATTGAACCCTGGTTAAAAACTACTCTTCTAGACCATAGGTTCTCAAAGTGCTCCGTACGGAGCCCCAGGGCTCCGCGAGAGAAACCCAGGGGCTCCGCGAACTCTTCAGAATACTGACTCAAAATTTTGTAACTGTTCAAAGAAGCAATAACAGCATTGATAAAATCTGACAACAATATAGCCTCGAAATATGGTAAAGAGGCGGAATTAAAAAATGACATTATTTATAAGCAGGAGCGCAGCCAGGATTCTTAAGAGGCAGGTGGTTCAAAATTGGAATCGGAAATTTCCGCGCAACATTCTTCGCGATTAAAAAACGGATAACGAGATTTCTGTTGCGTAAAATATTCAATCCATGACCGATGCGAGCATTTAACGTGTCTCGTTGTTAACATGTAATTGTGCTCATCGTTACTCACGTTTGGTTCGAGATTACTATTAGGATTACTAAAGTAAAATGAAAGAATACTATTCCAAAATAACATAAAATATGTGATAAACTGCCACCGACCGATGCGAGCATTTAACGTGTCTCGTTGTTATCATGTAATTGTGCTCATCGTTACTCACGTTTGGTTCGAGATTACTATTAGGATTACTAAAGTAAAATGAAAGAATACTATTCCAAAATAACATAAAATATGTGATAAACTGCCACCGACCGATGCGAGCATTTAACGTGTCTCGTTGTTATCATGTAATTGTGCTCATCGTTACTCACGTTTGGTTCGAGATTACTATTAGGATTACTAAAGTAAAATGAAAGAATACTATTCCAAAATAACATAAAATATGTGATAAACTGCCAACTATAAATAAATTGGAGTCGTATTTTTGCGATCTTGGGATTTGTCAAACTTGATTTGTTCTTTTGCACTTGAGATTATTTTTAAGCAAGATATCGGCTTCGGCATTCGGCTCTGTCGGTAGTTTCAGAATGAAAAAAGGTACATCGCGGATCGCGCTCACAATTGACTGTGTTTCGATTTCGCAGTTACTACGATGAAAACCTAACATAACACCAAATTTTATGATTTACAATGTCTATAAAAGCGTTTTCAATCTGAGGTGAGTCTGCTGAAAACGAAACGTGTGATCTTCCATTTTAAGTTTCAGTTTTAATATTTTAGAAGGCGTTTTTCAATTAAGAAATTTGAGTTGCGGATTTACCTCTTTGTTACCGGTAATTATTATTTTTAGCCTTTCATCGCCGATGACTATAATATGGTAACATGTTTTTCACATTAAACTCATACTTCCCCACGAGAACAAAAAGCAATTAACGTCGTCATTGTGTAACAATACATGTATATGCCGAGGGAAATTTTTGATTTAGGGAGAATAAACACCGGCGTAAAGATGTTTAAAGATTCAAAAACACGCCATGCTGACGAAAAAAATCGGCGATTGTAACAAAATGATATCGCGCACGTTATTAGCGGCCTTTTAAGTCTTTCAATGTCAAAAGGGAAAAGATTCGCCCCCTAATTTATCAATATGTTGGTCAAGTGTCAAATTTACAGCTTTAGTATAACGTCACGCTAATAACCGAATTGCGTAAGTCATTTTTAGCAGTTTTGAGAAAAACGTAAAAAACTTCCTAATGATATTGTTATGCCATTGAGAGTCAATAATTTGACATGGTTCAATTTTTTGATCGTAGCCGAATTTACGTTAATTTGTATGACGCAGTTAAGTGACGTCATAATGGCGCACTGTGACTTAGCCAGGAATGTGTCTATGACTTGGGGACATACGCAATTTTGCAACTTTACTATATGCACCAGTCCTGAAAACTAAACATTCCAAAAACGAATGTAATTCTTAGTATCTACAATGCCTAATCCCCAAAATAGCTAATCAGTTTCAATTACATTATTTTTCATGTTTAAAAATATATATTTCATCAATATAACACGTTCTGCACACCTATCGAAATAAGACTAAGATTGAAAATAAAGAATAAAACAGCAATGCACCCAATATAAAAACCAACCAAGGTGAATTGGACTCGGACAGTGAATATCGCAAGTGCACGTCTTCCTATACTGTAGTATAAATTCAAATTAATACGCGCTAAGCTAGAATCCGAGATGCAAAAACTCGAAAATACCTCGCCGAGGTTATTTTGCCTTTGTGGCGTCACAATACTCCTGCGGGAACAATGATAAACACTGGCCAACACATTTTTTGGTGCCCAAGGTTTCTAAGCTGATTTAGATTAATTTGGGGGTGCTGAGTCCAAAAATCATACTCGTTTTTTCTCATCAGGTCAAATTTTTGAAATATTTGCCATTTTATACCTTTTTTCCTTAAAATTAGGGGTATTTCTAGCGTTATATCAAATGTTTAAGTTTTTATTGTGATGTATGCCAAACGATTATGACATCACACGCCTTATAGAAGGCAAATTTTATATATATAGAAGTCAGACATGAAATAAATAGGCTGCATTGTTTTGGTTGAGTTGCAGATTTTTAGAGCAAAAATTAAATATGGCTACATCTTCTCTTAGGCGACATTGTTCAAACAATCCAAATGTATTTTGCTATATTTGCGGAGAATATACATTGCAATCCAACAGGAAAGGGATCAGTAAATTTGTGAGGTGTGCTTATCTTGCCTACTTCAAAGTAATGCTGGGTGATCAAGATAAGGTATGGGCACCTCATATTGTATGCAAGCAATGTGTTGAACATCTTCGACAGTGGACAAAAAAGGATAGAAAGTCACTCCGCTTTGGTATTCCAATGGTCTGGCGTGAACCGAAAAATCATTTTGATGACTGCTACTTCTGTGCAGTAAACACTAAGGGAATCAATAGGAAGAACAGAAAATCGTTGGTTTATCCAAACCTCGAGTCTGCAATTAGGCCAATTCCACACTGCAATGAAATTCCTGTTCCAGTGTTTGAAGGCTTGCCCGAATTGGAATTGCCTTGCTCTGAAGAATATCAAACCTCCGTTTTGTCCACTAAAAGTAGTGAGGGCACTGATTCAGATATCTGGTTTCCTTCTTCACTGCCACAGCTTTTTTCTCAAGAAGAACTTAATGATCTGACTAGAGATCTCAACCTTTCCAAAGAATCTTCTGAACTTCTAGCTTCAAGACTCAATGAAAAAAATCTACTTCAGCCGGGAACTCTCATAACATTCTATAGAAAACGCCATATTGAATTCTTGTCATATTTCACTCAGGAAAAAGACATAGTATATTGTAACAACGTTGCCGGCCTGCTGCGGCAGCTTGGTGTCCAACAATATGATCCTCAAGATTGGCGCCTTTTCATAGACAGTTCCAAAAGAAGTTTAAAATGTGTTCTTCTTCACAATGGAAACTTATTTGGATCAGTTCTAGGTCATTCAACAAACCTCAAAGAAAAATACGATGAAATCAAATTTGCACTGGGAAAAATTTCATACAGACAGCACCAATGGATCATATGTGTCGATTTGAAAATGGTTGGATTTCTCCTTGGGCTACAAGGTGGATACACAAAATTTCCTTGCTTCTTGTGTTTGTGGGACAGCAGGGCAAGAACAGAGCATTGGATAAAAAAAGATTGGCCTGTGCGCAGTGAGTTGATTCCTGGCTTTCTCAATGTTTTGGCTCCTCCTTTGGTCGACCCTTCAAAAATTGTGTTTCCTCCTCTTCACATAAAGCTTGGCATCATGAAACAGTTTGTGAAGGCTCTTGAGAAAGATGGCGACTGTTTCAAATATATTTGCAGGAAATTTCCAGGTCTAACCACAGGAAAATTAAGAGCTGGAATTTTTGATGGACCCCAGATTCGAAAGTTAATGAATGATGTGACTTTCTGTAATTTTATGAATCCAACAGAATTGAGGGCTCAGACGGCGTTTACAAATGTAGTAAAATTCTTTTTGGGAAAAACGAAGGCGCCCAACTACAAAGAGCTTGTTGAAACACTACTTACAAGTCTCCGTCAACTGGGTGAAAATATGAGCATCAAGTTACATTTTTTGCACAGCCATCTTGCCCGTTTTCCAGAAAATCTAGGTGATGTGAGCGATGAGCAAGGGGAGCGCTTCCATCAAGATATCAGCGATATGGAAGTTCGCTATCAAGGTCGTTGGGATTCCACCATGCTTGCAGACTACTGTTGGTCTATCAAGCGCGATGATGCCGAGGCCTCTCATTCTAGAAAATCAGTAAAACGTCAATTTATAGCTGATGACATCTATTAGATAGCATTTATTACAACTTCCAGCTTTAATTGTGAATATTTTGGTGAGATTCCATGGATATGTTCAATTAAATTACAGAAAAATGTTGTTTCTTCAATTTGCCTATCTTTATTGTGGCTATCGGCATCCTGCAAAGAGCGATATACCATAGAGGAAAAACTAGACCTGATCGAGAAAAAGTAACAGCATTTCTGAAATCAGCGCCCTCAAATGTGCTAAAAACGTTTAAAACATCTTAGGCACCATGAAAAAAAATTTTTTTTGTTGGCCAGTGTAATTCATTATGACGAAACAATTGCACAAATGTGCATGTCATACTAAATCTCTATTTTTATTGGTTTCGAAATTCTTAAAATAAAATCTGAGTTAACAGACAGGTGCGCAGCATTACATTAATACCTATTTTATAAAAAACTCAAGATCGCCAAAAATGACTTACGCAAATCGGTTATTAGCGTGACGATATATAATTTATGTTTGAAATTTAGATTCAATATGACTTGTGTTAACCCTATTAAAAAGGGTTCAGCATTTAAAATAAGTAAAGTACTTTTAACTTGCTCAGGAATATTAATCTGAAAGTAACAATTTTAACATTTATTTTGGGGCTCCGCGAATAATATTCAACCTTTCAAGGGCTCCGCAACACCAAAAGTTTGAGAACCCCTGTTCTAGACTATTGAAAAACTAACAAAACGCTATGGCAGTGAAATAAACCCATAAAGTACGAATACAATAAATACTATGAAATGAGGCCCGACCAATTGTATTAATGCAGCGGCAATTGTCCCATTACCAGTATTATAACCCTATTGCTGGCAAACTGCCGCATACTTCGATACTTGTCAAACGATGGGAGAACGCCCGAAAAGGACCAGTTTTCGGGAATTGTGCATACAAAATTAACAAAGCAGAAACATTTATTGCATACCAGCTAAAAACTGCACACCTTCCGTGAACTAGCGGATGGAAACCATTGCATTATATCACTTTATGCAATTATATAAATAAAATTGGGCGGAATATTATGGACATCCTGTGAGGATAATTCAAATATTTGCAGTTCTTCCTGACTAGCGGGATTTAACATGATATATCAGTTTATATCTGACAAAATATGAATTGAAAAATTTATAAGATTTCATACTTGCTCTTTACTCTTTACGCTATATAGGCTTCCATCTCACTCCGTGAGGCACCAGACTAATAAGAATGTCCGTTTGATGCAATGACTCTTTCAAGCAGTGATTTAGAAAACTGAAAATGAATATATAGTTTCATTATCAAGTTTTGGAGTTACAAATCAGAAAAAATGCTTATTAACAGAGTTAAATCAAAGGTAAGCTTATATTAAAAATACATAAACAATATTATTTTGACCACGTAGAAATGCCATTATTGCCGATTTATTCATGTGGTTGGTCTCAATAAAAAAGTGTTTTAACAAAGTTGAGTTACGTGAACATTCAACAGTAAGTATTGTAGTGATTACCAATTTGCGAAGTTCTTTAAATATTATTTAACACGAAAGTACCACCGACACGATCTAAAATTAAACGCATAGAAATGTCCAACTATCCGCTTCAAAAATATCGCACCCCGGGGTCAATAATGATGGTATTGTTCGCCTAAAATTGGGACCGTAATTTACAAACTGTGATAGAAATCCTACACAGAAGATAGAAATCATAATAAAATTAATTTGTGTTGTGAATGCACTTGTTGTCCCTATTTGCCGATGTGAACTCACAATCATGTCCGAAATATAAAAATTACGGTATCCGCGTGATAATTAATATTTACTAGTGAATAAAAAAAAAGTGCTTTAATATAGTCTAACAACATTAATAGGAATGTCGGTCGCCAAAACGACCGCAGTGACTTATAATTCACTGAGGCCTTCGATTACGACAAAATTATGAAATAAAAAACGACGCACTGTTCTAGTAAAATCCGAAAAAAAAATATTGTCACGGCGGTGGTTTCGGCGGCCGACACCCCAATTGATGTCGTTCAAAATGACAATACTGATTATTCGCTGTCCGTTAAAAATATTCGATTAACTCGATTAAAAAATACGATTTTGCCCGCCACTGATCACTGCGCAAGTAAATAATCATTGAATGGAAAAAAAAGTTCAACTTCATAACAATAAATTCCAAGTAATAGTTTCACATTTCATGCATTTGATCGGCGCTACATGCGAGCGTACTTTTGTACATATAAACCATTTTGACACTACTGACATCTGCGAGATTTAGTTCTCTCTGAAATTAATTTTTCCGAATTTTTTATGTTTTATTTCTAAATGCGGGTACCCGCTGACTACGGATTAATAGTCGACGTTTGAAATACAGAGAGATTCAGATTCAGATATTTTATTTCCGTCGTGCATGAAATATTGTAGCGACACAAGTAATAAGAAAAAAAAAATGCTAACAAAAAGATCAATTGAAATAGAAAGGCACACAATATTTCCGCAATTGACGCGGGGCCGCGAAAGACTACCAGAGTCATCGTGTCAGCGACACCGTGTTTGCTGAGTTCAACAGCAGATGACGTCAAATAAAATCAACTAATTATTCTTTAACAAAAATGGGAATACAATTTGGCAAAATAATATCGAGAGAGTCAAGAGATTACTGAATATAGTAACTAACTGTAGTAATTACTGATTATATAGTTAAAGTCAGTTTAGCTTATTAACGTAATGCTCAGATGAGCACAGAGAAAACAACATGACATTGCAAATTTCAGATAACAGAAGGGGAATTCCCAACAACTGCCAAGGGGAAAATATATTAGCAGTTCTGGGTACATCAATAATATTCGGGCGAGAGAGAAAACCATTTCGAAGTTATAGTAATAAAGAATAATTGATAATTATTAATACATAATGGAGGAAATTAATCATCAAATATGCTTTTGTTTTAGGTATAAGATTTATATATACCGGTACCATACCGAGTTGCAGTGCTACAGCCAGAAATAACCGAATGCTCAGGATATTCAAAATTATACATCAACGAATAGTGATATTGACAATGCCGTTCGCATTGCAGCATTGTTTTTATATTTTGGAAGCAGTGCAAAAAGAAACAAATGAAAACAATATAGGCGTTTTGCAGTATTCCTCTTTTCACAAATCTGAAGCAGATAGTCCAAAAAAAGGCCAAATTACTGAGAGATATAAGCATCAAGGTAAAGATTTTTTAATGCTTGTTTAAATGGATAATAATTTTTAGAACGAATAGAATCAGGAAGCGTATTCCATAGTTTCACACCCACAAATTTTATAGTGTTTTGTGTAAGATTAGAAGAATAACGGGTTACATAATAAGAGCTGTTGGTAGCGGATCGAGTTGCATATGAATGTATAGCACGTTGTTTAAAAAAATAATTAGTGAATGCAATAGGCAGTTCATTATTCTGATGCTGATGCATAAATTTTAGTACTTCAATTTTATAGATATCTGCCATTTTAATTATTTGCATTTTATGATAATGGGAGTCTAATTTTGATCGAGGTCCGGCATTAGTAAGTGCACGAATTGCCCTGTTTTGCAATATTTCAATGCGATGTAATGAAGTTTTGTTAGCTGATCCCCAAGCTGATACGACTTGTAAAATATTCACCAACACCATCAGGCAAAGAGAGACGGTCTACAACGTAACTGTAGAATTTCGCTGTGAACGACCATACATTTTAGTTTATTAAACGCATTACGTCGTCGTGAATTGCACTTTTGGCGCACTCTTTTAGTTTCATCGTAACCCCCATTGGAAAATCCTGGCTGCGCCCCTGGGTGCGGCAATATTTAAAATGCGGTATTTATTGGCTTGATTGTGTTCAATGAAACATGCAGTTGCGACGACTTACGTCTTACGACAATATAAAATCATTACGACTCAAAATTACCGCGTCAATCAGCGGACTTGAAATGAAGAACAATGAAACCAAGTGTAACAACACTGAATCCGCCCCGCCGCAGGCTTTTTAAGGTTTCACCATTTGAAATATCCCAAGATATGGAAAAATACGAACGATTGTAATTTAAATTATTGCAAAAAAATCGATCAATATATTTTGCATTAATTATTTTATATATCGTCACATACCGAGAAAAAGTCGTATGCGGCTCAATAGGTAGTAGTTAGTTTCAAAATAGACAAAAGGTACATCGCGTGAACAATTTACTGTGTTTCAATTTCAGTTACTATTATGGTATATATTTTAAAGAAATCCTAACATAACACCAAATTTTGTGATTTACAATGTCTAAAAAGCGTTTTCAATCTGCTGCGAGACTGCTAAAACAAAACTTATGGTGATATCTTCCGTTTTATATTTTAATTTTAATATTTTACAATGCCGCAATCAAGAAATTGGGTTGCGGATTCACCTCTTTATCATTTATTTCTTCACCGATTTTTAT
The DNA here is from genome assembly GCF_964204865.1 of Styela clava. Classification (NCBI taxonomy): domain Eukaryota; kingdom Metazoa; phylum Chordata; class Ascidiacea; order Stolidobranchia; family Styelidae; genus Styela; species Styela clava. Next base: position 2,227,563 of record NC_135257.1, read on the forward strand.
AATATTAACTTGTTTGTGATGAATGTAAATTAGAAAGATTCAGAAGATTTTAATAACATACTTGCTCTTTAGACTCGATGTATCCACCTCTCTCAGTGATGCATAATCGGACAAATACCTCCGCATGTCTTTTGATGTATAATGATAAACTGTCTTTTCCGCTTTCAAGAAGAGTTTCAGAAAGCTGAACTTTATGCGAGATAATGAACTGTAAGTAAATTTTGTATAATATTGATTTGAATAAATATAGTTGTTCGAACTAAGTCATTATTAAGTTTTAGATTTATAAGTTACGGAAAATGTAATTTAACAGGAGCACAGAGAAGCTATGCTTATACTTTGGATACCTAAAATAAAAATATTAATTTTCAGTTCATTGACAAATTATTCAGATTTCCCCCTTATTTACTAACATTACTTTGGAATGATTTGTCAGTGTATAATATTGCAACACATCATATAAATTATATTTTTATTCATTGAAATACGGCTATTAAGAAATGTAAATATAAAAAATAAGGCGGAAAAGATAAAATTTAACAAATATTTCTGTTTCGAATTACCTTTACGCCCCTGAAAAAATTGTCCACGCTCTTGTGATAAGCTATGCTTATTCTAAAGATGCAAGGACGACAACTTGTACTGATATTCATTTAAATTCATTTTATATTATTTGCAGATTTTCAATATTATAAATATTACTTATTCGGAATGATCTGTCATTTTGCTATGTTGTATCTCATTATCTAAATTTTAACCAGTGAACTATTTATTAGTGTGTTATATTTTACCTCCAAGTTCTCTATAGTCCTTCTTTCCCATCCCAGAGACCTGAAAATATACATTTATAAATAACTTCAGCCAAAGATATTTTAGACATTAAATATATATAAATATGAGAACATGACAGATCATAACTAGGGAATAAACGATAGAGAAATAAGGAATATATTCCCAGATTCAAACACTTATGAACATAAGGCTACTAGCAATATGGATATAGGCTGACTATAGTAGATTTACAATTGGTGGGATCTCATGTATATATATAGTAACCTTCGAAATTTTAGTTTGGGACACATTCTACCCACTCATATTATATTATATTATATCATATTATATTATTGGAAACTTAATGCGATTTTAGTTCGAAACACATGTGAACACGAATGTCATGGTTAACTAGTACCAAAGGGGCCAAACCTTAACCTTACCAAACCTTATATTGACGATGAGTGCCATATATGAAAGAGACCATTCAGTAAAAATTATATAGAAGAGTTTACATTAATTAAGCTATTCTTAATACACATGATTAGGCATAACATGACGTGACCCGCACTAACAATAGGGAAATATGACGCATATTTCTATGTCTCTATTTTTAAATAGTTATGAACATGGCTGGTATGATAACTTAGGACTTTTAGCAAGGGGATAAGAATCAAAATGGAGTTTACACTTGGTTGAATATAATTTATACAGTATCGTTTTTGGAAATTTTAGTTGAAACACGAGTTCTTTAAGGTGTAAGATTAACGGATATCTTAATTCACATAGTATGACTCACTCTTATAATATCATTATTGGAAATTTTGGGCGACTCCAGTTTGAACTAGTTGGAAACATCATTGGCATGAATATCAACTGTGAACTACCACGTACAGGTCACAATGAGCTACAGTTACATTTAAAAAATTAGCCCGATTACTTTATATAGTTAGTGTCAACTACCATTTGTGGCAAAAACGATCATCAGATTAATGAAAAAGGCCAGGACTACGTTTCCAAACATGTCAGACATATTAGTATATATAGGCACCCTATAATAAACAACAAGTTAAAAAATAGGTTTTAATATTCGCATGGTTATTAAGTTGGTGTTGTGTTTTAACCGAATTGCACTTAACGAGGCATAGTTCAAATTCTTCAAGTATCTCTGCAGATATACACTGCTGAACTAAAAGTATCACTATGAAAAAATTTCACTGTTTGTCGTAATCACAACGTGACACCCTATTGCGGTTACCTATTACCCTTTTATTTATGCTGGCCTAATACCCTTTAAATAGACTGACATTACAACATAGTGATTCGCCTTTCGGTTTGGACGATTAAAGGAAACGACAGCAGATGGGACAACACAGCAGTTAGCCCCTGCGCTGTACCGACTATGCCATTATTCACCGGATATTGCTACAGTTAATTCGTAGGACAGAATATTTATTTCCGCGATTCTACGAAATGAGCATGGTTTGGTTTAACATATTTTGCCATAAACAATTATGAGCGCGCATTGGTGCCCAAACTGACAAAAATAAAATCAATTTAATGCATTCTTGTATCTCGACTATTGGGCGGGAACGAAAAAAAGCTTAATTTTTATTTCTGAAAAAAACATGGCCCTAGCCTTATTCACTGGACCGACTCAACAGCCAGAATAAAACGGTAGTTGTGCGAATCATGTTATGATGAAATTTTGAGGTTGTAATTTTTAGAAAATGTTATTTGACACACAAACCAAAACTGAGCTTATACTCAATATATTGAAATTAATATTTGTATGTAGATTTCCCGAAAAAAATACAATATATCATTTATTTATACTACAGACATCTAAATTGAAAAGATTCCAAATGATTTGGTTACATACTTGCTCTTCAGACTTGTTAGGCCTCCATCTCACTCAGTGATGAAAAGCTGGCACTTGACGAATTTCTTTTGGTACAATAATAAATTGTCCTGTCAACTTTCAAGCAGTGTTTTAAAAAGCTGAAAATCAATATATATGTCATGATTTTGTGCAAGCCAATTCTAAATTTGAATTAAACTAAATTTCGTTGAGCCAACTATGTCATTAGGTAGTTAATTCAGACAAATGCTATTTGACAGAGACAATGCAAAGCAAAAAATAGACGTTAGTTTCAATAAAATACGTAACGGATAAATTTCGACATTCGATTTCATAAAAGCCAAACTTTTCTCCGATTTTTTTTTAAATACACAGAACTAAGAAAATTTAGACGAATAAAATTTATTCAGCGATTGCCATTAAATTTCAAATATTATAGATTACCATAGAAATTGCTTTTCATCGACTCTACAGTTACAGGTATATGTAATCATTCAATTTCATAAATTCAGCTTAATATTTAAAACATATCAGGTGTAGTTTTCAAACTGCACGAGTTGCAAATAATACAATAACAGTAAAACACCCAATGAACTTTTATAACTGTTTCATGGAGTATATGACTAATCACCTCTGATCAGTAACTTGTAGAATTATCACATTGTTCACGATGGGATCGCAAACTGGAGATTACTATCCAGCAGAGAAGCGAGCAACGAATTTTAGGGGTCGCAAATAGTACACCAATTTGATACAAGGTACTATATTTATAGTACTATTTCGGACTTCTGCTTTAAAACACAATTATTAAAACTTGTACAGAATCTAAATCTTAAATTTCGATAGGATGAACAGGATCAAATAAGCAGCGTAACAATGTTGGCTTGCATCGAACTATTTAACATTTTGTACGTGAACGTGGGTCTTACTTTTTTGGAATTTTGATTCGAAAGACAATTATTAAAACTTGTGAAAATATAAAACTTACAATTTCGAGGGAAAACACGCGATCAAATAAGTGGCATGACTATGCCGACTTTGATCGCAAGACCCGAGACGCGGTGCGCTCGCATCCAATTGTTTAGCATTCTAAACGAAAACAGTGGTGTACAGGAATAAAATAGGCGTCGAAATTCAAATAAAATGTTTAAATGATAATTACTTGTATTATTCCTCGTTTGTTACTTTGTGCCTTTGAATCTCTAACCTTTAATAGTTTTGCATCTTAAAAAAAGTTAAAATATTGATAAATAAACTGTCGCAGAACTGTAGTTAGCATATTCAATGAACAGCGGGACTGAATCTATCGGATCTTTTGCACAAAGCTCCCGCCACGTTTTAAAATGACATATTAGTAATTATCAATTTGGGGTTACGAATGATTTAAAACATTTGAATTTCCAACGCAATCTGCATTCCTAACTTAAACTGGATAATTATTAATTCTCTTATTTTGAACGTTGATAGGGTCTTTGTACAAAGATCCAATCTATACACGGCGATCCGGTAGTATTCGTACCAAGACGGCGCCACAACCTGAACCCTAACCAGGTTCACATACTGTTTTCAGGTTGTGCGCCATCTTGGTACGAATACTATCGGTGCACCCTATACACAATAAAATTGGAAACTGAAAAGGCTACGGAGAATCTCTAATAAACCATTGATTTTGCGCTACATTTGCGAAAGTTTTAAAAGTTATGCATTACATTCATGTAAATCTTGTCCTGTTGAATGCAGCTTACGTAGTGACGTAGATCAGTATATTACGTTTAAGTTTCCTAATATGATAAGTCTATGTATTGCCATATAGCTTTTAAGTTCGACCAGTTGTGAGGAAACGATGGAACCCGATGTTAGTGAGTTCGATGCAAAAGAGAATCACCCACCAATCTAGACTTCTGTATTAGGTTAATAATTCCAATTCGTATAGGCCCGAAAACCTCTAATTTACCACTTATACAATAAAAAAATGAAAGCAATAGAATAGCAATGAAAACAATAAGTATAAAGAACATTTAGCTCACCTGAATATTGTTTCGAACTCGCTGTCATAACCCAACAGTCAGCTTATCCATACATCCTACCAAAATCAAACCTTATCCTACGACGAACATTTGTGACTGCGATGTCGCTTGTGGCTTCCCGCGCACAAATATTTGAAGAAAAAAGCTAACTGATTGTTGTAATCAAATATTTTTAACTGATTACTTTAATTACTCCAGGTTGCCGTTACAATCAATCACGCTTCTAACGCGTGATCTCAAAGTTGCAGAATGAAGATGACGGTTGGGATTTGCTTCATACATTTTCGGATCGCATAATACCTAGTTCATAATATTTTCAGGGGTGTTTATCTCGGTGACCGTACATTTGAACCCATGTGTATATCCGCGGGTTCAATTTATATGCGGGTGCTAAAACCCATGGGTTAGGGTTAGTATGGGTTCAAATATCCGTAAAACAAAAGAACTTCCATAAGTGCAATAGTACGCAGGTGCAATTGTCGTGGGTTCAGATGTACATGGTTCAAATGTACACGGGTTCAAATGTAATGGAACCGTTTATCTCAGATCTCACATTGTGTTCATCAGTGACGGGAGCTTAGTACAAAGAATCCAGCATTTCCATTATATTTGTCTGTTTTGTTTGTCGAGTAAACGCGCACGTGGATGTCATCAAAAATGTAACCTTCCTTCCACTCAATGAAAGAATAACGGCGTGTTTAGCGTTATATCAATGCATTCTCTAAATTGACGTACAAATCTTAGCTCATTGACTTTCGCAGCCAAGAATGTTTTCATACAATAACGTGCCGGCGATGTCCTTAAAAGTGGAGTCACAATGTGACGTTGTTTCGATGCCTACTCTAAAAGTAATTTCTCCGCCCAAACCAAACGGCAAAAACATATAACATCAGCAACAGCATTAATTACGGTTCTATGTGAAGTAAATACGGTAATTGACTGCTCAAGACAAGTGCATACCGACGACAACGACTGATTCACATATTTGGTGTTATGAAGCTCGTGAAGAGGTATACTGTTATTTACGGAGCCCAGCAATAAGGACGTGACAAAAACAATTTGTTACTTACCGATCAATATTAATGAGTGATTTGAAATTACTCTATTTAATACCTCGGATGTATTTGCTGCTTCTTAATTTTATGAATGTCATTTTGAGTAAACGAATAGTTCGCGGAGACTCTAGTTCTGTATGAAGCACTTTGAGTCTGTCTCTACAGTTGACCTCTTGGTAAAAGGCGATCATGATACAGGTATGTACGGCCATAAAGAACAATCCTGAAATTTCGTCATCCAGCGTAAGGGTATAGACGTATATTAATGTGTTTAGTATCTATGTCAGCCAGTGCACTGCAGTTGACTACGTTCGCAATGAGTGGCGCATCGTGCTAAGCCTTAGGACTACGCTTGATTTCTAACCTTAGATTACCCCGCTGGGATTCGCAGGTTCAAATCCAGTAGGGGATAATTTAGTACCAGAGGATTGCTGGCGGCTTCCTCCCACCATCCCTACCCGAAGCCAGCGCTTCCCAAATTTTTTTGGCACGGAATATTAATACTTTTTATGATATAATTTCAGTTTTTCTCTACTTTCGCTTGAGGCACATATTATGCAGCACTCACGCCAAATGGATTTTTCGAACCGTCAGTAAATATTTGTACATAGCCTCGAAAGTTTTCGTTTACATGGTCAGGAGATGACGTTTGAAGTATTGTAGGTGAACATGTTGTATCATAAATCGTTAACGATGTATCAAGGGAGGAATCTTGAAATTGAAATCTTTTGCAACAGAGAAGTCGGTAAAAAAGCTGTTGGTTGTTTTCATAATAAACGTTGCAAATGACGGTTTGTCAGGGAAATATTCTTCCCACGTCTGTTTGAATAATTGTGCTGTAATTTCGCTGTCATGAGGAATCATTCTGCATTTGTAATGTAGACATTTTCTATAATATGCAAAGGCATTTCGTTACACTGGGATTGTAACGCTATAATAGGAGTACTTTTTAATGCAACCAAACATTGTGATTGGATTACAGCCAGTTTCCGCAATATAGTCGTTGTTCTTATTGTTCCTGTTCTTGTTCTTTGACACGTTCTTAAAAAGTCGCGTTTCTCTTTGATTACTGGACCAATTGCTTTGAAATTTTCAGTAGTTGAAGATGAAATTTTTTTCTAGAAGGCTATAAATTTCAAATTAATTAATTTCAAATATTCCCGTGAGCTTAATGAGATTCGTTTTTATTTTGAGCTATGACGTCATCAGAATTTGCCACCATGTGGCGTTTCCGCAAACATATATCGATCACTTGATCAACGAACGGGTTCCGTGGTCAAGCCTGCTGGTAAGTTAACGTACCGTACAACAGTGAATTTCAGCGTAACATGTCTATATATTTCAGCATAGCTCTTTTGTTTATGATCTAATCCCCTCAATATTTGTATACTGTAAGTAAACAATTACTTTCGACTGTGACCACTTGTAACATTTGTTTAATTTATGTGTTTATTATCACAGCTGAGTCTTATGAAAATGGCAACACGAAGATCGTGTTTGCATCGGATTATTCAACATTTATCCTGACTGTTGATTGTAATAAATTTGAAAGTAATTTTTGAAGTGTAACAAGTGCAGGAAACAAATTAACTTTTACTTTGCATACAACCGCAAGTTTAGGAACTTGGGCGAAGATCTTATTTGTTAAGTAACCGCTTCAGGAAACATCGAGCGCATTAAATAAAATAAAACTATAGAACTTTATCAGCACAAAATAAATGATGCCATAATCATATAAAATGAAATAACTCCAAAGTGTGTAAAATAAGGTCTCAAAACTGAAACCGTGGAGCAGAATTTTATATAGTTTATCGGTATTTATTAACCGCGAGTTCACCGTTCGCTTATTTTTCGTCTTCAAGTATTATATTAATCTTCTTTACTAAAAATGAACACTGAAGCTTATTTATTGGACACGAAATGGGCCTTCTTAAATTGTTGTTGTTTTTTCTTTCTAGTATTCACCTTGTTGCTGCATTTTTATTTTGAAAAAATTTCTATTCAATTTAACAATTGGACCAATGCACTATTTACACTATGTGGCGGTTCCACGATCGCATTTCAACGATATATTGGTCAGCAAAGTCGGGAGTTTCTTGATAAGGTAGACCAGGGTGGTCCGAACTCTGTCATGCTGATACATTCCGTGCGGCTCACAGAACAATTTCAGCGTATATTTGTATCTAATGGAGTGAAGTTTTTGAGTTTTTTTTTTAGATGGGGTTGGGATTCCGAAATTCAAACCCTTTTTCTAACGCTTTGTGCCTTTATTTTAGTAAAAACACTCGCGTCGGCCATGTGACAGTAGTGACGAAACGCGGAGCCGACTTAACGCCGCGTATTCCAGTTTTTTTAGGTAGATCCCAAAATCCAACTTAGACTGACTTGGTTGGTATTTGACGATGTCAATAAGCTTGCTCACGCTGCTTGTTTTTAAATTACTCAATATAACAATTCTTAATAAAATGAGTGTCGCAAGAAAGGTGACATATGAGAACACGGCGGAAATGTATTTCCTTGACCATCACGCAGTGTCTGGTTTGATTTCAAGTAATATCTGTCCCGAAAGAATATAATTTGAAGCGACATTAAACGCGAGATGCGCAAAATACATCGGTAATTCTCGGGAATTAACTTTAAAATAACTGAAGGCTTTATATATCTTCTTTTAAACGAACGCCACCCACAGGTACCGGTAAAATTTCAAACTACAGTTGTGACTTGTATCCTTTGATATTACGATTCACGTTGAGACTGGAGGCATGAATCTTTATTGTCACACTCCCTCAGTATTAGAGCTCGACCGATATATTGGCCCGATATTGCGTGTTTGCATATTTATAATATCTGCAGTAAACGGCCGATATATATATCGGCTATATATAACAGTTAAAAAACCTAAAAATGTTCGTAAAAGTTTTTTTATTTACTGTTGGTTTTGATTATTCTCAATGGATAATACACCTATGTGGTTTATTGTTTTTGTAATTAAATTACACATGAGGGGGCACCAAAGTCTTCAGTGCTTAGGGAACCAAAGAGGCTTAATCCGCCCCTGCCTCTAGGTATTTCTCAATGCTCAGATGTTGCTGTTGAAACCGATATCTAAACAAACTAATGCCACGGCCCAAAATTAGATTGTTTGGCCTATATATATTACTAGACACTCATAACTATTAACGATACGAATGAATATTCAGACGCATACTATATTGAATATTCACCAATTTCAGTGTTCGTTCGATATACCGTGCAGTGTTTGGAATACTCCCCATAGTTACCATCAAATCTTTCTATCTAGTACTTTTGCACCCAATTTGGAATGGGGGTTATATACAGTTTAATACCGTTGTTAAATGGGTTATTAGTGCTGCTAGTAAGTTCGCCAGAAGACCTTTACAATAGTATTCTTAATCACAACAATATGTCAAACCCTGACTGTTGTATTGAAAACAATATTCATTCTTTCAATGTCAAAGTTATCTCAATCATGTCAAAGTTATCTTCGAATAGAAATTGAATGTATAAAACAAAATTCGACACATTTGCTTGCAAAGACGCCCCCTACTTCTGTCGGTTCTAATGCTTTAACCCAGCATGCCGTACGTAACAGAAACGGACAGCGCATGAATTTTATGAATCCGTCGTCGCCCAATGCACAAACTCATCAATTCTCCTATGGGAGTGGCAGTAATAACAAAGTCAATCACTCCAAGCATCAATCTTTATCCAATGCTACAACGTCCTGCTGGTACTATCAGCGTTATGGGAATTCAGCAGGCGACTGCGTCCAGCCCGTTACCTTTTGCAAACGAGGTTATTTTTTCTGCCTAGGGCGTAGTAAAGACCATCACAGCGACATATAAATTCAGTTCGTAAATTTGATTCCAGTTCTTCCAACACAAACGTTCTCTAGCTATTTGATAGAAAAGGCGGTCGAAAATTTCCTTTTGATACAAGAGCAACAGTTTCTTTGATCCCCCACATTTGAAAGTTGTAACGTTCTCGACCAACGATACACCAATAACATGGTAGGGTCAACAAGTTCTAACTCTTTCAATATATGAAACTATCACAACTCCGCGGAATCGACTAGAATTGAAAAACTGCTTTACTGCTATGCTGAGTTGCTACGACGTCGTAAACTTCACTATTATAATAAATTTCATGGTTGACAATATTTTGGCAAATGCGACCTTTCGAAAGCATATCATCAAGGCTGCTTTCATCTGCTTTGAGGGATTTTTGAACCAGTAACCCTACTATTTTGTCAGAGCAAGAACACGCGTCAGTCGTTCCAAAGGATTAATTCAGAACTAGCATCTGGAATAATGCTTGTCCATTCAAATCATACTGTTCACCTCTTTTTCAAAATCATTCAATATAGGACAAGCAACTACTTCGCATTTGATCTTGAGCTTTTAGCAGCGTACACGGCATAAGTCATTTTAGCACACAGTCGAAAGAGATGAACAAACTCAACATTTGATCTTGAGCTTTTAGCAGCGTACACTGCAATAATTCATTTTAGCACACAGCCAAAACAGCGGAAATTTCAACTTGTAACATAGAGAACGATGCTCTTGTTAGAGCCATAAAAAATTTCAACCAAACGATTTGTTTCTAGACACGCACGGCATCTGAAGTTACCGTAAATTCCGAGTATACTGATGACCAGTGTTCCCTCTAAGGTGTGCGCGTGTGCGCGCGCACACAGATTTCAGAGGCTGCGCACACGCATAGATTTACTGCGCACAGACGTATTTCGATGTAATGTAACAATGCGCTCGGTTGGCAAGTTGAGAAAGTTTGTTGTTATTTACCCGGTTAGAACACCAAAATTTCTTCATTGGTTTTGCACAAATATTAGTCATTCCCAAAAAAGTGCGCACACACCAAAATTTCTGCGCACACATACTACAAAAAATTAGAGGGAACATTGCTGATGACCTTAGTCATTTGAAGGCCTCACCTAATACTGTCGCGGACTCAGTATCTCGCTTTCAAATTAATTCAATTGGTCCCAACATCAGCGTTAATAGCATTTTCAGCCTCGACAGTCAATCAAGAACGAATCGAATACAAAGGGATCTTAAAAAGTTTAAAGCAATGGGTTCCTGAATGTACTAAATGCCAGTTACAAAAGTGCAACGTCTTTTAATCATCAAATAAAAGTGACTGATTGTTATTCCAAAGTAAACAAACTATTTGAATTCAAACCATATATATAGTTTTTTTTTCATTTATTTAAATATAACCCACAGCGGTGTCACGTCATCTGTCCCAATGCGGCCATTACACTATCAACAGGAAAGAGAGAGAGAGAGAGTTTATTTCATTTTGTCAAACCAAGAAAACAATATATACATACATACATACATTTATACATAACAAATAAACAAATGTTTTCGGTACATGACTGGGAGGCAACGATACGACCTTTGGAGGTCATCAGAAGCAGTTGCAACCCAAGAACGAGAGAGCGATGCCCAAATATATATGGACATGGAATCCAAAATGGCATAGTACGGGTATGAAATCTTTCACATTAGGATTAAACTAACTGTACCAGTCGTCCCGATGTCATAAAAGCGTGTTCCCGTAATTAAAATTATACAGCGCAATTTGGATGAAATATCAGATATCAGAGAAAACTAAGAAACAAATAAAAGTAATAGCCTTCTAGCAAAAATAGAATCTTTAACCACTGAAAATTTCCAAAGCAACTGGCCCGTTAGCAAATGACAATTTGCAAATGATTTTCTGTGCAAGCGTACCAACCAGATGCAAAAACAAGTTTTATATGAAATGGTGGACAGAGTACCACTTTAGTGCTGCTGAATTGTATTCATGTCGAATTTTTCCAGAACCATTGGAAAAGTCTTTTCAAATTGCTATTTAATTCTATTCGTCTATTTGGATTTGTAAAAAAAAAATTAAAATAAACTAACACCATACACATGATACATGTACAAATATATCCGAATAAAAAAGACAGATATCGAAAATGGGAAAAGCCTCATTTCCTACCCAGCGCGATATTGATAGATTTGCTTGCGTGTTTATTCATAGCTTATTTGCAACAGAGCACACCACTTTGGATAGATAACTGGTATCTTTCATTTCAATCCTCAGGTGAGGTATATTCTAACGTGCCAATGATAAAATCATAAATATAACCTCGAAGACGGTGTGCAATATATACGATTTGAAAATCTACTATTATTCTGGGTGCGTTATTGAAAGCTAAATTTATCGTAGCCGTATAACACATAAACACTTGTGGTTAGCATCTGATTTAAATCGTGGCGTCAAATTATAATCAAGTATGCATGTAAAATATTTCTTTGTCCTAGATATGCATTTAATTTTAATATGATTTTGATTGATAAATACACTATTTTGATAATGTAAACCCACGATTGAAAGACAACATTTCTTTATTATCTGAAACACATAGGCTACTTAGTGAAATACAGTTGACCACTGATATTTTTCTTCGATGAACGTATAATGGGCTACAACTCCACTCAAACGCAATCTACTGCTCGATTACCAACACCGTCGACAATGAATATGGTAAGTCATATATATATATATATAAATGTTCCGCGACATACATTGATTGGGTTGGTGGCGAAAGCCGTGTTGCCGCCTTTAAGGAGCTAGAGCTGAGGATCTAGCCCCTTTATGGCATTTTACATTTTCCTGAATTGTCTTAGTAAACCGGATTTGAATCTTTTAAAATAGGTTACTTGTTATCATGGTTAATACCACAAAATCTGCTATCAAATGCGTGTGTTACGTTATTTTGAAATTTCTTTGCATCTTAAAAAAATATTATCCGTGCTATATGATTTCTTAAAGTATCAAAATTATCACAAATAAAAACTTAAAAAAAATAAAAAAATAATCATAATCACGAATAATTCAATCAATCAATCAAATCGTTTTTTATTAGCCATCCATGCAGGCAAACGGGCACAACAACGTTAGAGCAAAATTGAAAAAATATATATATACATATTCATGACTTTGCCCAGAATGGACAGGATAACGGCGAAATTGGCCATTCAGTCTACCTGTCAGCGGCTACCTTGATTAGGTGACTGTGCTTACGGTAATTCTGTATTCCCTACTATAACTTATTGTCTTCAAAACTGTGCCGATGATGCATCAGCAACTGTGTTGTCGGTTTATGTATATTAGCAACGACCGGAAAGTAAACTCAAATATTAGCCTGTAACAATTTGATGACAACACGAAGGCTCCCACGTCTTAATCAACTTCCCTGTAGGTGATATATTTTTACTATATATATACCAAGCGTGGAGTATACAAGTTTTGATGCATAAATAACCTAAACCATGCTAAATCTATTTTACCTTACCTTACACCTAATGATCACCTTACCTTTCATGTCATAGACAAATTATTATGACTAACCAAGTAAGAATCCTGCAATTGCTTGGAGTTTTGAAAAAAGAATTTTCATCGGCCTTACATATCAAAACACTGTCTATAGGTTTGAGTTATGGAATGTAAAGCCATTTGGTTGCGAGGTCGAAACCATATTAAAAGGTAGAAATCGAGCGATTAAAGAATTGTTGCGAGTCTTAAGTAAATATAAAATAAGCCGTGCCAGAATGTCGAAATGAAACGTTTCTTGCTGCAGAAATTCATTAAAATTATAAGATAATCCAAAGAAATTATTTTAATGTGCATAAGGAAGTGAGAACAGGTACGAATTTATAAGTCGCACAAGGTATTCCAGGTCAGGGCGTAGATTGAGTTTATCTTGAAAGAATATTGTGAATAAACACAACAAACATATTGGTTTATAAATGATTTTAAGTTAGAGATAGAAGGTTCTGCTGACAAATACACATTGTTCGAGTGAACTTGTTATTTAAATTATTTCGTCCACCTTAATGCTTATTACAAATAATTTTATTGTCCGATTCGGAATCGGAATTTAATTTATATTTTCGAACCATTTTCAATTTACCCGAATTCAGATTTTTGAGTATTAGTCTATTAAAAACCATACCTTTTCAAATATTTGTGTTTTTATGTGTTTTAATGAACAATTAGGATTATGATATACTGGTACACAGCAGATGAAGTTTAAATATTTTTTGACATATACATATATACTAATTAAATTGTAACTTATGCAGAGTTTATATCTAGAATACTAACATATGAAATATACCTAGTCGGTACCTTCAACACTTTACCGTTTATGTCTACCGCCTTTTGAATGTAGCTGAGTAGTGACTAATAATCACCTTATGTTATGAATATACCTAACATTTCCTTAAACTCGACAACGTAGTATATATACAGTATAATAGCAAATAACTTTGAAAAGTTCGCGAATAAAAGAAAAGAATATTTTTTTATTAGATAAAATATGTTGTAACTTTATATATTTTGCTTATTGAAATTCACCTATAATTTAAAAACCACGTAAATGCAAATTATAGGGAAATTCGTGGTTGTATAAAAAAGTGTGTCATCAGTGATCTCAGTGGTACTTTAGGACAGAGCTACTCAACTATTTTCACCGAAGATCCACATACAAAAATTCAAAACTATTTGGGTCCAGTCCTCACAGAATTTATATATCGGCATCCTTAAACACACACTTTCTCGACCGTCCAATGATTATTACCTAATCAAAATTTCTTATTATGGTGTTATACGGTGTTAACTCTAAGGAAATTATGAGTGCGAAAGTGCTTCGTAGTTGAAAAAAAGTGCGAATATGCTTTTGCCGATTTTAGCAAGTTAGGTGCCCTAGTTTCTGTTTAAATTCTTTTTAAACAGTGTAGATACTCGAAAAAGCGGTTCTTTGGTTAATATTGCGAAATAAAGAGGTGCCTTTCTATTAACCGTGTTTCTCCTTTAAACCCTTGTTTAAAACAAGCGAATTGATCGGTAACAAAGGACACCTGCTAAGCACACCTGTCGCGAACAAAACTTTGTGCAATCAAACCAACCGTGTCAGTTGCGAACAGTACTCCTTTCCGTGAACAGCAATGCCTCACACATTTTTGTTACTCCTTCCATCCAACAGACAGCGATTAATACACACAGCAATCGATATTAGTTACTACCGGCCAAAGCCGGAGAGGTGGTCCTTTGTACAAAGCATGTGCTAAATAACATCCCTGGTCATCGATATGGATTGACATCATGTTTCTTCATCCAATTTTTTTTTGAAAGATTACACAAATTGACTATGAAAGTCGGCATCCCGCTATTTTGAACGATAGGTTGACCTACTTTACAATTCAATAATAGTCATAAAAGGACTGTTATACGCTAATTTAAGGCCTTCTCTTAAAACCTACTACACAATTTTTTTTCAATAATTCAAATCACGGCGCATGAAAACGCAAGATCAAATTTATTAACATTAATTTCGAAGTAAGAGTTACGACTGTCACCTACGACTGTCGCTAACAGACGGAAACGATAAACATGAGAAATCTTTCAGCTGTGGTGTTTTTTCTTTCTGCGCCCATCACATTTGTTCAATTCAAGCGCCCCAAAGCCATTTTTTTACGTTTAGAAACGTCAAACCAGATAAAGTAAGACAGGTAAATAATGTATTCTATGGAAATTTTCAAATATTTTAGGCTGAAATATTATTTTGACTATGTAGAAATGCTATTATTGCCGATTTATTTAATCAGTATATTTAATTCAAAGCAACACCGAGTACCCACGCAATGACGATTTTGCAAAGTGTTTTATTCATTACACTGGCCAACAAAAAAAAATTTTTTTCATGGTGCCTAAGATGTTTTAAACGTTTTTAGCACATTTGAGGGCGCTGATTTCAGAAATGCTGTTACTTTTTCTCGATCAGGTCTAGTTTTTCCTCTATGGTATATCGCTCTTTGCAGGATGCCGATAGCCACAATAAAGATAGGCAAATTGAAGAAACAACATTTTTCTGTAATTTAATTGAACATATCCATGGAATCTCACCAAAATATTCACAATTAAAGCTGGAAGTTGTAATAAATGCTATCTAATAGATGTCATCAGCTATAAATTGACGTTTTACTGATTTTCTAGAATGAGAGGCCTCGGCATCATCGCGCTTGATAGACCAACAGTAGTCTGCAAGCATGGTGGAATCCCAACGACCTTGATAGCGAACTTCCATATCGCTGATATCTTGATGGAAGCGCTCCCCTTGCTCATCGCTCACATCACCTAGATTTTCTGGAAAACGGGCAAGATGGCTGTGCAAAAAATGTAACTTGATGCTCATATTTTCACCCAGTTGACGGAGACTTGTAAGTAGTGTTTCAACAAGCTCTTTGTAGTTGGGCGCCTTCGTTTTTCCCAAAAAGAATTTTACTACATTTGTAAACGCCGTCTGAGCCCTCAATTCTGTTGGATTCATAAAATTACAGAAAGTCACATCATTCATTAACTTTCGAATCTGGGGTCCATCAAAAATTCCAGCTCTTAATTTTCCTGTGGTTAGACCTGGAAATTTCCTGCAAATATATTTGAAACAGTCGCCATCTTTCTCAAGAGCCTTCACAAACTGTTTCATGATGCCAAGCTTTATGTGAAGAGGAGGAAACACAATTTTTGAAGGGTCGACCAAAGGAGGAGCCAAAACATTGAGAAAGCCAGGAATCAACTCACTGCGCACAGGCCAATCTTTTTTTATCCAATGCTCTGTTCTTGCCCTGCTGTCCCACAAACACAAGAAGCAAGGAAATTTTGTGTATCCACCTTGTAGCCCAAGGAGAAATCCAACCATTTTCAAATCGACACATATGATCCATTGGTGCTGTCTGTATGAAATTTTTCCCAGTGCAAATTTGATTTCATCGTATTTTTCTTTGAGGTTTGTTGAATGACCTAGAACTGATCCAAATAAGTTTCCATTGTGAAGAAGAACACATTTTAAACTTCTTTTGGAACTGTCTATGAAAAGGCGCCAATCTTGAGGATCATATTGTTGGACACCAAGCTGCCGCAGCAGGCCGGCAACGTTGTTACAATATACTATGTCTTTTTCCTGAGTGAAATATGACAAGAATTCAATATGGCGTTTTCTATAGAATGTTATGAGAGTTCCCGGCTGAAGTAGATTTTTTTCATTGAGTCTTGAAGCTAGAAGTTCAGAAGATTCTTTGGAAAGGTTGAGATCTCTAGTCAGATCATTAAGTTCTTCTTGAGAAAAAAGCTGTGGCAGTGAAGAAGGAAACCAGATATCTGAATCAGTGCCCTCACTACTTTTAGTGGACAAAACGGAGGTTTGATATTCTTCAGAGCAAGGCAATTCCAATTCGGGCAAGCCTTCAAACACTGGAACAGGAATTTCATTGCAGTGTGGAATTGGCCTAATTGCAGACTCGAGGTTTGGATAAACCAACGATTTTCTGTTCTTCCTATTGATTCCCTTAGTGTTTACTGCACAGAAGTAGCAGTCATCAAAATGATTTTTCGGTTCACGCCAGACCATTGGAATACCAAAGCGGAGTGACTTTCTATCCTTTTTTGTCCACTGTCGAAGATGTTCAACACATTGCTTGCATACAATATGAGGTGCCCATACCTTATCTTGATCACCCAGCATTACTTTGAAGTAGGCAAGATAAGCACACCTCACAAATTTACTGATCCCTTTCCTGTTGGATTGCAATGTATATTCTCCGCAAATATAGCAAAATACATTTGGATTGTTTGAACAATGTCGCCTAAGAGAAGATGTAGCCATATTTAATTTTTGCTCTAAAAATCTGCAACTCAACCAAAACAATGCAGCCTATTTATTTCATGTCTGACTTCTATATATATAAAATTTGCCTTCTATAAGGCGTGTGATGTCATAATCGTTTGGCATACATCACAATAAAAACTTAAACATTTGATATAACGCTAGAAATACCCCTAATTTTAAGGAAAAAAGGTATAAAATGGCAAATATTTCAAAAATTTGACCTGATGAGAAAAAACGAGTATGATTTTTGGACTCAGCACCCCCAAATTAATCTAAATCAGCTTAGAAACCTTGGGCACCAAAAAATGTGTTGGCCAGTGTTATTTAATACAAAAATAACACAGAAACGATAGAAATTAAAATCGTAAAAAGTCAGCTCTTGTTAGCTTTATAAATAGTTTCTTCACGGGGTCAGTAATGATAATATTGTTCGCTAAAAACTAGGACCGTAATTTACAAACTTTTATCGAACCAGATGATGAGATCAAAATAAAATTAAAAGGTTTATGAATTCACTACCTAATAGAGTCTTTAACATTTTCGCCTATGTGAACTCATAGTTCGGCTTGAAATATAAAAATAAGTTTATTGTCCGCCGCTGCGTGAGAATTATTACTTGTGAAAAAGGTGCTTTAAAAAATAGTGCAACAATAATTAGGATGTCCGCCGCTGAAACGGTCGCGGTGACAAAAAATAATCCATGATTGTGACAAAATTAGGAAGTAAAAACTCCGCCTTGTTACCGAGTTTTCGGTCTTTAGTGAGTTTCTATTAAATAAAACTAAATATAAAAAATTATTCTATTCAAAAATCCGATTTTGCCCATCTCTAATCACGTGTAGGTAAATACTCGAATTACAATAAAAAGATTAACATTGATTACCACGAGTAATAGTTTCACACATTTCATGTACATTCAATCGATGTTTTTGTGCATATAAACGATTATAACACCATTGATACTCGCGAGTTTTCCTTTTCTCTCGAAATTAATTTTCACTATTTTTATCGTTTTATTTCTAACATTTCTCACATTTGTTCCTCTCCGGAAATACCTCATTTATGAGAAAAATTCGCTACGTGGTTACAACTGATTGCGAATTAAATAATGGTCGAAGATTAGTAAGTATATCCTTGAAATAGGCATACCAAATCTTCACCAAACGATTACAGAGGGAGGCGAGCTACACGAAACTCTGGAATGTAACAGACCTCTTACGGAGTTGTAAATTGTACGATTAAAGCATTTACCGGTATTTAATTTGACCGTAAGACCCACGCTGGAAAACCCGTGGCTGACCGCCTCAAGCTCCTTAGACTTTCTTTTTGGTAAGTTGGTTACTGATTACACTATAATATTATTATTATACACTTATATGGGCATCCCGAACAATTTCTAATTTTAAATAAATGAAAATCCAACAAGGACATATCATAATTAATACACAGATGTTATTTAAGGAAGACAACATGATCGTACAATTCCGCCCGATGTTGGCCAGTGAGATGATAAATAAATACTTCCCGTGTATTCGATCAATCAACTTTAGCGTATCGTTGTTCTGCAAATAGCAGGGGTGCAAAATATTTCCGTCCAGTGATATGCTCACAAATATTGCTTTTGACATTAGTGGTTACAATAAAATGACTGTTAATACGACCATGTATTTGGTGATTTCGCAAATCTGTGAGATGCTGCTGGACGTTTCTTCTAATTCAAAAAATAATGGCCTAGGTTTACACTCGTTACAAAAATCGTATCGGGTATCAGAACTTTCTGAATGGCTTCAATAAATTTGCTGAGGAAGGAACAAATCCCGTCAAACTTGCACTAGAAAATCGTGTACTTTGGTCACAATTCATTGGTGTCATTTACAGTCACATGACCACTCTCGTTTGAAGAAACGCACTGCGTTGTATCTGGTTTCAATAACGCCGCCAACTGTTTTTGCGGGAGAAGCGGAATCGGCGTGCTTGTATAATAATCACATTATAAACAAGAATTTTGCCGTTAATGCAAAAGTTTTGTCTCATATGTATGCACCACATGGGTTAGAATTCCAGCAAATATCATTATGTAATGCAAAATTGGGTTACAAAAGTCCTAGTAGGCAACTTATTTGTCAACTTAATACTCGCACGAAAATAATTGTCAACTTTGAATTTTTGCCTTTCAAAATCGGAAAAAAGTGCTAAAGTCCCTAAAAAAAGTTGCGAAAGTGCTTCTCAACAATACATTTCCAACAATACATTGTTTTCATTTACTTATTATCAATGTGAAAGATGATGTTTTTAAGGCAACTTGTCGTCCATAGGATGATCTGACAAGCGAGTACGAAATTTAGTCTAAGTGTAATGCATTTTAGATGAAGGTGCTCAACGCCATATGTTCTTCCGAACGTGCACATTACACGTTTTGCAATGTCGCACAGATGAGCTGTGGTGCAGTGCCGGGTCTCAGGTCGAATTTTCGACGACTCGTTTCGTAACGAGTTTAACATTGAAACCCTTAACAACTGCGATGCTGACTGGGCATATCGAGCAAACTGGTTTTGGAATGCGCAAGAAAGAAAAATATTTTTCCGTTCAAGCACTTTGGAAAGCTCGACCCTCGTCGCTCCCGATTCCCAGACATTTTTAAAATCAAAATTACCTCGAACGACATACAACTGACGCTACTTGTTACATAACAAGCGCCGTGCAGCAGCACTTGTCACCACATAAATCCGTGTAGAGACAATAATAAATTTGGGATTAATTTTTGTTTTATTTATTGAATGTCGGGTCGTTCAAGGGACGCAACAAACTAGTTCGCGGGCCGCCTTTGGTTCCGCAGTTTGCATACCCCTGGATTTGGTTTTGTTTGGTTTACTGTTGGGTACTGTTTTTTAGTCGTAGGGTTTGTGGTTAGATTCTAGAGGTTTTATTACAGCCTTGTCTGTTTTTGTATCACCCCTCTGCGGAACGGCAGTAACCTTTCCGCGGACCGGCGATGGGCCGCGGCCCGGTGGTTTCCGACCACTGCTTTAAAAGAAGTTGAAATATTATTGAATCTTAGTCAGTGCTGGGTTCGAAAATTTATAAATGAGTTTTCTCTTGTATCGACTCACCAACAACAGGTTCTACGGTACGCCAAATATAATCGGTGTTGCATTTGTTTAACGTCTAAAACAAGAACGCGTTCATTCCAATAACGTGTTCGCACGAACCCGCTGAATCGTACCACGAATATTAATTGCAATTATATTTTCGGGTTTTCCCAAGATATATTGCTTCGAGGTCCCACTTTACAAAACTAGGTTCCAAAATCACAACTGAAAGAATATTATTTTAGATATTTCAATATGCTTTGTATGAATAAAAAAAAGCGTAATGCTCATAAAATCAAACAAAAACAACGATAACATGCGCAGCAAGTTTTTGATATTATGACGGTATACAATTGGCACGGATATAATTTAATAAAGGAAAACTCGATCACGCCGTGAAAAAGTTTGTTTTTCATTTCCGAAGCTAATTTTATTTTAACCATAATATATGAATTTACTCATTTCTTCGGACTAAATTAATTCATAACGATGTCAATAACGTTCGGGATAAAAGCTGTCAATGTTCATATATCTCAAGTTTAGTAACGTTTCATGTCAGACATCTTTTTATATAAAATATAATGTTGACATATCATTAAAAGTTGTATGTTTATATATGGGTCGTAAAAACAATTCCTCGCATAATTTGATGAAAGATATTACAAGGTCTGGTTCAGATTTTAATCAAAAGGGTGAAGAGCCTTTTTTAAGCCAAATAAAACAATGATTGGAAATTAGAGCTTAACTTGAACTATTCACCTAATTGCCGCTGTATGGAGTATCGTTACAACATTTGCGCTGGCGCTCCCAGTACTGTTATTCAGCTTCATGACCAATATCAAGAGTTGTAAATATGACTGGTCTCAAACTTGTTTCGGGTTGCGTCATTTTTCTCACCAATGAAGTGTTGAGTCACATTGGCTTAAAAATTCGATGGTTAACAACAGCAGCGGCTAAGGCAACGTTTTTTAAATAAATCTATTTCTTCAATTTGTTTCTGATTCTTACAGGACTCATTATTTAACCTAGAACTTTGACCAATATCAAGAGTTGTAAATATGACTGGTCTCAAACTTGTTTCGGGATGCGTCATTTTCCTCACCAATGAAGTGTTGAGTCACATTGGCTTAAAACTTCGATGGTTAACAGCAGCAGCAGGGGAACGTTTTTTAAATAAATCCATTTCTTCAATTTGTTTCTGATTCTTACAGGATTCGATATTTAACCTAGAACTTTGCTGTTTACTTATAGTAAGACACTTTCTAGTTCATTTCGCACACTTTTCCTCAGTGTTCCTCAAAAATCCCTCATTTCTTGAAAACTTAGCCGACCTTTCGTAAACCAAAAGTCCTGGATAATTAAATAGAGTCAAATTCTCCAAAATAAATTTTCCGTGGTAACCTACCTTCAAAATAGATAGTAAATATGGAAAGTATTCTAAACAAAGTATATCAAACGAACAATAAAATCGGTGACCCAAAAGTATTTATGGTAGATATGTTTCGGATTGTGACATAACGAATCACTGATAATATGTAAAGCATTAATAAGCGTTCTTGCGACAAATTTTGTTACTTCGTCCGAGTGCTCGACTTTCATTTGATGGCTTTCAACTTATTCCCACTTCCACAATAAAGCGATCGCATAAGACCATACAAAAGTTAAAAACAATGCGTTTCAGGCCTGCCGAAACCTACGTTACTATTCTAAAAGAAACATTCTATTATAGCCTATGTCTGAATATTTATTTGCTTCATTGTTCTATAATAAAATGAGTAGATAATTATAAGTCCTAAGAACCGTCAAACAATGTAATATTTGCGTCGTTGCATTATTTCGTTGAGAAGTCGGAAGCACTCATAACATTTGAGCATTGAGAATTATTTAGAGTCGATGTCACGTCCAAATCAATTAAAGTATTCCTAATATCATAAAGGAATTTTGCTGATGGATATGGTTTTGGTGTGTACACTTCGATCCACTTCGCGTATTCCTAACGCTTAGGACGATTAGTAACTCACCCATAATAATAATAATTCTTAAAATTTTGCACTGCCTTCGAGGTCATTTTGTGATAATTTTTATCACCTGATAACTTTCGAAAATACCTTATTTGATGATTTGAACGAAAGATACCAATCTGAAGATGGAATCTATTATGAAGTATTGTTGCCACATTTGTGCTCGTACTCCCAGTACCGTTATTAACCTCCATGGCCAATATCAAATGAGTTATGAATATGATTGGTCTCAAACTTGTTTCGGGGTGCATCATCTTTTTCACCATTGAAGTTTGGCCTCACTCAGCTTATGTAACATAAATCATTGAGGCACATAAGCTCATAACATAGATCAGGGTTGTCCAACCTTTTTGGACGAAGGACCACATTTAGTTTACGAATGATTGCGCGGTTCACTTGACATGGTAGTTATATTCTAGTTTCACCGACTACAGATCAAAGAAAAAACAAACAAAGCACCTAAATTATAAGAACAACGAAAATACGAAGATACAGTAAAGTCAAAAGTTTTAACCACACATAAATATTTATGGGAAGTATGGCACTGCGTTTATCCGACAAGTCTGTCAATCATAGGTGCAATGGACGATGTAGAAATGCGGAGCAAATTTTTCACGTGGCTGTCAGAAATTAGTGTTTCACGGGGGATTTTCCTTGTTCATTCATGAAAAAAATTGCTCTTAGAAGTGAATGCTGTCAAATATTGAGGTCATAAAACTGCCTCTTCTAGCTTCACAGAAAAAAAACAGGAAAACAGATTGAAATACATGGCAGACGATTAAAATAAATTCAAACATGTCTCACTAGCAATAACGACCATAAATGGACATAAAAGAAGCTTTCGATAGCTAGGTGGTGCTTCTCGTGCGTTTGAACGACATTTTTTATTAGAGGTTTCAATAAAGGCTCAGATTTGTGAAAAACATTGGGATTCGAATAATACCACGCGGGCCACTCGGAAACCTTCGTCGGGCCACATGTGGCCCGCGGTCCACGGGTTTGACGACCCTAACATAGATGGTCAACAGCAGCAGCCAGAGTAGCTTTATCAAATTTATTCATTTTTTCAAATTTTTTCCCGATTACTATGATATGACCATTGCTGTTTAAATATAGAAAAGCACTTTCTAGTTCATTTCGCACACTTTTCCCTCAGTGTTCCTTAAAAATTCATTACTTGGAAAATTGATCGACTTTATGTAAACATAAATTGAATAGAATCAAATTCTTTGAAATATGGAAAGTAGACTATTCTAAACATATCGAACGAGCATTAAAATCGGTGACCCAAAAGCGATTATGTTCAATATGTTTCGCATTGTGATATAGCGAATTACTGATAATATGTAAAGCATCAATTAGCGTTCCTGTGGTATTGCGACAAATTTTTTTACCTCTTCCGAGTTATCGACTTTCGTTTGTTGGCTCTCAACTTATTTCCACTTCCACAATTAAGCGATCGCATCAGATTATACAAAAGGTAAAAATAACGCTTCCCAGGCCTGTCGAAATAAAGTTACTATTCTAAAAGAAAGATTCTACTATATCCTACGTCTAAATATTTATTTGCTACATTGTTTTATAATAATAAAATAAGTTGATATTTAATAAGTCAGACAATGTAATATTTGTGTCGTTGCATTAATTTGTTGAGATGTCGGAAGCAACAATAACATCTGAGCATTGAGAATTATTTAGACGTGATGTCACGTTCAAATCAATCAAAGCATTCCTAATGTCAAGAAGGTCTTTTGCTGATGAATATGGTGTTGACGTATACACTCCGATCAACCGAATCCCTGCAAGATACTAACTATGTTTTTATTGACATTGTTTTTTAAAATATCACATATTTTATATTGGTATGAATTGATCAACAATAAGTGGCATACCATTTCAGATATTATGTAGCAGTAGATGATAATGGCAGCTGTTATCTTGTGCATGACTGATTGCCCTGGCAGCACAATACTCAAAACCACATTTCAAAGTTTTACTTCGATTTCAGTTAACGCATTTGCTGTAATTTGAAACAGTAAATTTACAAATAAGATGCTTTACTCGTTTTCATAAACTTACGGTTGTGTATGAATAAAAAAACTAATTCGTTTCTTGCCACTTCCAAATCATCAACAAATTACCTCCAAATATATTACAATCTATACAAACGATGTATGTTGAATAGTCGGTTGCAACCATGATCTCCGTGTTGCCATTTTCAATAGATTCAACTGTAACCATACGTACACACATGGATTATACAAACGGCTGTGTTACCATAGTGATCACAATCGAAGTAATTGTTCACACTATATAGAAATATTGAATCAATCAGATTATAAAATGTTATTTCCTAAAACTGCCCTCGTTGACTAATGAGTTGCTTGGTTTATTAGATATCATATATTGCTTTTTTGCTAAAAATGGATTCCAGTGCATAGTTACTTTTTAAATAAGTCGAATATTTTAGTATCTCGTTCATTGTCCCAATACCACATTTTTCCATATTCATTTCCACGCAAGGTTGTATTCGCGAAAAAGTTCATTCTTCAGCTACCCCTGTCTGCTGCTTTAGAACATGTATATATTTTGTGTACTAATCTAAAATGCCTCATGATAACTATAAGTTTGTGAAACATGATCGCCGTTAAATCCTGATGAATTCCTTTTGAAAATAACACAATACCTTCCTGCGCAGCTGCTGTGTCATGGACGGGCGAAGAAACTCGAGAGCCGACTTCTCTATGATCTGCGTCTTCTGTATTTAAAGGAATAGTTACAAGTTACAACTAATAAATCAGGTAGTGTTTAACGACTGAGAACTCACGAATTCCTCGATATGTTGCTGTTTCCTTGGTTTTGAAAAGTGCGACCACAAATTCTTTAGGCTCTTATCTATTTTAAAAATATAAATAACGTGTAATAGACTGCCTGTCAAAATACAATTATAAAGCTGCTTCAGATTCATTTTATATTAAGCTTTCTAAAACAATGTTTCTCATTATCTACTCAAAAAGAAATAGCAGGTGAACATCCAATTTTGTTAATGTGCTTCGCACAATCCTTCACAGGATACACTCAAAATTTATTTATCTGCACAATCGATATGCTTTGGCGCCCTAATAACAGAATGTTGCTGCCGCGGGAATGCGATGTCAAAATGCCCATTAAACTCAACAATATCATTATCATAGTAACCCAGAATAACAAAAGTTTTTAAAATGAAATTTTACATGCCTTCGAGGTCATTTGTGATATTTTTTACCACTTGACTATTGACAACTTTCGAAAATATTTCATCTGATGATTTGAACGAAAGATACCAATGTGACGATGAAATCTATTAAAACAAAGTTAAATATTATCGAATATCAATTAAAATATATTTTAGTTATCTCCCAGAATCACCATATTTTCATAGTTTCAATGATTGTGAGACTGAGCAAGCATTGCAGCGAGAACACATACTTGTACAAAAATGAAGTAAATTTATTAAACATTGTTTACTCATGAACTTCTGTTTGTGTATGGTTATACCAGAAAGTTACAGTAGTCTAGGACGCTTTGCACAAAAGTCATGTTCTCTCTAGAACAGGGGTCCGCAACTACTTTTTAGCGCGACCCCCAAAAAAATTTTAACTTCTCGCTACCCAAGTATTTGGTAAACATGTAATTACTTATCGATTTTAGGACTATTGTCGACACTAGCATTTTTCTTGCACAAAATTATATGAAACTTATCACATGAAATTGTGAATAATAGCGTTTATTATGACTAATGCAAATTATAAGCTTTGTGTATAATACACAACATATCAAATCGAGGTTTAATTTGGGATACGGCAACTTTGAAGATATTTTTCTACCTCTAGCCTTGATCTGTAATTGTATTTTATGTATGAAAACGCTGATATGCGGGAAAAAATGTATTGGTTTTTTAATGAATTTTGGATGCTTTGCTGTAAGCTACACGTGAAACCAATCTTTATGCATTATTCGCTGTTATTCCGCTTATATGTATGATGTATTTCTATCTGATGAGGGTGAGAAGAGGAGTCTTTTGTCGGGCGTTGATCCCCACTGCTATAAGTGCTCCGTACGGAGCCTCAGGGCACCGCGAGCTATTCGTTCACTTAAAAAACTGACTTGGTTAATTTCGTATCTGTGGAGAAGCATTAACGTCACTATCACTAATAAAATTTGACGATGGTGGTGTCGAAATGTGGTGGTGATTCAAATATAACATTATTTATCACTAAGGGCGCAGCAGCCATGCTTTTCTAAAATGGGGGAGGGGGGGGGGGGGGGGGTAGAATAGAAAGTTTCCGAGCAACACTCATCGCTCAATCCATGGCCGACCCGAGAATTTAAAATGTCATGTCATATCAATTCAATTGTGTTCATCGTTGCTCGCCTTTGAGTTACGGCAACCATGAAATACTTGTTAAACCGTCTACTACCAATGAATGGATTGAAATCGTATTTTTGAGTTTCTCTTTCAGCGTTTAGGATTATCGCAATGTTTCGTTGTTAAGGGAGAGTTTGCAGTTATGAAGCCAATTATATTTGATACCTTCATATCGAATTCGGTCTATTTATAAATGTATCAGACTTCTAGATGCAGTGATGGGACAAATATCGGCCGACTCAGTAAAATGATCAAACTTTCATTGAAGGGTTTAGATCAGTGGTCGGCAAACTACGGCCCACGGGCCTGATTCGGCCCGCGACGCTTCACTGAATTATATTAACAAAACAGCTTTATTGACGAATATATTCTTAACGTGACAAAATTTGTTTTGAGAAACTAAATTATACTATAACCTAACAAGTATAAAATTCACAATCACTCGTTTAATGAGCCTATAATTGTTTATAATTAGAGAAATGGCAACAGAACGTAAAAAAGTTGATGCTGATCGCAAATGGTTTAATGACGCTGAAAATATTCAAATGATCAGTCTTCGCGCACTGCTTGAAATTTCTGGGTGAAAAAATGTGATTCATTGGCCATTCCTATGGTTTTTAACATACTTTATTCTAAAATATGCAAACAATAGCAACATTAAATTATGCAAAACAAATCGAACCTCATCATTTAACTTAAAACAAGCAAACATACCAGCTCATTGCGGCAAGTAAATTAGCACTACTCAACGGCAAACTCCTAACACTAAATAAATAGTAAACAACCGACTGGCAATGATTCGATATAATAAATAAACAAGAATAAGAGAAAAAAGAAAAGACTGATAAAGGGTTTTGTTTACGCCGACATGCCTATTCCTGCCCACGGACAGATGGTGAAATTGTTTTAAAAAGGAAGTAATTTATGAGCGGTCAACCAAATAACAAAGCTCAATGACCGATATCTTTTAAAATAAACACGGTCAAATGTATACAAAATAAAACAAAGAAGCTTTGTCTGTAACATGTTACGTCGAGATGTTAATTAATTAATTTAAGTCTCTGCTTAAGATAGTTATTTAACCCGATGTCAATCATTCAAAGCTTGCACAAGGTTTTAAAATGCAAGCTCAAGCCCCATAAACGGCGCTCCAGAAGTGTGTGTACAAATATGGAGGTAACTAATTTTGTTGCCCACTTAACATCAAGGACTGAAACCTACGGTAAGGGGTATATTTATTTGGCCAACACAGGCAGTCCGATTTCAAAATATAACAAAAATAAGGAAAATCTGAATAAAGTTATGGTGTATTAACCCTAACCCAGTTCACATACTACGGGAATATTCATCCTATAAACTTATGGCAATGTGTAGAAATATGAACTAGCTTGCAATTTTATTTACAATTACCAGAATATTAATGAACGTGAAAGACTTCTAGCATATTTCCACCCATGTTTGTTTTTTGCCTAGACATGGGCATTTGTAACAATATTCAAACATAAGTGAAGCAAGTGTTTGCCTGAAGAAGCGGGCTAAGATTTCTTTGCAATCTTGTAATTTTCATGGCATACGACGCATCTGTTATTGAAGCTGACGTTTGCTATCTGTGCCCAAATCGTGCGCTACTTACCACCGTGTCTATTTGATACAGCAAACAGGAGATTTTAATACAACGATGACTTGTGATATCTTGTCACAATGGAATTGTTTGTCGGTCAATGGTACAGAACAGTCACTCTAAATGCATGGTCAGCGAAAGTCATTTTG
The DNA here is from genome assembly GCF_964204865.1 of Styela clava. Lineage (NCBI taxonomy): Eukaryota > Metazoa > Chordata > Ascidiacea > Stolidobranchia > Styelidae > Styela > Styela clava. The sequence goes on from NC_135257.1 coordinate 2,256,326, forward strand.
CTGTCACCGATTTTGACAGACGGATCTTGATGGGCGACGTACCAACAGTTGAAAAGATGGATTGGTCTTCTTGTACAAGAGCTTTTTTACTTGTAATTACCGATAATTTTGGCAGTTTTGTAAAGCTGGGCGATTTTTGCTGCGCAAACATACTTCTATAAAAAGCCACGATCTGCATTGTGCTGATAACAATATTGCCATATCATCTCTATTGTAAACATTAAATAATGCCCAGATACGTTTAAAGATTACTCCCACACCCCTCTCTTTGAAGTCCCAGATGAGCGATTTCATGAAAAATAAAAAAAAGGGTAGGATTTGGGTCAAGTCCCTGCTCCCTTGGCACAAATAGAAATAGCTACTCTGACTTCAAGTTTACTGGTAATGCGGTTTATTCGTTTTCAATATTCAACTTATTATTTAGTATACTTGCGTGATTAACATACAGATCTTCCGTCCAACGGAAATTTTTATATAAATTTATGACATCATCATACATGAACATCTTTGTTATGACGCCAAAATTAATTTCACTTAGAAAACCATATGACGTCACTATGATTTTTCGCATTGTTGGAAATACATGATACTAATTACATTAACTGTCGTAACTTATTTCCAACTATCCATAATCGAATGAATTATGATAACCTCCAGTACATTGTGAGCTATTTTCACAGAGATATATAAATATGGAGTGTGCTTCTCTCTCGTTTTCGCGGGATCATTTGAAGCCTATCTCGTTTTGACGATATGCTTCCAGATTTTCCGATACGCCCAATGCATTTCTTATGGAATTTTACAGAAATTAATTATTTGCGTCGATTTTTTTTGCATATTCGCATGTTCTTGATTCGTTTCTCATTATATATCAAACGCTAATATACCCCAGTCCACCATACGGTCTAATTTTGGCAGTTATATAAATATGCGTAAGTCGTGGTTGCTAATATGGCCAACGTATCAGTCAAAAGCGAACAAAAACGACCACAGAACATCAGCCAAGATGGCTTATCGGAATCCATTCTCCATTTGCCTATATTTGGCCATATTTTATTGCCGTAAGTATTTTGCGTGGCCTGGCGCCGTAGTGGCCTACCCGAGATATATATTTAAATTGTCCAATATGGAGGCAACTACTATTGTTCTCCTACTTTACGTCAAGTGCTGTAAAGGGACTGATGGGTATATTCACTTGGGTAACAGACACAGTACCCGAACTCGTAATGTAACTAAAATAAGAAAAGTCGGAATAAAGTTATGGCCTAACCCTAACCGAGTACACAGACTACGGCAGTATCAACTAAACTTCTCTTCGTCTTATACTGGAGACTTAGGTGAAATCTTCCCCGTGGAGGTTATTACATTTTATGATATCAGGCAAAAACAATTGTTTCCACTTATATCTATTGTACAATTGCCTAAACACAAACAACCAAATTTTTTCAAGAACGAGATCCACATCAGGCTCTAAAAATACAACTCGAATACAATTGTATTTGAATACCCACAAAGTGTCGCATATACATTCATATGCGGCGCACTAGATAGTAAAATAGACGAAAACTGGCCAAAACCATATGCAACACGAAGAAAATTTGGAAGCATTGATGCCAAGATGGCGGCGATCATATGATCCCGCGGCAATACAACGCAAAACGAGAGAGAAGATCGTTCCATATATTTTCAGTTCAGTGGCTATTTTGGACGAATCCCACTCGGAAAAATACATTACCTGAAAGTCGGAAATTGAACGCTGCACAGTTGAAATTCAGATTACAAGGAGCTAATTAGCCCTAGAATCTATTCTAACGAACTGTGGCATATTTGAAAGCTCTGTGACCTTTCAGCGGCTGTATTCCTAATTAAAAAATGGGATACAACTTGTTATTGGGACTCGTGGAAATGTAGGAATTAGAAACTTTCTATGCCGCAAGTCTAAGTCGCTCATGCCGATACCAAGTTGTTTAGTTTTCCACTTCATTCATTTTGTTCTCCAGTTGGAATTATATAAATAAGCAAACTCACAGTCACCAGAACACGAAACTTTGCATTCAATGGGAAAGGAAAAGTTAGATCCCTTCCTAGACCGAGCTATTGGATTTAATTCTGCGGGAATTCGAGTTTTCATACATCGCCGATTCTCCTCCTGTTCCCGAAATGGTAACTATATTTGTTTAAAAAATGGTTAATTAATCAGGTGAAGGTTCGATTTAATGATATGAAGTACCAAAATACTAGGCTTAGTTTTAACTTGCTCATATAAATACTTTTATTTGCTAATACATCATATTATCGCTAGAAAACCTAATAATTAAGGCGAAAATTGCGTTGTTGATAACATCACCATCGATCTTGAAGCGATATTTTGAGTTTTTTGCCTAAAGTTGATGAAAAGCACGTGCAATGCACTTGTTATATTCAAGTATATTTGAATACAACAAAAAAAAACGAACATCAAAGGCGGAAAATTAAATTATAATCAATGAAACCCCAGTAACCTAATTCGATATGCGATAATAAGTTTCCCAACCCCATTTATTTGCAAATTTCAAAATTTTTAATTTTTTTTAGCTATCCAGCCATTAAATAATATATCGTTAAAGGCGTCTCTCAAATACCAATTGAATGGTATCAACATTTTTGGTTTGTTTTAATTATATCAAAAGTTATGACCAAAAAACGACGAATAAAAAAATGTTGCACCCAATTTTCTCGATAACTATTCAATGAATTTTGATTATAATACTATTTTTAGATGTGTTTCATTGAAATATATTCGAGAATACTAGAATTTTCAGTACAGCTTCAACAGAACAATATTTATTTATTTGGGGATCGAATATGTAATTGAAACCACTCCGGCCACGATTGGGACCAACTCGACTATATTAAACGAACTGTATTACTTGCGTGACATTTTGTCATACCATTTTCTATTAAAAACCGCTAAAATAACGCTGCGAGTAGCTCATTATATGCCATATGCCAGAAAACGAGTGGCCCAACTGCAGCAAAATATAGCATATGTATATGTATATATATATAGAGAGAGAGCCATTCGAATGATTTACATAAACAGTCAATGTATTTTAGATGCATGTACTCTATTCACATGTCACACCATTGTGTCTGTGTTATCGACCCAACTCCGATAAGAAAAGGATTCGCCTGCACAACTAATATTTATCACAATGCATTACTGATAGGCTCACAAAATTCAGGTTCGCAGGCCGTGGGCAAATGTAACTGCCAAATTTTGAAAATATAGCTTTATGCGCAAAGCGAGAATATGGTTTCGTGAGCACGAATTACATTTCCCAAAATAAAACTACTGTCAACCCGGGTTTTTTCGCCAATATAGTTTTGCAACAACGAACGTTTGCTCAATTGCCGAAACGAACTTACGTGAGGATGCAATTTTACGATAACTAACTCTTGGTTGGAAGAATTCAGGTTTGCGCGTATGAATTTTTTCAGAAAAGGTCTACGAAAGTTCGATGCCAATGCTTTTTCAATCGAAATCAAATAGACACGGACACAGTATATGCACAAATTAACCTAAGTTCTACAAGGAGAATTTGCAAACATCATGCGATAATATATCTTGAAGAAAATATCTTGAAAAAGTTTTACTATATATTGCACGTCAACACAGTTTTTGTGATATTCTATAATAGCATATCTTTAAGGAAAAGTTTTTAAAAATAGAAAGTCATAGATTTGACAAAATACCGAAACTTATGCCTTTTTAATAAAACAAACTAAGCACTGTTGCAAACTATCGCCATAACAAAAAGGCGATATGCGATACTGCTGTATAAAATACACCAAGTAACCCATTAGTAAACGGAAGAAATCTAATGGAAACCCTATTTTATGATCTGATTTATTCAATACTTGTACATTACTTTCTATTGTGACCACTTGTAACACAAACATTTGTATAACTTATGTGTTTATTCTTACAGTTGAATCTCATGCGAATAGCAACACAAAGATCTTATTTGCATCAGATTATTTAGCATATATTCTTGCTGTTGATTGTAATAAATTTGAAGGTAATTTTTGAAGTGTAACAATTGCAGGGAACAAATTAGTTTTTACTTTGCGTGAAAGTAAACGTGAGTAGAAATCTTATATTTCAAGTCCCCGTTTCGAGAAACATCAAATGCGGTAAATAGGACAAAAAAAAACATAGTAGCATTGTGTTTCCAGCGCAATCAGACACGGACAAAATAACAGATGTCCTAATCTAATAAAATGAAATAAAATCCAAAGTGTGTGAAATTTGATACCAAAACGGATACCTTGGTGTACTTAGTTTTGATCAGTTCTTACCAATATTCACTATAGTAATTATTTTCATAATACAAAATTAATTACAACATAGTCTCAAATTTTGCAGGGATTCGATGGATTGGAGTGTTTACACCAACACCGTATCCAACAGCGGAAGATCTTCTTGGCGTCAGAAATACTTTGATTGATTTGAATGTGACATCGCCTCTAGATTTTCTCAATGCCACGGCCGAAAATTGGATTGATTGACTCATATTATATCCACTCATCCTATTATAGAACGATATAGCAAATAAATATTCAGACGCATAACAAAAAAATATTCACCAATTTCACTGTTTGTTTGATAGACAATGTTTGGAATACTTGCTTTATTTACTATCGGATCTCTCTATCAATCTCTCTTTCACTCTATTTCAAAGGCGGGGTATTACGAAAAATGTATTTGGGGAAATTGATTCTGATAATTGTTTAGAACGTAGCGCCTAACGTTTCCACAAAGTTTCCACGACGAAGGAATTTTCGAGGACCGCTAAAGTCAGTGGTTCTCAAACTTTGTGAGCCTGCCGAACCCCTACGCTATTCCGCAAGCTTCTGTCGAACCCAAAATATTTGAACTAAGAGCGCAACCTGAACTTATTGAGGGTAAGTCGATTTTGTACAAATTTATAGAAAATTTGACCACCTTCAATTGATAAAATATAAATTCGTTGCCTTACTGTTGAGCATAGGTTGTTTTTGCGAGTTAAATTTGAAGGAAATGCTTTGTCAAGAGAGTATCAACCACCGAAAAAAAAAACTGGTTGCTCCATTGGTTGTAGCAGAATAAATTGCAACAAACAGTAAACTTCAATTATTCATTAGATTTATTAGTAATACTTCTGCTGCTGTTTTTCGGTAACCAATTGAGAGACACGTGGCTTCGATTCAAAAGGGGCAATTCTCACGCCATTCTCGCATTGGAGTCTCGTTCAGTTGAACAGGAAGAGCCATACCGCAAATAATCATCAGACCAAGATCTTTTCTTGGATGACATATTTAACGAAAAAAATCCTCGGAATTACAAAGAGTTTTTGTAGAAAAGAAACGTTGAACCTATCTGAAAATTGTGGTGCAATCTTAGATACCAGTACGCCGGGTCGAAATGACTTGGAGGTCATTTGTAATATTTTTTATAGCTTGACAATTGACTACTCTCGAAAACATTCCATCTGGAGATTTAGATGATAGATACCAGACTGAAGAAGGTACCTATCAAGAAAAGTTAAATATAATTTGATCTTATTTGCAATTGGGTATTGAAAAGTTTTCCAAAATTGCCGCACCCCATTTCGAAGGGCAAGTGTTCTCATATTTACTTATTGAAGTATTCCATTAGTTTAGCATGTATACTTCATACATCAAATACGTTCATAAATACTTGCCTGAGACCAGTCTACATTCTCTTTTGGTGTCGAACCACAGTTGTCATAAATGAACGAGGTTGGATGGCTATGGACATCTATAACCACAGTAATGTACGCTGTTAGAAATAGGCTGCATTTCCAAATAATGCAGTTTATACAACCTTCTTCCAGAAAGATTTTCAGAATTATATCGTCAGATGTAAGTCAATCCATATAGATATCAGACGGGATAGGAAATGACGTTTCCAGAGATACTACATGATTTCTACAGCTTTGTTTACAATTCTCTTCCATGTACTGTTATATATCTGCACATTTTCTAGGTGTACTTTACAGTTGTAAAGTTTTGGGTTTTCGCAAAAAAACGGCAGAATATAATTCAGAAAATGAGAATCACTCTGAAATTAACGCCTTTCGAAATCAAAATTTTAGAAAATTTACAGTAAGGAATATCGATCACGACATCCTTCATTCCATCATATTATATGATACTACGCTAGAATATTATTTGACTGTTTTATTATGCCTGGAAATAAATAACCACAAAAGAGAAATGTTCATAAAATTAAAAAACGAAATTCGGCATCTTTTCATTATTATGGCGGTATGCAATTGGCACGGATATAAACCTATAGTTACGCCGTGGAAAATTCTGTTGCATTTCTGATGCTAATTTTATATCAAGCATATATATTTTTGCTCATTTGTTCATCTAAAGCTAATTCATCACGAGTTCATTAAAATTTGTGATAAAGGCATAAAAGCTTTCAAAGTTCATATATATATCCTGAATTGAGTTAAGTAAATATTTGTGTGAAATACATACTCTTGACATATCAAAAGTTTTATATGTATTGCAAAAAAAAAAAAATTCGTAGCATGAATTGGTGAGAGATATCACAAAGTGTGGTTCAAATCATTGTCAAAGTAGTGCCGGACCTTGTACCCGATTAACGAGAGGAAATATATATAATATAAGAAATCCGCTTTGAACAAATCAATGAATCGCCGTGGTTATGAATATTATTGGTCCAAAAATTTATTCGGAGTGCATCATCTTTCTAATCAATAAAGTGTGACTTCGTTTAACTTATTTTATATATACTACAACAAAGACATCGAGAGCGAAATCATTGAGGGTCATTGATCAAAAATTTGGGTGGTCAACAGCAGCAGCCTCAGTCAAGGCAACTTCATTACATATTATTATCGATACCACCGATGTGGATTGCTTCGGCGTTGAGACTTGAAAATGTTGAATGATTAGATAACGGACTTTGTGGTGAGCTACGCGTCAAAATAATTCGTGTCCCAATTGTATGATTGTCACCTCATGTGAATACATCATTAATCATTTGCTCCAAGATATATATATATATATATATATAGTGGGTTTCCGTCATGGGAATTCTGGGGTACATGACTACACGTCTTCATCAATTAAAAAGAGGCAAAAAACTTCGTGTCATATAGGCTACATTTTTATGAACTCACATTCACACTTCGGTATTGGACAATTTTCCCAACGTTTCTCCGAGTCTGTTGTATAACACCAAGGTCCCAATGGTTCTGCATCAGGATTTCTGCAGAAGTTGTTTACTAATCCAGAATGGGTAAAGACTTCTGCAGTTCTGTGAGTATAGTAAATGATATTAAGCGTGGTAAAACGGTCAGCGGAAACAGTAAAAAAGAAACGGTAAAAGATGTGTGAGGAAATAAATGTTGTCATATATGTGCTATACACCCGGTTGACGAGCAGTGACTTAGGGCGCTGACTTAATTTATCATTCAACAAAAAATTAGCGCAATATATTTGACGTTACTAAAAACACTTTCCATTTCTCGGATCTGATAAATATTGAGACGAAATCTAAATTCTTATAAATAGTGCCAATTCTATGAAGTAATTTCCACCGAGAAGTAGCGCAAAAATAATCGATTCAAAATAGTTCGTGGTTAAAGGCGTAATCTTTTCACTAAACATGTGCATGTTATGCATCCATATTTAGTATATGACTGTAACTTTGTATTTTATGCTAATGTAAAATATCCATTTACGGAAAGTCATAATATACCCGTGATTCATATACCTTGTATGTTTATGCGGGCTCTGCGAATCCCATCGTTGACAAGTTTTTCCACCATTTGTGACAGTCATATTCCCTCGGTAACTTGCCCCACGATCAGCCGTATTCCAACAGTCATGAGCTGTAAGACAAAATAATGAAATGTCAATTATGCTGGGGCTTCTTGATATCCTTTGCGTATTTCATATACAGAACATTTGATTGAAATGTTTTTATCAGCTTTCATGATTTTATTGCTGGCATGTTTATTTATGTTTTCGATCCCCAAATATTACGCTCCGATAGGCAATATTGCAAAAAGTATCTTACTATCTGAAGCTCCAGATACATCTCTGACTAATGCCAGTAAAAGAAGAATAGCGGCATATCTTTCGAAACTTTGCAATTTCATTCTTGCAGTATGAACCTTACAATATAAATCTACTAAGTTGCTTTTATTACATGTATTAGCAAAAAAGAATCAGACATTGAAATGAAGCTTTATTAGCATAATATGATGCGATAAAAACTTGATAAAAATATATATTTAATATATTACACATTTACATGTTTTACCCCATGTAAACACATTTTGCTTGCGATAAGCGCTTGAGATTAACCTTAACAGTTTACAAGTGTGCTCTAGTTTATTAGACCAAAACTACAACTCAAATTTTTAGAGGTTTGGAAGTTTCTAAAATAAGGAATTTTGAATTACTGAATTTGTAACTGTAAACCATTCACAGCCACGTCCAACATCTCTAACCGGGCGCACTTCAGATGACCACGTTCAAGATTGTTTTTAGATCTTTGATTGAATAAGAACAATTCCAACGTTGAACGTTCTTTGGCTAATGTTCAAATCAGTAATAAGGTCAAATATCAATTCATATTTACAATCCTAATAGTACAATCCTACCAAATTGCATTTATCATTGTGTCTTCTTGAACTATTATTGGCATCATACCAAAGCGTCTTATGAGATAAAGTGGGTTTCCTACCGCTGACTTCATATAGGCATTTAGGCTATACTCATATTTCCGCAATTTTCTTATTTATTTTCAGGATTGCCCATACATGAGGCAAAGCTTGACTCTGTTGGTAACTTGTATTCAAAATCCTGACAGACCTCAAATCTCACCAAAATTTCAAAACAATTGCGTGAGTAAACATACACTAGAAAAACTGCAGTATAAATATTCATTATTATTCATTAATTACACTGTGTGCGTGAGTATAACTGAAATTGTACATTAAACGCGCAAAAAATATTCTTCACATGGCACGTTGAAATAAATGTTAGTCGACATCAAAGCAATCAGATATATATAATAATCGTTTATTTATATTTTCCGAAGATCAAATCTATGCTGACTTAAATCTTGCTGTTTAAATTTCTGAACTACACTTAAAATTGCTCAACTTCGCTAATTCGTTTTTATCTATATCACCAATCCCTTCTTCCAGTATTTTTAGTTTTTGGAAATGCAAACTTTCGAAACTTGTGGGCGGCTAGGGATGCCGCTTTGGGATTTGCGAATCGAATCGTATGGCATCTTTTTTGAAGCGATTCAAATCAGATTTATGCGATTCGGAAAAAGCGAGCAATTTACCAAAGAAAAACAAACGATGAACGTTTGTTCATAATTGTTATCGGCGACGTTGAATTTTCCGAATGCGGTCATGCGGCACTTCAAATAACATCAAATTACAGGACGAAATGAAAATGAATTTTTCGTGATCAACTTTTACTGATCGGACGCCGTTTATTTCAAGTTCGGAGCAACACACTCTTTTACGCATCCCTCGACATGCTGTGTTGAGATAATTTTTAGCAAACTGTAGGTTATGTATTCCACTGAATGGCCTAAGTTTCTAATATACGCGAATTTATATGTATCGTATATCCAAAAATTTGTGACATTTTTGATAAAATTTGCAACAGCACACCTGCGCAGCGACCAAGTCATGATACGCCCTGTCATGATTGAAAAAAGAATAATCTACCGACTTTTAGAAATAATTTCATTTTGATTGAAACATAATTTAAACTTCATTCAGATTGAAATATTTCGCGCATATTTTAAGAGAACTATTACTGAATAAGTTCATTAGCCGGCCATGTTAATCGATACTCATGTTAACCAAAAATTTATTTTTAATCTATTTTATTCGCACTTGTTATGCCTCCGCTCGAATGGCGGTAATTGAAATGAGGGGAAACATAATGTGATAGAACATATACGTGTCTTCTTCCACATTAATAAAAATGAAACATTTTCTTTAGTTTTTTTCAGACCGATACAAGCGGGAAATAAAATATATCATGTTATTTCTAGCAAGTGTCATAGCGGGCAGGTGGGAGTAGATAATACTTGAAGAATGGCAACTTATGCACTGCCTTACATTAAAACGCGCCAGATTTCATACCAGACAAAGCACATAATGTGCGAATTTCGTCTTACTTTATCTCAAACGACATTGTTTGAAATTTAAATACAGCGTCGACCTATTATCGCTCGTTAGCGCAGCGGCTATTATGTACATTACAAATTTAAACGTAGTCCAATATAATAAATGTTTGATAAAAACGATTTTAGCCATTTTTTGTTGTCGCATTACACTAGTATTAATTTATGACCAGTATCTCCTTGTTTAGCATGCTCTATCACAACAATCAGCATATATGGTACAGAGATGATGGAGCACTGATCTGCGCATAAAAAAAGGTCTCCTTCATGTATTTTCAAGTCACAAATTATTGTAAAAAATCATACTAATATTTTGGAGATAGAAAATCTGTAATAAGGCGGGTCTCAATTCAATATACCAATATGTGAAACACCACAGTCACATATGCTGGTATGGAATTTATAGAAGCAGTGCTGTTACTATGTTTATGACATAATGGTACAATAGAGCCTTCTCTCATTTTCGCATGTGAATTTCGTCAAATTTCTCCAGTCCTGATACAAGTACTGCATGTGTAAAGCGCAAACCTACACAATAATAATTCAGTATTGTAAGACTTGCAGCTGACTTGCAACGGCAAGCTTTCCATCAATTATTGCAGGTATTGGTGATAACAATGACATACATCTTTTTTATAATGATGGAAATATGTTTGGCTCATTCACTGAAAATACTTTGACATCAATCCTGTCTAGCATGTTTGTGTGTCAGTGTTCCATTGTCAAGTTTCTTTTCTAAATTTGGGCTAGTTTTTTGTGACTTTGAGCAAACCAACGCATGTAATAAAGAAAAAAAGCTGTATATACTGTAATTTAACTTGAATATTCGTCCATATATGTGGGTAGCTCTTCTGTGACTTTTTTGAAAAAATTGCAATGAAACATTAATATAACTGTCAATCGAATGGTTTAGGAACTTGACGAGAAAATAAAAATGAGGATATATTCAATAAGGAACAAAAGGCAACTATACTATGTGCCTACTTCTGCCTTGACTAATGTTTCAATATCGCGCCAGTAAGTACACAATGTATATATTTCATTCAATTTTGTTTTTATTTTATGATTTTTCGTGGAAATGAAGATGATCATGATTTTTCGAGCAATATGGAAGTCATAAAAAGCCTCACAAAAACATGTTATATCAAAATATTCAATAACGAGTCTGAGAAACTTTCTGGTTCTGTATCAAGCAATATTCGAAATACAAATATTCAAATTCTCTGTGCAATTGTAGGTTTGTCCGTTTTTTGCTTTTCTAAAATGTTCGCGCCTTTACGTCAGGTCATCCTGTAATATTCAAGCGGTTAAAGATTTCTTAATTTTGAAACTGGAAATTGGAAGTTTTATTGAAAAATTGTATTTTCTAGAATTTTATTATTGATGAATAGTGTACTTACAAATACTTCATGAAAAAGAAATATACCTGAAATCGCTAATTACTCTTTTTTTGGTACACTTCTTGCAAATCAATTTTTCTAGATTTATTGCATATCTATAAGCTGGGTGAATTTGTCTTATAAAGTATATTTACATCAAAAAAGGTATTGATGTAGGCATTTGAAGCTATCACTTCATTTATTGGTAATATTGACCATGTTTCAGAAAATTTTAAAAACGGACTATCTTGAGGTATCCTCGGAGTAGTTTGTCACTACAATACAGACTCAGATCTTAAAATGCGATCATGAATTTGTCTATATATTTTGATTGTTATGACATAAACTGCGAGAAATATTTGAAATCATTTTGTAATGAGCACTGAATGTTATAATGATGACCAGGCTCCTTCAGGATACATACTTTATGTCTACGAATAGCCCTCTTTGTATGGTATTTCATTTGTTAGGATGGATTTCAAATTAACCTGAAAATAAAGGGTAAAAGAATTTACAAGGATTTCGGATGAAATAATTATTGCTGAAAGCCTGGAAGAATTCTAACAATATTGCAGGAAACTTATAATCTAAAAACATACATCGAAAACGTTGAGCTGGCTATCCATTTTCTTAATAAAACAGAGACTTTAGTTACAAAAAACAGAAGGACACAATACAGTATCTATATAATTCAGTTGTTAATTGTCTTTTTCTAGTTCATCCGAGCATTTACTGTTTTTGAATACATATAGGTTTTACCCGAGTCAATCTGCAACAATAAGTTTGTTATTTATTTGTAGCCCGTTCACCTATCCGTAAAAATTTATATGAAACCAATTATTTTATCCCAGAGCGGTCTTATAAATTAGGGTATAATGAAAATTGCAATTCTCCTCTTTTGACGCGTTTCACAAGGTCACTCGCTTTGATTTCGTTGCTTTTTAGCGAGAAATCAAAATTAAACAGCGTTCGATAAGGCTGATAACGTGCCATACATATACTGCCAAGAATAAGCATATGTCGCCAACTCATATACAAATACAGCCAACCAAATATACATATATAGCATATATGATTGTTAAATGAATGTGATGTCACCGTATATTGCTATTTCGTAGACCGTCTCAGAACTGCCAGTCGCCCGTTCACCTTTCAACTTCAATGCCCACGTTAATGAAGAAACTTTAGTAAACTCTGTTTGATTTTATTCTCAGATTTCCACAACATACAGAATACAAATCTTAAAACATTTATCCACACTAGCTTAGAATGGTTTACATCGTCAATATCGAAAGATATCGAGTCGTATTTATACGTCGATCATACATCTAATTAAATACTGTAAACGTGAGCTCGTGATTCACGTTATAAACAGAAACTATTATCTCAATAAGGGTAATTATGTACCTCGTACGGATGGCAACTTAGATATAATTAGTGTTTAAATATCGTGGTGAAATGAATTTTAATTTGATAATGGCCGGGTGGAACATGTTATGTTCTTAAATTAACTTTGTTTTGATGATTTCAACATGAAATGGGGTACATTTGGGGGTTAGTTGCTATACATATACTGCCAGTCTGCCGAGTGATACGCATATATAGAAATATACAAATACTGCCAGATCATTTCATAAGAATACAATTTATTTATATATGGGTTGCATCTACGAATAATATGCACATTACAGGTCGTTCATATAATTACCGCATATAAATAGCATGAAAAACTCCGAAGCGGTGATCGATAGTGATCAATACGATATTAGCATCTAGGGGTAAGGCTTTATATATATGTTGATTAAAAACAAAAAGACATAAAACTACCAGTGTTTGTAGTACATGGTAACACGAGAAATGTGCTGGCTGAAAATCTTTCTTCAGTGAACTATTCTATAGCTACTGGCGATAAACTGTTCACTAACTAATTAAATTAACGTTTAGTGGAAAATATCAAACATAAAACTGTCGGTGCGTGTAGTAATAAATGTACAGCAGGCATCAATCGGTGATGTCATAATACTCCACAAAACTGATCGTTGATATTACGAGAAATGTGCTGGCTGAAAATGTCTTTTCAGAGGACTATTGTTTGCTCATTGGTAATAAACTGTCTACAAAATAATCAAATTATCGCTTGGTGGTAAATATAAAACATAAAATTGCCGGTGCGTGTAGTTCTTGGAAAATGTCCAATAGGAGCCAATCTATGATGTCATAATACCTTGATGATTGTTAATAACACAAGAAATGTGCTGGCTGAAAATATTTTTAAGGGAACTATTCTTTGCCTATTGTCAATAAACTGTCCACAAAATAACAAAATTGCCGCTTGGTGAAAAACATAAAACTGCCGGGGCGCATAGTTTTTAATAAATACCAAATAGGCGCCAATCTATGATGTCACAATACCCCTCAAAAGCTGATCGATGATAATACTAGAAATTTGTTGGCTGAAAATCCTCTTTTCAGAGAACTATTTTTCGGCTATTGACATTAAACTATCCACAAAATAATCAAATTAACGCTTGGTGATAAATATAAAACTGCCGGGGCGTGTAGTTCTTGAAAAATGACCAATAGGAGACAATCTATCATGTCATAATCCCTCAACAGCTGATTTTTAATACCACGAAAAATATGGTGGTTGAAAATCTCTTTTGAGGGAACTATTATTTGACTATTGACAATAAACTGTCCACAAAATAATAAAATTACCGCTTGGTGGAAAATATAAAATAACATTGATAAATCTCCAATAGGCGCCAATATAAGATGTAATATTACCCCACAGAATTTATTAATTTTGAAATTATGGTTCAACTGAAATATTTCAGATCTTTTTTAAAAACATTCTTTAAACAAATGTTCCGCGTTGGTAACATAAAACCACTCTGGAGACAAGCGTATCTAAAGAGTCATTATATATATGCTGATTAAATATTTTAGATTCTCAGTTGACAGTTCTTTGTCGAAATGCCATAAACATCAAATACGGGATTTGAGTGATCAAAAAAAAACTTAAAAAAAGAAAGTATATTTTTTTCAATTACTGAAATGATAACCGTGTTCAATAAAACAAAAAATCCACATTTATGTATTAAAAAGTAAAATGTCAAATAATTTACACTATTAAATACCCTTTGAAAAAATATTTTTGAATCTAGAATATATTCCGAATTGAGCCATGGCCTTAAATAAAACCTAATATAACACAAAATATAACGAATTTGTAGGCATCTAAGCACTCAATGGATAAAACACTGTCGAATTGTGCGCAGTGGAGCATGTCCTATTGAACCTCGGTGCGTTGTTTCCAACAAACATTTTCATATTGCTCCATGGCAAAATTAGAAAGGTACATCTCCTCGCTAAACGTTATGAATATTTCACAGTGGAATAAAGCTAAAATATTTCATACATTTGTTTTTTTCTGTCGGAAAAGATAATGTGAAAAATAAAAAACGGAGATGGCGAAATTTTAATTTCAACCCCCTAAAACCAATTTCATATCATATCAAGGGTGGCTCTGCACGCTCGCTGTCCGTTTGCAAAGACGTCGTAAATCACCAAACGTCAGAGTCAAACATCGAAAGCAATGGCTGATGATGGATATAGTATGAGTGCTAAAGCTGATTTTTCATCGTGTGCTCAACAGTGGGTATTAGATTTAACATATTTATACTTCATTTCAGGCAACAGTTTGAGTGAGTTCAAACCAAACTAATTTAACAATGAATGATAAATGATGGCCTAACATTCATTTCTTATTTCAATTTCTTTCTAAACTACGTGCATCGGCTACTATGTCCTATTATGCGCAAGCAAAAGGTAACGGCTTACCGCTGAATTATGCTCATATCTAGCATTTTTTCACATTTCAATCAATAGCCATTTTGGAGTTTCTGTAAGCGTAAGCACACTACCCCAATTCGTCAATGAGCATGACGTCATTTCATAAAAGTAAGCAGGCAATGCTTCCTTGATCAATCAATATGCAACATAAGTAATGATAGTTTGCGCCAAACTTGAATTTGGTTAGTTTGTCGATAGTTTACTGCCAATGGCCAAGCATAGTGCTTTGAAGAGAGATTTTTTATATCGTCGCTGGCAGCAACACATTCTTCATGTTATCGCAACCAGCTGTTTTGAGGCTTTATCTTATGGTATCATAGATTGCAACCTATTGTACGTATTCGTGCACCGCGAACTGGGAAACAGTGAATGGCGTACAGCTCCGTAGGTACCGGCAGCTTTAAAAGTAAGGACTGCTTTTCTCTGATTAACGTGTTCATATATTTGAGCATTACCCTCTTGTCACTAAATGATGCTGATATCACAATAATTTATTACATATACTTTACACTTCGTGTAAGAGACTTCCATCAAAAGCCATTTCAACGCACTAATTATATCAATAGGACTTCCAAACTT
This sequence comes from Styela clava, assembly GCF_964204865.1. NCBI lineage: Eukaryota > Metazoa > Chordata > Ascidiacea > Stolidobranchia > Styelidae > Styela > Styela clava. The sequence goes on from NC_135257.1 coordinate 2,272,385, forward strand.
GTGAGTTGTAGATGCAACCGCATCGATACATAATATACAGGAAGTGCATGGATATGAAATGGATTGACGGTGTTTTTACATCACTTTAATGGCTGTATATGTATATTTAGTTGGTCATAAGTACATATGATAATGGTTATATATGTACATTGCATGAATAGCGTCATATGTATATTAAATTGGTAGTATATGCATATTGCATTGTATGACTCCGCTAAATGCCTCCATAAGCGCATAGACTTGTGCAACAGTACGACTTAACCGGAATACCGGTAGGTGCTCGCCACTAATATAGTCTAGTAATAATTAGTTCAGAAGATCCCGTGTGCTGCAAAGACATACAAATAGGTTCGAAGTTCACGATGCACACGAAAGACTTTATTAAAATAGTGTAAAATCCACGATTAAAACAGATAGAATATAAGAGCGACAAAATACGGTCCTCACTCAGCGACAGCAAAAAGAGCCAACGCTGCGAACTGCAGCCAGTTTACATATGCAGTGGTGGTTGGAGTCGAGTAACAGGATCTAACTATAGGCCGAATTATGGATCAGACTCCACACACCGATGCATATGCAATACTAGACAAGAAATATAAATAAAATATAAAACAATAAAAAATAGGACAATCCAGTCCCACCACAATACCCCCTTTTCATTAGAGAAAATTCAGAAAAATTTACTCTTAAAAAAAATAAAAACATCCCCTAAGAAAGGTATTAACACAATGGGAATACAAAACTCGTAAAAAACACAATGTGTATGTCCATCGGCAGGTATTAGCAAAATATGAAACACAGCGGAACGAAATATTAAACACTCTCTGAACAGCACACACAGAATCAATACAAAATTTCAAGTCAATCATACCACGAGCTTTCAGAGAAGTACCATTAGCAGTTTGAAAACAAACATCACAAGGTGACAAATCACACTCCTTCCCACCAATAAAACAAAAAACTGCATAATCTATAAGCGTAGCAGCGCTACCAGAATCAATAAGAAAACGTACAGTAATGCCATTCACATCAACCATAGCATACCAGCTAGTGGGTAATCTCAAAGAACAAATCAAATCATCAAAATCATGGTCTATGCATAAATTCGTCATCTTTCCAGTAGCAACTGAGGACCCCCGTGCTGCTGATTTCTGTTTAAAGGCATATCATTATTCTTGGGAGCTGGGTGAAACTGGGGAATATTCCCACCGTCACGACGAGTCTGGCCATTCCCACCCCAGGCAGAATTTGAGCTATTCCCTGGTGAACAAATTACTACCGATCCATTGACCGTTTGCTGGGCCGAATACGCAGTAGAAGGCTGCGAATTCTGTGGAACATAATATCTATCACACTGAAAAGTTATATGACCTCTGCCATTACGTATCTGGCACAGGTTATCCGGACAATTCCTACGTATGTGACCCTTGGCACCACAACCATAGCAAGTAATACCTTCATTCCTACGCCCACCCTTCTGGCGGGAAAATCGGGGTTGATGACCTTTGTCAAACATAGCACGAAAACTGTCAAGCATCTCTTTAATATCATTCCGCAGCTTACTAAATTCAGATTCACACACACCATCATCACGCTCAGAATTATTCACAACAGCTACCATGGGCTTACTAGCACGATTAAAACCAGGCGCACTGTGCGTAGCACCAATAGAATGACATACATCAGTCATACATCAGAGTAGCAGTAATAAATTCATCAAATCTCTGAGTTTGCCTGATGGTCAAAGTCTTACACATCGCAAAATCAGGAAAACCTGAAATGAAACGCTGCTTAACAGATTCTCACGAGCAATTACATTCAAAGAAGGATAAGCCTTCCTTGACAATGCGCGAAGTAGCATATTCCGTTGGCGTCTCATTGGCCAACTTCTTCCTGTTATTAAGCAAAGTAGCAAAGTATGACTCCTTACCCTCTGGATAATAACGCTTTATCAAGTGATTCACTGCAACACTCAAACTGTGTCTATCTAGAAGGGATAATTCATTCAACAAGGACAAAGCCTTCCCACGCATACATGCAGCAAAATGAACACCAGCAATTTTATCAGTCCATCCATTGCAGGTAGTAATGGATGAAAAATGACACAAATAATCATCCAAAGACATAACATCACCATTAAAAGTATCAGGCTGGATATCCATTCTCATACTATTATTCATACCAAAAGGAACTGCCTTGCAATCAATAACATTACCATTCACACTTGCATGCATAGGTGTAGACTGGTCAACCACACACTCATCAGCAAAATTCAATTTTTTAATAGTACCGGTACCATTCATTATCAGAGCAGTCCGGTTCACCATTCCTATCAACACTCTTAGGCACCTCAGGGGTTTTTAAAATAGGTTTAGGAATAAATGATGGCACCTCACTCTCAGCCATGGCCTCGTCAATGCTCTCCGGACGGCATATTACCCGTTTGAGTACTTCCTTCATGCCAAAATCTCTTTCTTCAAGTTTTGCAACACTAGCATAGACTATTTGCAGTTATCTAGCAAGTTCTTATTTTCAGCGACAGCAAAAGCAAAAAGAGCGAACGCTGCGAACTGCAGCCAGTTCACATATGCAGTGGTGGTTGGAGTCGAGTAACAGGATCTCTAACTATAGGCCGAATTATAGATCAGACTCCACACACCACTGCATATGCAATACTAGACAATAAATATAAATAAAATATAAAACAATAAAAAAATAGGACAATCCAGTCCCGCCACACTTGACTATACATACACACTACATTGGCTGATTGTGTACATTATTTAAGTGGCTGTATAAGTAAGTATATAGCGTAGTTTATATGAGCATATTGCATTGGCTGTGTATGTACATTACCCGATTGGCCGTATATGTATATTAATTGGGCTGTATATGCATAGGATGTTGACTGCGCTATGCGCATCACTTTCATATGTCTTTATGTGTATAATAGGGTTACCATATTGGAAAAAGCAAAATTCCGGACAGTGCATGACTATGTCGCACAACCTTAGTCCTAACCGGTACACAGAAACTATGTTCAGGTTGTGCGCCATTTTGGTGCGCATACTTCTTTCTGGAGGTCCCTCTTTTCATGAGCACATATATATGCGCTACCGAAATTCTAAGGCTGCAAACCTTGTACGATACTCATGCTAACGTTGTACGATACTCATGCTAAAGCGCCAGCTACCGAAATGAAAAGTATTGTCTTCAGTCACAAGCGGAATCTCACACCAGGCAGGTAAGCACACTCTAATCTAAATATAGCTACGGGCCGTCGACTGGAAAAACCTCAACTTCAGAGTGAAAAATAAGAATGAGAATTAGATTGTGCCAAAACGGAAGAACAGCAATTACATGCTTAAAACAAATTAAAGACAATCACTACAAATTTACTCTTCTGACCATACATATTTTTCTGAAGATTTAATTCTCTTCTTGTCTGATTTCAAAAATGAAAACAATTCACTACAGTGCATTTATATTGGAGAGTCAACATGCCTTTATAGTCGCAACTTGTTTCTCTCTTTAGTCCACTGACTTAGCATCAGTGAAAAGACTCTCTCTACATCGGCATTGTGGGATGTAACAGCAAAGAAAAACAGTTCAATTCTTAAAATTTCGGAGTGGCATGTGATGTTCGTAGACTGATCGAAATATTTGCATCATTTCTTATGCGTTGGCAGTTTAATAAATTTTTTGTCTTGTAGGTAACTTTCCACAAGCTGCTTCAAGTTACAGAATTGGTCAAAGCATTTATCATCGTCCACATCAACCTGTTTACTAATCAGATGTTCCAGGCAAGGCTTTACATCAGGGGTCGGCAACCTTTTGTCGCTCGCGGGCCAAGACCAAAGGTTGCAAGTCATTGGCGGGCCTCATATTTTTAGAATGTTGAAAACAAAAACGAATCCGGCCCGCGGGCCGTAGGTTGCAACCCCTGCTTTACATCCTTCCAACTTGGTATCTCGTTCAAGGTTAACCATTTGAAACAAGTAAACTCTTCCATTGGTTTCCTCCATTTGCACATGTACTCCAAGCATCTCTCATAGACGTTTGCAACTTTAACACCATTGATAAGGAAAAAGCTGTGTTATATTAAAATTCCATACAACCTCGTAGTAAAAAATATGCGCACGATACGAAATAACAATGTTCTGTATTAGCAGTGTGCACATTATGATTGCAGATGCAGTAAAATTCCGGACATTTGATTCCTCCCGGACGCAAAATTTAACCCTAAATTTTCCGGACGGTATGGCAACCCTAGTGTATAATGAGTGACTATGCACACATAGGGAATTGGCTGTGTACATTACTTGAATGGCCGTATATGTATATTGAAGTAAGTGTATATACATATGGCGTTGGCTGTGTATGTACATCACCAAAATCGCTGTATTTGTATATCAATTGGCTGTATATTCATATTACATTGGCTGACATCGGTCCGACCCGCTTGGTCTAATTCGATACTTCCAGCGTTACTAGGTATGATATTACACTGCTAAATACCATTGAATCGACTTTCCATTTAATTTTCTATGTATAAAGTTAGTAGTTAGATAATTATATATATAAAGAATTAAAACAAAGAATAGGACATTGATATCATTTCCACGGGTTTGCAAAAATCATTTTAAATCAAAACCAATTTTACCTTCTGCATATCGCTCATAGCTCATAATTTTACGATTTAAAAAAAACTCTGTATCGCCAAATTTTTCATCTTCTTATGTATTCCTTTCGTTCAAAGAAATACATATTGTAGAAGATGTTTTCTAAACCTTGAACATAAGTTATCACTTTACTCTTATTAATGTGGAAATCAATTGCTACTTCTTATGGGAATCGTAGGTACCTAGTGTAGATTGCCGCCGGTCCAAGTAAATTTTCCTTTATTGTATATATTAACACAATGGTTTTACCAGATTTGGGCGACGAGGCTGGCATCCACCTGTTTTGGGACTGTGTTTAGCAGGCGCGTGAGCCCCGTTTCATGATTTTTTACACTAAAAACGTCTCTCTGATATCGCGAATAAACATTCGTTTGAATATCACGACTTTGGTGTAGGTACTAACTTAGCGATAAAGCGACGCGAGGATAGTAAAAGTCGAAGCAGAATTTTTTTAACATTTTCGAAATTATAACTCCGGCAGCGTGTGCAGCTTTTAAAAAGCACTACATTGCCGTAGTTTCACGACAATGCAAGGGGTATTTTAATAAAAAAAATACAAAAAATACAAAAAATGTGATTTAAAAAAGATCTTGTTTTAAATCAGACTGTTTTTTTAAAAATGATGAACACATATGATTTGGCATAATAAAATAACATTTTTGAGAATGAAAGATTCTCCACCAGTACAAAACTTAACAACAAAAATTGTTTTGTATTTTTTTGTGTCGACCTTCTACCCAATTTTGAATTATAAATATATCTCGACTCAAAATTTATGAAGCATCGCACGGAAAATTCTGAAACACGCAGCGTCAATTATTTCCGAGTACGACATCATAGAAAACTGGAGATTCAAAAAGCAATTTTTTGAATTCGTGTTTTCCTTATTATCACCCGGAAATAACCTGAAAATATCCGTTTGTTTGTTTTATGTTACATGGAACATAAGGAAATTTACATTTGCGTTTATCAATTCAGAACAACCTTCATGTTTGTATAGTATATTATATTCATTTTGCTGTTTCGTGCAAAGAGGAGTATTCAAAATTCCATGCATATTGCCGAAAACACAATGTCTGTGAATATTGCCTAACTGTTTTTCTAAAAAACATCAAACCGACTTGAATTTAACAAATAGTTCATGAAGCTCTAGGCAGAATCAAAAAAATTGTATTGAGAATGGAATTGGAGAAAATGGGCCTAAATGTACTACATTTTTCGCAATTTGTATGAATGGTTGGTTATACTACGATTCATAGAGTAAAACTTTCTTTTATATTCCTTGGAGTTCAATATTACCAATCTGCAGAATGTTGCAGATAAAATATTAAAAACAAATATGTTTAAATATTTATACAGTTTGTTGTTGTTTGAAACAAATAGAGACAGAATATAATATATATACATCATCTCGTCCTTTTATCCATATAAAAAAAGACTTCCCTTATTCTTATCATTTAAAATATTACAAGAAGATTACGTAATGAAATTGAATCAAAAACAATGTGTATTGTTCCAGCTGTAAATTTCTCAGACTTGAGATATGTGTGCATGACAAAACAATATAATACATGGCTTTTGCAGAGGCTTGTGATTCTATTTCAATGAACGAATCTTTGCCTGCCTCCAATTTCTGCCCGGCGCACTCTGCGTTGATGTTGTTTTTTTCTGTAACAATACATATATGTCATTATATATATATATATGTAAATGTGAACATTAAATTTGAAGCAGATGACATCGGCTACACATCATGAGTTGAGTGCTATATTGTCGGCAGATTGATTTGTACTCATGACAAACAGTGCCATGGGTCAAACAATCGTCGATCTCATTCTAGAGAAAAAGTTTCACTCAAAGGCATATTATAACGTTTTAAGTGTATATTTCATTCTCTGTCAGTTGGAACAATTCAATTCAAACGTGTAACTCTGGCAACGCATCATTGTGTGCTTATTTGACTTCTGAAAGAAGTCAGGATCCCTTTTTAGATCTATTTAATATTCTTACCCTCCACACACGTAGACGAGAACCAAAATGCAGATCAAAAGTAAAATGAGGGAGGCCGGAACAAGTGCTGTTACCAAGATCATATTCTGTGCTGATGCGGCATTATACAACCATGGAATAAAAAGTATAAAAATATTTAAAACAACGTGAATAACATTGCGTGAACTATTTTGTGGAATTAAATCCTTTGTCAAAAATGTTTCACTGGTGAAATTGGTAAAGAGAAATGCGACGATTTCGGGCGCTCCAGAAGTATGTGTATCAATATGGAGGTAACTAATTTTGTTCACTTATTTTACAACAAGTTGATAAACGGACTGAATCCTATGGGCAAAGGGATATTCACTTGGCTAAAACAGACACTGTCCAAACTCGTAATAGAACTAAAATATGGAAAATCGGAATGAAATTATGGTCTAATCCTAACGTACTACGAGAGTACCCGAATTTATGTAAGCCAATGAATGTTTCGCACTACGTGGCCCCAGAACTATAACATCCATACTTTATCATTGCCAAATTTTTTATGCTTGTGTTGAAAGTGTTTTCGCTAGTTAGGGTGCACAAGTTGCATGTTTGTCAAATTTTGATTCATAATATTTTATTCACTGACATTTAAAATTTTCTGGTAGATAATTTGGGCGTATACGCCAATTTTGATTGTAGTCTATGGTAGCTTTCTTGGATAATTTATTGACTACTGCAACTAAAACGCCTCGAAATGCGAAGCAACTATAATTTTACAACTAAATTACAGAAACATAATGAAAAAATGGCGCTGTTGGGGCAGGTCGTACTTGCTGTTGTTGTTGGTTCGGGAGTTGGTGTAGTTGACGCAGCTGCGATTAAATAAATATAAAACATAATTAATTTTCCAATATTTTATTACTAAATATATGTGCAGTTTTTGTGATTGATATTTTTCCACGATAACTTGCACCTTTGTCCTCCATGACAAAGCTTGTTTCAACTGTTTGCGAGAATTAGCTTGTGAATTACTGATTATAATCAAGCTTTAGGATGAATAATTTGTTTATGTTTTTTTGTTTTTTTTCTGTTGATTATTGCAGCGCATTTCAAAGATTGTAGCAATTCCTGTTCTTTGAATATAAAATGCAGTGCATTTATTTGAAATTACTTCTCAATATAGGTTTAATTCACCCCTTTGCACATTATATATACATATATTGAATTTCCGTCTTGGGAGTTCTGGGGTACATGACTACACGTCTTCATCAAATAAAACAAGACAAAAACTGCGTGGCATAGAGGCTACATTTTTTTAAACTCACATTCACACTTTGGTATTGGACAATTTTCCCAACGTTTTTCCGAGTCTGTTGTGTAACACCAAGGTCCCGACGGTTCTGCATCAGGATTTCTGCAGAAGTTGTTTACTAATCCAGAGTTGGGATAGACTTCTGCAGTTCTGTAAAGTGAGTATAGTAAATGATATTAAGCGTGGTAAAACAGGCAGCGGAAACAGTACAAAAAAAAACGGTAAAAGATGTGTGAAGAAATAAATATTGTCATAAATGTGCTATACACCCGGTTGACGAGCACTTACTTAGGGCGCTGACTAAAACCCGATATAGCTGGGATGCTACTTATGTGCTTATGTATATATGGTCCTAATATGATAGGTTAGTAAGATTTGATATTTTTTACGTATACGTCTTATCGTGGACATATGCTGTAAATAAAAGCAATAAGACTCTTTTGCGTCGTACTCAAGCATGATCTATGATTCTCCGAGTGTTCGTAATCACGGTAAGCGCGTCATTATTTTTCGCATATTTTCAATTCTACTACCGTATTTCCCAGAAAATAAGACTGGGTCTTTTTTAAATTTTTTCCCGAAAAATAACACTAGGGCTTATTTTCGGGGTATGTCTCATATTTTCATTTATCAAAAACAAAATTATAAAGTTGAGAATTACGAGATTTCCAAATATACAAAATATGAAAACCGATATCCATTTACTTATAAATAACACGTTTTTAGTCAAAATAACTGCAAAACATAGATTTTCAAACATTTAATAAGCGCATAATAAATAAACAAACAAAGATTCCGCTCGCTCGAATCAGCTCGGAAAAACAAGTGCTCTTACTATCTTGAAAAACATCCCGTTTCCAACGTGTCAGGGTAAAGACAAACGCACACGTGTTTCTTGCAAAGGTGGTATGAAGCGACGTAATTAAGTTGTCCAGCAAGATGTCAGCGAAGTTCTCGCACGTTTGACCAATAAGGTATGACATTTTAGGAGGGGTATACAAGAAGCTCAGAAGGAGGGCGGTTCAATTGGGTTGCTATCATTCCACAAAAACGAATGCAAGATCTTTGACGTTACTAGAAACAGTTTCAGAAACAGTCATTTTTCGGCGTGGCGCTAAAACAATCGATTCAAGATAGTTCGTCCTTAAAATGCTTCATCTTTTCACTAAACCGTGCATGTTCCGCATCCGTATTTAGTATATAACTGTAATTTTATGCTAATGTAAATAATTCATTCTTATAATTATTTCTAATTATTAAATGGTTTAATGAAATACTGAATATCAGAAAGTACGATCATGTACCCGTGATTCATATACCTTATATGCTCATGCGGGCTCTGCGAATCCCATCGTTGACAAGTTTTTCCAACATTTGTGACAGCCATATTCCCTCGGTAACTTGCCCCAAGATCAGCCGTATTCCAACAGTCATAAGCTGTAAGACAAAAAATGAGATGTCAAATATTCTGGGGCTTCTTGATATCCTTTGAGTATTTAAATATAAAGAACATATGATTAAAATGTGTTAAACAGCTTTCATGATTTTATTGCTGGTATGAATTTCTGTTTTCGATCCCCAATTATTACGCTCCGATAAGGAATATTGCAATAAGTATCTTACTTTCTGAAGCTCCAGATACATCTCTGACTAATATCAGTAGAAAAAGAACAGCGGTATATCTTTCGAAACTTTGCAATTTCATTTTTGCAATAACCAAATATAAATCTAGTAAGTTGTTTTTATAACATGTATTAGCAAAAAATAATCAGACATTCAAATGGAGTTTTATTGCAATAATATGATGCGATAAAGAATTGATTGAAAAAATATTTTTCAATATAACACACTAATTTTGTTCGCTTATTGGTAAACGGACTGAATCCTATGGGCAAAGGGATATTCACTTGGCTAAAACAGACACTCTCCAAATTCGTAATAGATCTAAAATATGGAATATCGGAATGAAATTATGGCCTAATCTTAACCTGGTACACATACTACGAGAGTACCCGAATTCGTGCAAGCCAATGAATGTTTCGCAGTACGTGGTCGCAGAACTATAATCTCTATACTTTACCATTGTGAAATTTTTTATGCTTGTTTCGAAAGTGTTTTCGCTAGTTAGGGTGCACAAGTTGCATGTTTGTCAAATTTTGATTCATAATCTTTTATTAACTGACATTTAAGATTTTCTGGTGGATAATTTGGGCGTATACGCCAATTTAGACTGTAGTCTATGGCAGCTTTCTTGGATAATTTATTGACTACTGCAACTAAAACGACTCGAAATACGAAGCGACTATAATTTTACAACTAAATTACAGAAACATAATGAAAAAATGGCGCTGTTGGGGCAGGTCGTACCTGCTGTTGTTGTTGGTTCGGGAGTTGGTGTAGTTGACGCAGCTGCGATTAAATATAAAACATAATTAATTTTCCAATATTTTATTACTAAATTTAAGTGCAGTTTTTGTGAATGATATTTGTCCACGATAACTTGCACCTTTGTCCTCCATGGCAAAGCATGTTTCAACTGTTTGCGAGAATTAGCTTGTAAATTACTGATTATAATCAAGCTTTAGGATGAATAACTTGTTTATGTTTTTTTTTCATTTCTGTTGATTATTGCAGCGCATTTCAATAATTGTCGCAATTCCTGTTCTTTGAATATAAAATGCAGTGCATTTATTTGAAATTACTTCTCAACATAGGTTTAATTCTTCCCTTTACACATTATATATACATATAGTGAATTTCCGTCTTGGGAGTTCTGGGTACATGACTACACGTCTTCATCAAATAAAACAAGACAAAAAACTACGTGGCATAGAGGCTACATTTTCATGAACTCACATTCACACTTTGGTATTGGACAATTTTCCCAACGTTTTTCCGAGTCTGTTGTGTGACACCAAGGTCCTGACGGTTTTGCATCAGGATTTCTGCAGAAGTTGTTTACTAATCCAGAATTGGGATAGACTTCTGCAGTTCTGTAAAGTGAGTATATTAAATGATATTAAGCGTGGTGAAACAGACAGTGGAAACAGTACAAAAAAACGGTAAAAGATGTGTGAAGAAATAAATATTGTCATAAATGTGCTATACACCCGGTTGACGAGCACTGACTTATGGCGCTGACTAAAACCCGATATAGCTGGGATGCTACTTATGTGCTTATGTATATATGGTCCTAATATGATAGGTTAGTAAGATTTGATATTTTTTTACGTATACGTCTTATCGTGGACATATGCTGTAAATAAAAGCAATAAGACTCTTTTGCGTCGTACTCAAGCATGATCTATGCTTCTCCGAGTGTTCGTAATCACGGTAAGCGCGTCATTATTTTTCGCATATTTTCAATTCTACTACCGGTATATGTAAGTTTTTTAAAGCTTAGAAATATACAAAGAATCTGTTATTTCTTGTAAGAAAGTATGCGAGCTAGCAATCATTACCCGCACATAATTAAACAAACAAAGATTCCGCTCGCTCGCAGCAGCTCGGAAAAACAAGTGCTCTTACTATCTTGAATATCGTCGCGTTTCCAACGCGTCAGGGTAAAGAGAAACGCGCACGTGTTTCTTGCAAGGGCTGGTATGAAGCGACGTAAATAAGCTGTCCAGCAAGACCTCAGCGAAGTTCTCGCACGTTTGAAAAAATGGTATGATATTTTAGGAAGGGTATACGAGAAGCTCAGAGGGAGGGCGGTTCAATTGGGTTGCTATCATTCCACAAAAACGATTGCAAGATTTTTGACGTTACTAAAAACACTTTCCATTTTTCGGCGTGGCGCAAAAACAATCGATTCAAAATAGTTCGTCGTTAAATGGCGTTATCTTTTCACTAAACCGTGCATGTTCTGCATCCGTATTTAGTATAAAACTGTAATTTTATACTGATGTAAATAATCCATTTTTATAATTATTTCGAATTATTGAATGGTACAATGAAATACTGAATATCAGAAAGTACGATCATGTACCCGTGATTCATATACCTTATATGCTCATGCGGGCTCTGCGAATCCCATCGCTGACAAGTTTTTCCAACATTTGTGACAGCCATATTCCCTCGATAACTTGCCCCAAAATCAGCCGTATTCCAACAGTCATAAGCTGTAAGACAAAAAACGAGATGTCAAATATTCTGGGGCTTCTTGATATCCTTTGAGTATTTTAATATAAAGAGCATATGATTAAAATGTGTTAATCAGCTTTCATGATTTTATTGCTGGTATGGATTTCTGTTTTCGATCCCCAATTATTACGCTCCGATAAGGAATATTGCAAAAAGTATCTTACTTTCTGAAGCTCCAGATACATCTCTGACTAATATCAGTAGAAGAAGAACAGCGGCATATCTTTCGAAACTTTGCAATTTCATTTTTTCAGTATGAACTTTGCAATAACCAAATATAAATCTAGTAAGTTGCTTTTATAACATGTATGAGCAAAAAATTATCAGACATTCAAATGGAGTTTTATTGCGATAATATGATGCGATAAAGAATTGGCTGGAAATGTATTTTTTAATATATCACACACTTACATGTTTGTTTTACGCCATATAAACACATTTTGCTAGCGATAAGCGCTTCAAGAGATTAACCTTAAAAGTTTACTCTAGTGTGCTCTAGTTCATAGGTTCTCAAAGTGCTCCGTACGGAGGCCCAGGGCTCCGTGAGAGAAACCCAGGGGCTCCGCGAGCTATCCGATTACTTTTCAGAATAATGACTATAGTTTTGTAACTGTCCAAAGAAGCAATAACAGTTTTGATAAAATTTGACAACAATATAGCCTCGAAATATGGCAAAGAGGCGGAATTAAAAAATGACATTATTTATAAGCTGGAGCGCAGCCAGGATTCTCAAGAGGTGGGGATTTGAATCGGAAATTTCCGCGCAACATTCTTTGCGATTATAAAAAACGGATAACGAGATTTCTGTTGCGTAAAATATTCAATGTATGGCCGATGCGAGCATTTAAAGTGTCTTGTCGTAATAATTCAATTGTACTCATAGTTACTCAAGTTTTCTTCGAGATTACTATTAGGATTACTAAAGTGAAAGAATACTATTCTAAAATTACATAAAATACGTGATAAACTGCCAACTATAAATAAATTGGAGTCGTATTTTTGCGATCTTGGAATTTGTCAAACTTGATTTGTTATTTTGCACTCGAGATTATTATTAATTAAGCAAGATATCGCCGTTTAAAAAATCACAAGATCTGGGCAATATACGATTGAAATTTATTTTAATGCATGCGGCTCCGTCGGTAGTTTCAGAATAGAAAAAAGGTAAATCGCGCACACAATTGACTGTGTTTCGATTTCGCAGTTACTATACGATGATTAACCAAAGAAAACCCAACATTACACCAAATTTTGTGATTTACAATGCCTATAAAAGCGTTTTTAATCTGACGTGAGTCTGCTAAAACCAAACTTATAGTGTGATCTTTTATTTTAAGTTTTAATATTTTAGAATGCCGTTTTTCAATCAAGAAATTTGAGTTGGGGATTTACCCCTTTATTATTAATTATTATTTTTGAACTTTAACCTTGAACTCATAATTCCCCACGAGAACAAAAAAACATTTATCGTCGTCATTGTGGAACAATATATGTATATGTCGAAGAAAATTTTTGATTTAGGGAGAATAAACGCCGACGTAAAGATGTTTAAAAACATGCCATGCTGACGAAAACTATAGGTGATTGTAACAAAATGCAATCGCGCACGTTATTAGCGGCCTTTTAAGTCTTCCGAAAATGTCAAAAGGGAAAAGATTCGACCCCTAGTTTATTAATATGTTTGTCAAAGGTCAAATTAACAGCTTTAGTAAGAGTATATATAATTTAGCTTTGAAATTTTGATTAATTCATGACTTGCATTAACCCCTTTAAAAAAATGGTTTAGCATTTAAATTAAGTTAAGTACTTTTAACTTACTCAGGAATATTTATCGGAAAGCTACAATTTTAACATTTCTTTTAGGGCTCCGCGAATAAAAGTCAACCGTTTCAGGGGCTCCGCAACACCAAAAGTTTGAGAACCCCTGATCTAGTTTATTAAACCAAAACTACAACTTAAATTTTTAGAGGTTTGGAAGTTTGACTTGCTGAATTTGGAACTGTAAAATATTCACAGCCACGTCCTACATCTTTAACAGGGCGCTCTTTAGATGACCAAGGTTGTTTCTAGAACTTTGATTGAATGAAAAAATTCCAACGTTTACCGTTCTTTGGCCAATGTTCAAATCAGTAATAAGGTCAAATATCAATTAATATTTGCAATCTTATCAAATTGCAATTGTTTATTGTGTCTTCTTGAACTAGTATTGGCATCATACTACAGCGTCTTATGAGATAAAGTCGGTTCCCCACCGCTGACTTCATATAGGCATTTAGGTTAGTCATATTTCCGATATTTTCTTACTTATTTTTTTGAGATTGTCAATACATGAAGCAAAACTTGACTCTGTTGGTAACTTGTATTCAAAATCCAGATTGACCTCATTCAAATCTCACCAAAATTTCAAGAAAATCGCATGAGTAAACACACATTTGAAAAACTGCAGTATGAAAAATCATTATTATTCATTAATTACACTCTGTGCGTGAGTATAACTGAAAGTTAAACTTTGAACGCGCAGAAAAAATTCTTCACATGGCACGAAATAAATGTTAGACGACATCAAAGCAATCAGATATATATGATATTCTTTTTTTTACGTCTTTTTTTTTCTAAATATCAAATCCATGCGGACTTAAATCCTGCTGTTTCGTTATTTCATATTCATGCGTATTTTGAACTACTCTTAGAATTTCTCAACTTTCCTAATTTGTTTTCTCTATATCACCATTGACAACCTCCAGTAGGGAGCCAGTTTTGGATTTGCGAATCTAATCTATTCGTATAGCATCTTTTTGGAAGCGATTCGAATCAGATTTACGCGATTCGGAAAAAGAAAGCAATTTACCGAAGCAAATCAAACATTGAACGCTTGTTCATCATTGTTATCGGCGACGTTAAATCTCCCAAATGCGTTCATGCGGCGCTTCAGATAATACCAAATAACGGGACGAAAAGGAAAATGAATTTTTCGTTATTAACTTTTACTGAACGGACGCCGTTTATTTCAAGTTCGGCGCAACACACTTTTTTACGCATCACTCGACATGCTGTGTGGGGGTAATTTTCCTCAAACTGAAGGTTCAGTATTCCACTGAATGACCTAAGTTTCTTTTATATGCGAATTCAAGTTGATCGTATATCCGAAAATTTGCGACAATTTTGATAAAAATTTGCAACAGCACACCAGCGCTGCGACTAAGGTATGATACACCTTGGTATGATTGGATAAAGAATCAGCTAACGACTTCTAAAAATGATTTAATTTTGATTGAAATATAATTTATACTTCGTTCAGAGTGAAATATTTCGCGTATGATTGAAGAGACACGGATAGTGTTAAGAGAACTATTACTGAATAAGTTCATTGGCCGGCCGTGTTATTTGATACTCATGTTATTCTAAAATATATTTTTAATCTATTTCATTCACATTTGTTATGCCTCCGCTCGAGTGGCGGTAAATGAAATGAGAGGAAACATAATGTGTTATAACATATACGTTTCTTCTTCCACAGAAATATGTAACATTTTCATTTAATTTTCTTAGACTGATACAAGTGGGGAATAAAATATTTCATGTTATTTCTATCAAGTGTCATATCGGGCAGGTGGGAGTAGATAATACTTGAGGAATAGCAACTTGTGCACTGCTGCACATTAACACGCGCCAGATTTCATACCAGACATGAGACAAAGCATAATATGCGAATGTCGTCTTACTTTAGCTCAAACGACATTGTTTAATTATTTGAAATACAGCGTCGACCAATTATCGCTCGTCAGCGCAGCGTCTATTATGCACATTTGGAATTTCTGAATTACAAAAGTAAACGTAGTACAATATATTAAACGTTTGATAATAACGGTTATAGCCAAAAAAGATACGGGTCTTTAATATTTAGGAAAATAATTTTTGGCAGTCGTAGTCGGTTGAACGATTATGTTAATTGAATTCTTTTTTCGTCTCCAAGAATTTCCCATTTATTGTAATTCACATGCAATAAAAATGTTTGCTGTCTCATTACACCATGCTGCTAGTATAAATTTGGGACTAGTATCTTCTTGTTTAGCAAGCTCTATCACAAAAATCATCATATATAGTACAGAGATGATGGAGCGCTGATCTGCGTATAACAAAGTTCTCCTTTTGGTATTTTCCCAAGTCACAAATTATTGTAAAAAATCATACTAATATTTAGGAGATGGAAAATCTGTAATAAGGCGGGCCAAAATTCCATATACCAATATGTGAAATTCCACAGTCACATATGCCGGCATGGAATTACTAGAAGCAGTGCTGTTACTATGTTTATGACATAATGGTACAGTAGAACCGTTCTCTCATTTTCGCATGTGAATTTCATCAAATTGCCTCAGTCTTGATACAAGTACTGCATGTGTAAAGCGCAAACCTACACAATAATAATCCAGTATTGTAAGACTAGCAGATGACTTGCAACAGCAAGCTTTCCATCAATTATTGGGGGATTGTTGATAACAATGACCTACATATTTTTATAATGATGGAAATATGTGTGGCTCATTTACTGAAAAAACTTTGACATCAATCCTATCTAGTATGTTTGTGTGTCAATGTTCCATTGTCAAGTTTTTCTCTTCTAAATTTGGGCTAGTTTTTTGTGACTTTGGGCAAACCAACCACAACCAATTCACAAATTAATTAATCGGATAAATTTTAGGGAATATTTACATGCCCGTAATTTTAGGTGAAAAATATATTTTGCAGACTGTATTTTTTGTAAAATTCGTACTCTTGATTGCATGTTTAATTAAAAACAACAAAATCCTCAACAGAATAATCACGTCCGACCAGTTGACCGCTGGATTCGTAGAAAGTTCAGTGCTGCAACACGGATAACTAATACATGATTGGATTCGATAAATCTTTCATCTGCTTCATCTATCATTCATAAATTCTTTTTTGTTGACATGGCTGATTTTATTTGGTAAGTAATGTTCTCAATCATTTGCTCTTAACTGATGGTCTTTTAAAGGATAATAGTTCAATTTCTCTTGATGTGGTAGATGGAGTCGTCGTTTATTGATTCAATCTCGTTGGAACCAAAAATTTGAATTCTTTGGAGTATGCATTTGAAATTTAAGACTTGTACTATAGTGATGATTGAAACTAAAAAATCATTAAGTTGAATAAGCATTCTCAACTGACAATTAAATTAAGCGGCATATGAAAATGAATTATTTATTTTTTTTCAAACGACTCGGAATTTGGATTCTAGTTGCAAACGCAGATTTAATCACGATAAAGATATCAGACCTGCAAATTGTAACTCTCATTACCTAATCTTTTTTCTATGTCTTTTAGGAAAGTTGTAAGTCGGTTTTCAGCAATGATTCATCCTCTGCGGAAAGTGTTGCAAATGAAAAAACATTTGAATTTGTATTTGAATCATTTCTTCGTCTCCTATCTCCTTTTATGCCATACATTACACAGACTTCCAAACAAAAATAAAAATTATTGAAGTATTATGATTGAGGAACATCCTACGGTAGAATCGGTATGTTCGGAACATTCACAGGAAATTTATCTGACATTTGAGTTATCTAATATTAGTCTGCCGTCTCTACCTTTTTCATTCAACTTGGTAGATAAATACTATGAAAGTTGGGGATAAAATATACTCAAATCTGATTATTACAATTTAAGTTAAAATATTCAGTATATTTCTTCATTTGTATTTTAGCATGACTTCAGAAATATTCAATTAGAAAATGAGATTGAAAAGGTTAGAGATGCGATTCAGTTGATAAGAAACATAAGGCAAACATACCGCGTGCCCAGTGCCCTATCTAATATTTAAATATCTTGCCAGTAAATACATAATGTATATATTTCATTTGATTTTGTTTTTAATTATTAATTAAGATTTAATTTTATGATTTTTCGTAGAAATGAAGATGATCATGCTTTTTCGAGCAACGTGGAAGTTATAAAAGCCTCACGAAATCATGTGTTATCAAGATATTTGATAACGAGGCTGAGAAACTTCCTGGTTCTGTATCAAACAATATTCGAAATACAAATATTCAAGTCTTTGTGCAATTGAAGGTTTGTCCGTTTTTTGTTTTGTTTAAATGTTCGTGCCAGGTGGTTCTGTAATAATCAAGCGGTTGAAGATTGATTAATTTTCAAACTAGAAATTGAATGTTTTATTAAAAATGTGTATTTTCTTGGATTTTAATATTGATGAATAGTGTACTTACAAATACTTTATGAAAAAGAGAGATACCTGAAATAGCAAAATACTCTTTTTTTGGTATACTTTATGCAATTTCATTACACTGGATTTTTTGCATATCCATAGTCTGGGTAAATTCGTCTTATCTGAACTTCTTCAAAATTGCAAAGTATATCTACATCAGAAAGGGTATTTATGTATGCATTTGAAGCAATCACTTTATTTATTGGTAATATTAACCATATTCCAGAAAATTCATTTATTTTCATTTTTCAGGGTCTTATTGACATTGAAACAGAAAAATAGTGTCTTTATATCAAAAAAAAGTTTGCTGCAAAAGGAATTTCCTGATTTGAAAGAAAATCAAAAAAATATTACTAAGCAACAATCATTGAAAAAAATCCAATATTTTGTGGTTGAAACTTTGTTTCAATTTAGTAGTGGTGTTATATGTTGAAAATAATTAAATTTTATTATAGAAAGTTTTTTTTTGCCCACATATGTCCCCGGGCGCCAAAATGGGGCTTGCGAAAGTTTCACAACAAGGATAACAAAACGGCCACAAGCAAGATTGCACCGGCGGCAGATATCTAGTCTTAGTACATGGCCAACTGCACACTTGGTCAGACCACTTACGTCGACTGCCGACGTCATCAGGCACATTGCTCGCGCACGGTCTGATTTCCATCGTAATTACATGGCCAAAAAAACTGGCCGGGAAACAAAGCAAAAATTGATTTGGTTACGTTAGGTAACAAAATGCACGGGGTTAATTACGTGGTTCTGTATCGTTAAACTTGAATTCCAGAAATGATAAAAATGTTGGAAACTTTCTCGCGCTGATCAAACTCATTGCTCAATTTGGTCCAGTACTGGCAAAACACGTCCAACATGCTGAACAGAATCCGGGATCAGTTTCCTGTTTGTCACTCGAAATTCAGAATGAATTTACCCACATACTTGCATCAACTGTAAAGAGCAAATTGCTGCGGGATATAAGGAAAAGGAAATACTACGGCATCTTACTTGACCCAACTCCTGATTTAGGACATCGGAAACAGCTGTCTCAGATCATAAGATTTGTGGATGTTAATTTTCAAACCAAACAACTAACTATCAAAGAATCATCTTAGGTTATATCGAGATACATTCAAAAGATGCAGCAAGCCTAGAGAAAGTCATCGTCGAGAGACTAAAATCTGACGTCATATCTTTAGCTGACTGTCGAGCACAATGTTATGACAATGCTGCTGTGATAGCAGAGCATATTTCTGGCCTTCAACAACGAATATGTGACAGAAATAACAGAGCACTGTTTGTCAGTTGTGACAACCACAGCTTAAATTAAGCAGGATTACACTCAACTAAGCAAGATCCAGTTGTCGTCACATTTTTTGAGATTCTTGAAAATATATATTCGTTTTTCTCTCATTCAACAATTCGTTGGGAAGAGTTCTTCCTATAACAGTAAAACGAGAGTCTGCCAACACGCTGGAGTGCACGATAAGAACTGTAAAAGCTATTTTTGAAAGACTGGATGAACTGGTACAATTCCTAGAAAAATCATCAGTGGACTCAACTATGACACCTGAAGCTAGAAGTGGTGCAAAGCAGTTACAGGCCTGCATATTGAAATTTAATTTCATAGTTTTATTACAACTCTGGAATACCTGGAAAAATTGATCGTGTACAGAAGCACTTACAGGATTCAGGGGGTTCAGGTAGATAGACGAATTAGGCAACGTAAGGGAATGCCTGGACAACTGAAAAAAGATCCAAGACTTTCACCAGAAGAAGAAATTGTGCGCGTTATGAAAAATGTATTTGATCGGCTTAAGCAGGAGATGTCAACACGTTTTTCACGACCAAAAGACTTAAAACAAATTTTGATTTCTGCTTGACGTTAAGACTCTTCTATCCGACACAGATGAGGATGCAATTTGTGAAGATTGCACAGATTTTGCAAATTTATACGACACGGACATCAATGGCCACGAACTTTTCACCGAAATTAGAGATTGCAGAATGCTGCTCAGTAACAGAACTAAAGGTCAACAAAAATTCCTTTAAATTTTCTTGGTTTTATTGTGTCTTTTGGAGACGACGTTTTCCGGAATCTGCAAATTTCTCTACAAATTTTGTTAACAATAACAGTTTCAATTGCAAGCTGTGAACGGCCTTCAGCAAATTAAAACCTATTTTGTTGTATTCGCGTGCATCAATGGGACAGGATCTTGTCAGTGATCTTGCAATTCTAAGTGTTGAAAGAGAAACATTGGGAAAAACAGATTTTGATGACGTGATTAATCAGTTCGCGACAGTAAAATAAGAAAAAAATAAATTTATTGTAGACTATGTAAATCATCTTTGACAGTAACTGAGTAGGACATTATGAACATATGCTATATTTTGTATAGCTTTGCTTCTTCTTTAAATAAACTGTTCCATTAAAATTTGAATTGTTTATTACATATACAATTTAATGTTATAGAAAATATGATTGAACGTGGAGGTCGGGGCGCCAATTTTATAGTTTGGTACGGGCGCAAAATATTCTGGCTACGCCACTGGGATAGGTAGAAGGTTTCGAAATCATAGAGAGCGGAGGTTATTGTTATATACGGTTTATTTGCCCGACTAGACGAGGTTCAGCGTCGTTTTGATTCCAAGTTGATTTTTCTGCGAATAAGACATACAAGACAGTGGTGCTGTATGAACCTGGTCGCATTCGAGCAATGTGAATGTACTTTGAATTGTGTTCAGGATGCGTTTCTTATTAAATAAAATATGACAGCAGGAGTTTCGTTGAAATAGTAGATCCCAGAGCGCCCTCTACTACTCTACAAGTACTGCAAATTAAAATTGATTATTCATCAGTTACAGACAAAGTTATAGTGACACCGCGTGTTCCATCACTAATTCATCATTAACTCGCTAATTATACGACATAATTCATCCAAAATCGATAGGCTTCTGGTCCGAGATATGATGAATGCAGATGCAAAATTTGGAGCAGATTCAACCTCGCTTTCGTGAGATACCGCGTGCATCTAACAGACAAACAGACAAATACCTATCAACATACTTACCGATCAAGATCGATAAGTAATAAATGTATGTGCGACCGCAAGCCGTACAGACTTGAAAAATGCCAAAGTTTGGTAATAAAAAACGACCCCGAATTATTGATATTTCTTGAACATTGTGATATGAAGTCGAGCAATATTGAAAATTGATTGTGACTAGCTCTGAATGATTGAAGTAGACCGTGTAACAATTGCACTTTTCCTATGGTATTACATTTGTTAGGATGGATTGTTTGATTGCTCTGAAAGGAAATTAGAAGAAATAATTTACAAAGATATCGGCTGAAATAATTATCATTAAAAACTAATATATTGGAATCCCAACAATATGTCTGAAAACCCGCTAATCTGAATCGTACATCGCAACGTTTATCTGGTCAGCTATTTTCTTAACCAGTCAGGGAATGGTAACTGAAGATCTAAAAGCCGCGATATTTTTATTCGGATGTTTTGTACCATTCGCCTTATTTCCAGTGTCAATATTCCAATATCTTTTATCTGATCATTTCTTTTCTTAGTTACAGGTAAAATAGCGAGTGTTTTGGCCTAATCATATAAACTGTAAATAGTCGTATCGGCTGACAGGTGTATAGTTACGAAGTATGCTAATGATTCATATTGTACATCACGATCACTGAATTTCATAGAAGTGGTTTAGCATTGCGAGCAATGGCAATATATTTATGCCTATGCAGGTAAAAGTTTGTTTGTGCTTCACTGAAAACAGAAAGAAGCAAGACGCAGTACATTCACACAATAGGCCTACTCATGACTGAGATACTTAGCAATCAATTCTACTTTCATGCAGTCTTACCAACAATGTACGCTCAGATATTAGTCTCTGCCAAGTAAGCAACTGTATAGAACAGTGTTTCTCAACCTATTTTGGCCACGGATCGTTTAGGTAAAACGAATATTAGTGGACTCGAGACACGGATATCGCATAGCGGTTGATGCATTGAGACTTGGAAAATATTCCTAAAACAAGGCCACGCGCATTCACTCCGAACTATAGGAATTTGATATCTTGAGCCTCGGTTTTAGAGAAATGCTGGTATATATATATAAATTTTCAAAGCACACCTGCATCCAAATTCTGACATTCCAAAATAGCCAGGACGACATTGGTCACATTTATCTCCTCTCACTCCGTATTTGCAGGAACATATTCCGCTCTCATTGCAATGTTCGCCATGTGATCCTGTACGCACAAGTACGAATGACTTCATTTTTTTTATATTTTTATTTTGTCTAATTACTGGTAACGAAACATTCAAATTATTGCTTGCCGAAAAATGAGCCAAAGTTAAAAATGATCGTTTTTTTTTGAATAAAAAAAAAAATACTTGCCCACGGCATGACAGCCGCACTCCAGACATTCCTCTATCGGCGACTTCCTGTAGTGATTTGGTAGACATACTTCGCAATGTGGACCAGTAGTATTTCCCTCGCATTGAACGCACCGTCCTCCATGGCCAGTGTTCTCATACAGCTCAGAGTCAAATAAACATTTTTTTGAGAAGCCATTGCAATCGCATTCTAAAAGTTTTTTGTAAAAACAATGATGGTATATATATATATTTTAAATTTGCTGATAGATTAATTTGATATGTTATATTTTCTGGTGATGAAGCAAAAAGTAAATTCGAATCTTGAGGCTATACATAACGAATAAAAAATTTTGCGATATTTTCCAACCTAAACTTTATCAAATTTCTGGCTGAAATATTAATAAAGTCGTACTTTGGCATTCGTTTGCGTTGAAATCAGATGCCCTTTGCCAGGGTGCATCATTGTAAAAATCGGCGCACGTTTCACAATCATCTCCCTGAGTATTGTGCTCACAAATACAAATGAAACTTCCCTCGTCGTTTTCTCGACATTCCGATGCATGCCCGTTGCATTTACAACTGTTAAAACGAAATTCGATATAACAAATTTTGATCATATATTTTTATGTAGCATTTATTCCTAATTAGGCTTGAAAAAATAGCGAACTTGTCCGAGGGATGGTTAATTCTAGGGGTGTTATTAAGCTCATTTCAACGCGATGACTGATATGAAATTGCGTTTGTGAACACGATTCGACACTATACTGAAACTACACACGATGATTGAATAAACCTACACGAACTCTGTAATTACAGATGAAATGTGTTTTTATGAAACGATTTGTAAGCATGTTGTATGCACAATATCCAATTTACATATACACAAGGAATTCAAAAAATAAAATAACTATAAAGACTCCGTTAGGCATTCCTATCCTTCCCAAGAGATAGTCAAATAATCAATCACGTAGAAAATTATCAAAGTTACCTTCCTCCAATAGAGATATCGGATATAGCGTAGTAATACGACTTCAAAGCCTCTTCTTCGCCAAATACTTCATCTCCGAATGTATTCATGTTGTTTAATGAAATACGTATTGCAGAAGCCGTTATCCAATCCTATAACAGATATATATATATATCATTGGGCTACTTTAATTTTGTTTGTGCGAGAATCGCTGGTCGCCTATATGCATCTAGTCTAGGATATTGCTAAAATACGGAAAGGTCAGAAAATTCTACTATTATTAAATCCAAGTATTTTTATATTTGCACCTGGAGTTCCTTTCGCTGATATAATGTCCAGCTTCCAAGTCGACCCCGTAAGGGACTAAATGAAACAGTTCCACCAGTCAGTGGTGATATGTCGCTTTCACTCTCAGAACAACCGACCTCATTGTCTGATAAAAACGTCTGTTTATTCAAAAAATACATTGAATTGATTTTATGAACTAACAAAATAATTTACATAATCAAAGTACAAAATGACGCTTCGAGCAATTCAGTTATTTTATGTCGAATCCTCTGCATCTTTATAAATCTGCAAAGTTGAAATCTGCTGACGAAGACAAGTAGGGTTATTTCCTCGGTATATATGGTAAAATGGGTGAAGGCCCTTCATATGATGTTTTAACTTCTGTTTGAATCTCTAAACAAATTATTGCACCTTAGTTTCAATTCCGTATGTACCACGGCAGAAGGACGAATAATACTGATACGGTTCCCATTCGCATGCGGTGCATGCCTTCTTATACAAAGCAAAGCTTTCTGGTCTTGGTGATTTAAATTTGAGTCTAACAGTAACTATCTCGTAGGTTTTGCCTAAATATAAAAAAAAAATTATCTTTTAATTGACGCAATAATAAAGTACGAGAAATTTTGTAAAGGGTAAATACTAAAATTATCATAATTTAATAAGTTACACAAGAATAACATCAGAAATGATTTGAAAAAATAGTTTGAAAGTCATATACAGTATTATATTGTTTTCATTGGAAGTGGAAAAACTGCCCATTATTGTAGGCAAATTTTTTCAAAGGCGTTCGAACAAACAATAGCTTCCATTAACTATCGTGTATTTCAGATTTTCTTTGATTAAAGATGAAATTAACATTTCTGTTTTCTATTAGCAGATTACTCAAACTCTATCAAGAAAGACAATCATGAATAAAGGCAATAAACATGAGTGAACTCACGTAAATCAAGCGTGAGGTTAACTGCAGTTTGTGGTCCCATGTCTTGCTCGAAAATACTTTGTGATTGCCACCATGTTGGCCTAAAGTTATCGTGAGCATCCGTCAAAAACTGCGTGCTGTGTTGCAAACTTTTCCTGTCATCATTATCACATGCCTGGCAGCAGGTTTTGGTAGCACCAAACGAAGTGGCTATTTGACAATATTGCTCTTTTCGCATGCCTCCGCAAGTGTTTGTCGCCACTACCTTCTTGTCGTAGGCAGCGGATACGTAAGGCGTAAGACATTGTTTTGCTACACTTGTTCCGCCGTCGTAACAGTTACTTGAACAGCATACAAAATTTCTGGTAACAATCGTGAAATAGACTATCCTGAGAATTATCATATTGCCTCTGATTACAGACTGCGTAAACAAAATTATAAGTTGTGAAAATTCTCGACTTTTTGTTCAATGATGATGACTTATATTTTCTCCTTAAATTTTCAATTTGGAGATCAAAATAACAAACCTGCGAGCAAATAGTTCGCCATCATCAATTTCTAGACTCAACTGTTATTTATTACTGACTGATGACAGTGATGCTTCTCATTTTGGGATATTATATCAAACAAAACTGATGGCGGTTGGCAATACGTGAAACAAGTGCGAGTCTCTTTGAAAAAACATGCCCTGGTATTGAAGTTTCACTTACCCCTTTTATGAATAACTTCATCTGAACATTGATTTTAATCACAACGGCTCTTGCCAATGATACCCCAATTTGTGGTTTACTATATACGGCTTACTCTAAAAATATTTTTATTATATTTATCTTGATTCCACCTCTTACCCTACGAATTGGAATTATAAATACCAATCGCTCAAATGTATTATTCGTTGTTCGGAAAACCCAGAACGACGCATTGGAATTATAAATACCAATCGCTCAAATGTATTACTCGGTGCGTGGAAAACCCAGAACGGTGGGCCTCAATTATTTCCGAGTAGCCTACTTAAAAAGAAATTTGTGTTTCTAAACAGTTGGGTGTTTTTTAATTCCTGTCCTTTCTTTACTACCACTGAATATAATATAAAAGATGTGGAAATATGCATGATAAGTTGTGTGGAACATTCGTGTAATTTCTAGCGGGAGATTTAGAACAACGTTGCTGTATGTAAAATGTAGTAGGTCGCGGGAAGTCATCATCATCACGGGCATTTAGAATAAAAGTGAATTTTTTCTTTACTGATCCTGAGATATCGAAATTCGTATTTGGTTAGATAAAATAATACTTTTTACAATTAAATATCCTGGTCAAGTTACATTAATGACAAAAATACATTTGCCTTGAATGAGCGCTATTGTCTGAAATTGATCGACCTTTAATGGAAAATAGCTTGACAACGACCACATCTGTTTCATTTATTTATGCTACCAAATATATCCATTTACAAATAATCTTGAAATGTTTTCCTATTTCATACTCAAGATTGACTGCAATTAGACAATAGTCATAATTTGCCGTAATAATGGGTAACCTATCTTTTTGATTCTACATGGCAAAACATGGAATACTGTACTATAAAAGTTGAGCCTAAAAAAATGTCAAATTCAATTAAAATAACATCATCAACAAAAATTCAAAACGTACCCCAATTTAGTTAACGAATTTGTTACCCAACCCTTTGTCAGTTCATCATTTACAAGTCAGGCCAACAAATCAACAAATTGTAACAAAAAGTTTGTTAGTTAATTTTAGACCGTTCACCTGTCAGTGAAACTTTATATTAAACCAATTATATTATCCCAAAGTGATTTCATAGATTAAAGTATATTGAAAATTGCAATTCTCTTTCTTTTGACGCGTTTCATAAGGTCATTCAAGTCAGCTTTGATTTCATTGCTTTCAGCGAGAAATCAAAATTACCGTAAACAGAGTTCGACAAGGTTGGTAACGTGCCATACTTAAAAGAATATATAACGTGCCAAGAATAAGCATATGTCGCCAACTCATTACATATACAGCCAACCAAATATACATATACCGGTTGCATATAGGAAATATATGCACATTACGGGTCGTTCATATAATTAGCGCATTAAATAGAATGAAAACCTCCGAAGCAGCTAGTGATCGATACGGTAATAGCATCTAGGGGTAAGGCTTTACTTATATGTTGATAGAAAACAAAAAGACATGAAACTACCAGTGTTCGTAGTACATGGGGTAAGGCTTTACTTATATGTTGATTGAAAACAAAAAGACATAAAACTACCAGTGTTCGTAGTACATGGTAACACGAGAAATGTGCTGGCTGAAAATCTCTCTCCAGTGAACTATCCTATGGCTACTGACAATAAACTGTCCACAAACTAATCAAATTAACGCTTGGTGATTAATATCAAACATAAAACTGCCGGTGCGCGTAGTTCTTGATAAATGTACAACAGACATCAATCGTTGGTGTCATAATACTCCACAAAACTGATCGTTGATAATACGAGAAAAGTGCTGGCTGAAAATATCTTTTCAGAGGACTAATCTTTGGCCATCGGTAATAAACTGTTCACAAAATATTCAAATTAATGCTTGGTGGTAAACATAAAACTGCCGGAGCGTGTAGTTCTTGGAAAATGTCCAATAGGAGCCAATCTATGATGTCATAATACCTTCAACAGCTGTTCGTTAATAATACAAGAAATGTGCTGGCTGAGAATCTTTTCTAAGGAAACTATTCCTTGCCTATTGGCAATAAACTGTCCACAAACTACTAAAATTGCCGCTTAGTGAAAAATATAAAAAATAAAACTGCCTGGGCGCATAGTTCTTGATAAATGCCAAATAGGCGCCAATCTCTGATGGGCATTCCTTTTGCAATAACATTTCACAAACTTATCAATTAAAGTTTGTTTAATTTAACCAATTTCACCCGTTTTGATCTCAGAGCACATGTACGGAAACATTATATTCCTCGTGCGCATTATTTATTTCAATTTTGGACGTGAAAATCAAAAATTGAGAGTCAACAGTGGGTATTAGATTTAACATTTATTCATGCTTCATTTAAGGCAACAGATTGAGTGAGTTCAAACCAGATACTAATTTAACATTGAATGAGAAATAACCTGAATTGAATGAATAATAACCCAAAATAGTCCGACCAGTAAACCATGAATATGACTAAGCAATGCTAAAATATATTGGCATCAAGATCGCGTATGAGGCATTAGCTGACCGCTGAGTTTGTTGATAAAAGATCCACGGACAAGCGTGATAACATGACTTATTCTCTTTGTATGATAAAAAATCATAACAATATAAAGCTAACCAAATTTTATTTTCAGTGTTTTTACCATTTTGCTTTGAAATATTTTTCATCGGTGCGTCGCACGTCCAGTGAGCTTTTGGAAAGGCGTTTCAACACAAAAATTTGAAAATCATGGCTTTACCGCCTTTACGGAATTTAAATTTTCATGTTTTTCATTTGCTAGTTTGTTGTATATACTCATTTTAACATTACTACCTTGTTATTCCCATGATAATGTTATATTCACATTTTTCTACTATAAGGGTCTTTGCATAATAAATAACATTTTGAATCGTTTTTGTTCAACAAACTGATAGCCTAACATTCATTTCTTATTTCAATTTCTTTCTTAACTACGTGCACCGGCTACTATGCCCTATTATGCGCAAGCAATATGTAACGGCTTACCGCTGAATTATGCTCATATCTAGCATTTTATAACATCTACTATACGCTATTTGCAAGTAGTTTTTCTCATTTCAATCAATAGCCATTTTGGAGTTTCTGTAAGCGTAGCCACACTTCCCAATTCGTCAACGGGCATGGCGTCTCTTCATAAAAGTAATCTGGCAATGCTTTCTTGATTAATCAATATGTAACATAAGTAATGATAGTTTGCGCCAAACTTGAATTTGGTTAGTTTGTCGATAGTTTACTGCCAATGGCCAAGCATAGTGCTTTGAAAAGAAATTTTAAATATCGTCGTTGGCAGCAACACATTCTTCATGTTATCGCAACCAGCTGTTTTGGGGCTTTATCTTATGGTATCATAGATTGCAATCTATTGTACGTATTCGTGCACCGCGAACTGGGGAACAGTGAATGGCGTAAAGCTCCGTAGGTACCGGTAGCGTCAAACGTAAGGACTGCTTTTCTCTGATTAACGTGTCCATGTATTTGAGCATTGCTCTCTTGTCACTAAATGATGTTGATAACACAATAAATTATTACATATACTTTACACTTCTTGTAAGAGACTTCCATCAAAAGCCATTTTAACGCACTATTTATATAAATTTGACTTCCAAACTTGTGAGTTGTATATACAGCCGCATCGATACATAATATACAGGAGGTGCATAAATATGAAATGGATTGGTGGTGTTTTTATATCACTTAAATGGCTGTATATGTATATTTAGTTGGTCATAGGTACATATGGTAATGGTTTTATATGTACATTACATGAATAACTTCATATGTATATTAAATTGGTAGTATATGCATATTGCATTGTATGACACGGCTTAAATGACTCGATAAGCACATAGAGTTGACTATACATACACATGATATTGGGTGATTGTGTACATTATTTAAGTGTCTGTATAAGTAAGTATATAGCGTAGTTTATATGAGCATACTGCATTGGCTGTCCATGTACATTACTCGATTGGCTGTATATGCATATGATATTGACTGTTGTTTGCGCATCACTTTCATATGTGTTTATGTGTATAAAGAGTGACTATGCACACACATATGGAATTAGCTATGTACATTACTTGAATGGCCGTATATATGTATATCGAATTGAGTGTATATACATATGGCGTTGGCTGTGTATGTTGTACATCACCAAAATCGCTGTATTTGTATATCAATTGGTTGTATATGCATATGACATTGGCTGACATTGGTCCGAACCGCTTGGTATTAGGCATAATTCGACACTTCAGCGTTAATAGGTATGATTTTACACTGCTAAATACCATTGAATTGAATTTCTATCCAATTTTCTATGTATAATGTTAGTAGTTAGATAATTATATATATAAAGAATTAAAACAAAAAATAAGACATTGATATCATTTCCACGGGTTTGCAAAAATCATTTTGAATCAAAATCAATTTTACCTTCTGCAAATAGTGATATCGCTCATAGCATAATTGTACGATTTTAAAAAAACTCTTTATCGCCAAATTCTTCATCTCCTTATGTATTCATTTTGTTCAAATAAATACATATTGTAGAAGATGTTTTCCAATCTTTGATCATATGTTATTACTTTACTTTTATTAATCTGGAAATCAATTGCTACCTCAAAGCTATGCTGTTGCAAAAAAGTCAGGAATATTAACCTATTTATAAAAGTGTATTTATTTATGACGAATTGTGGCTTTGCCAAGTATGTGAAATATTTTACCTGAATTATATTTTGCTGATGTAACGTCATGCTTTCAGGTCGAACTTTAAGGGTCTCGAATGAAACAGGGGATGGGTCCAGCAATTTTCTCGCACATTGACCCCTCCCTCATGGGATTCGTAGGTACTTAGTGTAGGTTGCCGCCGGTCCAAGTAAATTCTCCTTTATTGTATATATTAATACAATGGTTTTACCAGATTTGGGCGACGAGGCCTGCGATCCACCTGTTTTAGGACTGTTGTCAGACGCGTGAGCCCCGTGTCATGATTTTTTTTTGCTTAAAACGTCTCTCTGATATCGCGAATAAACATTCCCTTTGAATATCAAGATTTTGGTGTAGGTACTAACTTTGCGATAAAGCGACGCGATGATAGTAAAAGTCAAATCAGAACTTTTTTTCACATTTTCAAAATTATTATTCCGGCAGTGTGTGCAGCTTGCAAAAAGCACTACATTGCCGTAGTTTCACGGCAATGCAAGGGGTATTTCAATGAAAAAAAATACAAAAGATACAAAAAATGTGATTTAAAAAAGATCTTGTTTTTTAAAAATATTGAACACATATGATTTGGCATAATAAAATAACATTTCTGCGAGTGAGTGATTCTCCATCATCAAGTACAAAACTCAACAACGAAAATTGTTTTGTATTTTCTTGTGTCGACCTTCTACTCAATTTTGAATTATAAATATATCTCGACTCAAAATTTATGAAGCATCGCACGGAAAATTCTGAAACACGCAGCGTCAATTATTTCCGAGTACGACATCGGAGAAAACTTGAGATTCAAAACGCAATTTTTTGAATTCGTGTTTTCCTTATTATCATCCGGAAATAACCTGAAAATATCCGTTCGTGTGTTTTATGTTATATGGAACATATGGAAATTTACATTTGCGTTTATCAATTCAGAACAACCTTCATGTTTGTATAGTATATTATATTCATTTTGCTGTTTGGTGCAAAGAGGAGTATTCAAAATTCCATGCCTATTGCCGAAAACACAATTTCTGTGAATTTTGCCTAACTATTTTCCTAAAACAGCAACACCAAACCGACTTGAATTTAACGAATAGTTCATGAAGCTCTATGCAGAATCAAAAGGATTGTATTGAGAATGAAATTGAAGAACATGGGTCTAAATGTACCACATTTTTCGCAATTTGTATAAATGGTTATACTATGGTTTATACGGGTAAAACTTTCTTTCATATTCCTCGGAGTTCAAAATTACCAATCTGCAGAATGTTGCAGATAAAATAATACAAACAAATATGTTTAAGTATTTTTACAGTTCGTTGTTGTGTGGAACAAATAGATACTGAATATAATATATATACATCATCTCGTCCTTTTATCCATATAACAAAAAAGACTTCCTTCATTCTTATCATTTAAAATATTACAAGAAGATTATACGTAATGAAAATGAATCAAAAACAATGTGTATAGTCCCAGCTGTAAGTTTCTCAGACTGAGATATCTGTCCATGACAGAACAATATAATGCATGGCTTTCGCAGAGGCTCGTGACTCTATTTCAATGAACGAATCTTTGCTCGCCTCCATTTTCTGCCAGGCGTACTTCGCGTTGATGTTGTTTTTTTCTGTAACGTTACATATATTTTATTATATATATATAGAAATGTGAACATTAAATTTGAAGCAGATGACATCGGCTACACATCATGAGTTGAGTGCTATATTGTCGGCAGGTTGATTTGTACTCATGACTAGGGCTGTCCAAAATCGAATATTTTTCTCGAATCGAACCGAATAATCGAATATTATTGCGCAATCCTAAATTTGTCTCTGATGTACAATAAAAACTTCCTCTTCAATATTGTGATAACGTACGTGCAGTTATATCTAAATTATTGCAAATATTTTGCATAACTATGTTTCCAGAGTTATAAAAGGAGATCACAAGCCTCCTTGAACTGGTCAAAAAATTAGGATTTCGAAAACTATCAAGTTTTTAAGAGTTGGAAATTGCACAGACTCTTATATGCCCGTAGTTGCTATTTTAGTTATTTTATCATTAGTATTATTAACTCAATATTTTTTGTGTAATTTCCAGTAAAATAATAAACAACTATCAATATAGATATAACTGTTACCCAAAAATTCAAAATTGCATTGCGGGAACTCACAAATTCAGAGCTAGTTTGATGACATTAATATTTGATGACCATATTGTTGCTGTAGAACAGCCATCAACTCACAAGAGTGCAATTATTTCTCATAGTAATAAATGGATGAAACAAAGTATTGCCATTAGAAGAAATTACAAATTCTATTGGAAAAAGGTATTGAACCTCCAAAACGTGTTTCAGTCTTGTACCATGTTCCTATGATTACTGACTCAACAGCTACAAATCGATTCTATTTATAGAACTGGCGTTTTTGCTGACACAAAATTTGCTTTTTTCTCCTTGTGTTCTCTCAAAAAACGTCATCTTTAAATCATTGTTACCCATAACTTTTCATTTATCACCATGCACAAATGGATAATTACAAGGCACCGGGCAATAGGAAACACTTTTTTACAGCAAAGAAAGCGATAGAAACATGTTTTTGCTTGCCCGGTGAAAGACGCGATGCAAAGGTGGCGATTCGATTTCGAATATGCGGTTCGCTTGGACAGCCCTACTCATGACAAACAGTGCCATGGGTCAAACAATCCTCGATCTCATTCTAGACTAGAGGAAAAGTTTAACTCAAAGACATATTATACGTTTTAAGTGTAAATTTCATTATCTGTCAGTTGGAACAATTCAATTCGAACGTGGAACTCAACACATCATTGTGTGCCTATTTGACTTCTGAAAGAGATCAGAATCCCTTTATAAATCTATTTAATATTCTCACCCTCTGCACACGTAGACAAGAACTAAAATGCAGATCAAAAGTAAAATGAGGAAGGCCGGAACAAGTGCTGTTACCAAGATCATATTCTGTGCTGATGCGGCATTATACAACCATGAAATAAAAAGTATAAGAATATTTAAAATAACGTGAACAACATTACGTGAACTTTTTTGTGGAATTAAATCAATTTGTAAAAACTGTTTCACTGGGGAATTGTTAAAGAGCAATGCGACGGTTTCGTGCGCTCCGGAAGTATGTGTATCAATATGGAGGTAACTAATTTTGTTCGCTTATTCTATATCAAGTTGGCTGAAGAAACTGAAAGTTATGGACAAAGGAATATTCACTTGGCTAAAACAGACAGTCCCTAAACTCGTAATAGAACTAAAATAAGAAAAATCGGAATAAAATTATGGCCCAACTCTAACCTGGGGCAGGCTCCGTCGTACTTGTTGTTGGTGTTGTCGTTGTTGTTGTTGTTGTTGTTGTTGGTTCGGGAGTTGTAGTTGACACAGCTGCGATTAAATATAAAACATAATTAATTTTCCAATATTTTATTACTAAATATATGTGCATTTTTGGTGATTGATCTTAGTTCACGATAACTTGCACTTGTGTCCTCTATGGCAAAGCATGTTTCAACTGTTTGCGCGAATTAGCTTGTGAATTACGGAGTATAATCAAACTTTAGGATGAATAATTTGTTTGTGTTTTTTTTAATTTCTGTTGATTATTGCAGCGCATATTAAAGATTGTAGCAATTCCTGTTCTTTGAATATAAAATCCAGTGAAGCACTCATTTGAAATTACTTCTCAATATAGGTTTAATTCTTCCCTTCGCACATATATATATATATATAGTGAATTTCCGTCTTGGGAGTTCTGGGGTACATGACTACACGTCTTCATCAAATAAAACAAGGCAAAAAACTGCCTGGCATAGAGGCTACATTTTTATGAACTCACATTCACACTTCGGTATTGGACAATTTTCCCAACGTTTCTCCGAGTCTGTTGTGTAACACCAAGGTCCAGACGGTTCTGCATCAGGATTTGTGCAGAAGTTGTTTACTAATCCAGAATTGGGATAGACTTCTGCAGTTCTGTAAAGTGAGTATAGTAAATAATATTAAGCGTGGTAAAACAGACAGCGGAAACAGTACAAAAAAAAAAGGTAAGAGATGTTTGAAGAAATAAATATTGTCATACATGTGCTATACACCCGGTTGAAGAGCACTGACTTAGGGCGCTGACTAAAACCCGATATAGCCGGGATGCTACTTATGTGCTTATATATATATATGGTCCTAATATGATTGGTTAGTAAGGTTTGGTATCCTTTTACGTATACGTCACGTCTTTTCGTGGACATTTGCTGTAAATAAAAGCAATAAGACTCTTTTGAGTCGTACTCAAGCACTATGCTTCTCCGAGTGTTCGTAATCACGGTAATCGTGTCATTATTTTTCGCATATTTTCAATTCTACTATCGTATTCCCCCGAAAATAAGACTGGGTCTTATTTAAATTTTCTTCCGAAAAATAACACTAGGGCTTTTTTTCGGGGTATGTCTCATATTTTCATTTGTCAAAAACAAAATTATAAAGTTGAGAACTACGAGATTTTCAAATATACAAAATATGAAAACCGATATACATTTACCTATAGATAGCACGTTTTTAGTCAAAATAACTGCAAAACATAGATTTTCAATCATTCAATACGCGCAGGTGAGATTTCTTGCTATCTACTAGGTCAAAAAATAATTCGCGTAAAATACTAGGTCTTATTTTGAGGGGAGGGCTTATATTGAAATCATTTTTAAAATTCAGGCTAGGTCTAATTCTCAGTGTAGGTCCTATTTTCAAGAAAAAACGGTATATGGTGAGTTTTATGTGTGTAAGTATTTGAAAGCTTAAAAATATACAAAGAATCTGTTATTACTTGTAAGAAAGTATTTCGAGCTAGCAATCGTTTCCGCACGTAAACAAGCTAGCAATCATTACCCGCACATAATTAAACAAACAAAAATTCCGCTCGCTCGCATCAGCTCGGAAAAACAAGTCCTCTTACTATCTTGAATATCTGCGCTTGTGTTTATCACAGCGATACCAATTACGAAACTTTTTTTAATTTTTTTTTCTATCATTTCCAACGCGTCAGGGTTAAGAGAAACGCGCACGTGTTTCGAGCAAAGGCTGGTATGAAGCGACTTAATAAGCTGTCAAGCAAGATCTCAGCGAAATTGAATTATTGAATGGTTCAATGAAATACTGAAAGTCAGAAAGTACGATCATGTACCCGTGATTCATATACCTTGTATGCTCATGCGGGCTCTGCGAATCCCATCGTTGACAAGTTTTTCCAACATTTGTGACAGCCATATTCCCTCGGTAACTTGCCCCAAGATCAGCCGTATTCCAACAGTCATAAGCTGTAAGACAAAAAAAATGAAATGTCAAATATTCTGGGGCTTCTTGATATCCTTTGAGTACTTTAATATAAAGATCATATAATTAAAATGTGTTATCAGCTTTCGTGATTTTGTTGCTGGTATGGATTTCTGTTTTCGATCCCCAATTATTACGCTACGATAAGGAATATTGCAAAGAGTATCTTACTTTCTGAAGCTCCAGATACATCTCTGACTAATATCAGTAGAAGAAGAACAGCGGCATATCTTTCGAAACTTTGCAATTTTATTTTTGCAGTATGAACTTCGCAATAACCAAATATAAATCTAGTAAGTTGCTTTTATAACATGTATGAGCAAAAAATAATCAGACATTCAAATGGAGTTTTATTGTGATAATATGATGCGATAAAGAATTGGCTGAAAAAGTATTTTTTAATATATCACACACTTACATGTTTGTTTTACGCCTTATAAACACATTTTGCTAGCGATAAGTGCTTCAAGACATTAACCTTAAAAGTTTACTTTGGTGTGCTCTAGTTTAATAAACCAAAACTACAACTTAAATTTTAAAGGTTTGGAAGTTTCTAAAATGGGGAATTTTGGCTTGCTGAATTTGGAACTGTAAAACATTCACAGACACGTCCAACATCTTTAACAGGGTGCACTTTAGTTGACCACTTCAAGATTGTTTCTAGATCTTTGATTGAATGAAAAAATTCCAACGTTTTACGTTCTTTGGCCAATGTTCAAATCAGTAATAAGGTCAAATATCAATTAATATTTGCAATCTTATCAAATTGCAATTGTTTATTGTGTCTTCTTGAACTAGTATTGGCATCATACCAAAGCGGGTGACCGTACATTTGAACCCATGTACATTTGAACCCATGCGTATAACCACGGATTCAATCTATATGCGGGTGCAAAAACCCATGGGTTAGGTTTAGTATGGGTTCAACTATCCGTGAAACAAAAAGAATTCCATAGGTGCAATAGCATACAGGTGCAATTGTCATGGGTTCAAATGTACGTGGGTTCAAATGTAATGGACCAGAGCGTCTTATGAGATAAAGTCGGTTCCCCACCGCTGACTTTATATAGACATTTAGGCTACTCATATTTCCGCAATTTTCTTACTTTTTTTTCGAGATTGCCAATACATGAAGCAGAGCTTGACTCTGTTGGTAACTTGTATTCAAAATCCAGATCGACCTCCTTCAAATCTCACCAAAATTTCAAAAAAATCACATGAGTAAACACACACTTGAAAAACTGCAGTATGAATATTCATCACTATTCATTAATTACACTCTGTGCGTGAGTATAACTGAAAGTTACTTTGAAGACTTTGAACGCGCAGAAAATAATCTTCACATGGCACGTTGAAATAAATGTTAGTCGACATCAAAGCAATCAGATATATATATTATTCTTTTTTTAGTTCTTTTTTTTTCTAAATATCAAATCCATGCTGACTTAAATCCTGCTGTTTTGTTATTTCATATTCATGCGTATTTTTAATTGAACTACACTTAGAATTTCTCAACTTTCCTAATTTGTTTTCTCTATATCACCATTGACCACCTTCAATACTTTTAGTTTTTGAAAACGCGGCTAGTGATGCCACTTTTGGATTTGCGAATCTAATCTATTCGTATCGCATCTTTTTGTTAGCGATTCAAATCAGATTTACGCGATTTGGGAAAAGAAAGCAATTTACCGAAGAAAATCAAACATTGAACACTTGTTCATCATTGTTATCGGCGACGTTAAATCTCCCGAATGCATTCATGCGGCACTTCAGATAATACCAAATAACGGGACGAAAATGAAAATGAATTTTTCGATATTAACTTTTACTGATCGGACGCCGTTTATTTCAAGTTCGGCGCAACACACTTTTTTACGCATCACTCGACATGCTGTGTGGGGGTAATTTTCCTCAAACTGTAGGTTCAGTATTCCACTGAATGACCTAAGTTTTTGTTATACGCGAATTCAAGTGGATTCAGAGTGAAATATTTCGCGTATGTTTGAAGAGACACGGATAGTGTTAATAGAACTATTACTGAATAGGTTCATTGGCCGGCCATGTTATTTGATACTCATGTTATCCTAAAATATATTTTTAATCTATTTCCTTCACATTTGTTATGCCTCCGCTCGAGTGGCGGTAAATGAAATGAGGAGAAACATAATGTGGTATAACACATACGTTTCTTCTTCCACTTAGGAAAAATGTAACACTTTCTTTTAATTTTTTTTTAGACTGATACAAGTGGGGAATAAAATATTTCATGTTATGTCGTTATGTCGTCTTACCTTAGCTCAAACGACATTGTTCAATTGAAATACAGCGTCGACCAATTATCGCTCGTCAGCGCAGCGTCTATTATGCGCATTTGGACTTTCTGAATTCCAAAATTAAACGTAGTCCAATATAATAAAAGTTTGATAATAACGGTTCTAGCCAAAAAAGATACGGGTCTTTAATATTTAGGAAAATAATTATTGGCAGTCGTAGTCGGTTGAACGATTATGTTTATCGAATTCTTTTTTCGTACTCAAGAATTCCCCATTTATTGTAATTCACATGCAATTAACATGTTTGCTGTCTCATTACACTATGCTGCTAGTATAAACTTAGGACTAGTATCTTCTTGTTTAGCAAGCTCTATCACAACAATCGTACATAGTATAGAGATGATGGAGCCCTGATCTGCGTATAACAAAGTTCTCCTTGAGGCATTTTCCCAAGTCACAAATTATTGTAAAAAATCATACTAATATTTAGGAGATAGAAAATCTGTAATAAGGCGGGCCTTAATTCAATATACCAATATGTGAAATACCACAGTCACATATGCCGGCATAGAATTTCTAGAAGCAGTGCTGTTACTATGTTTATGACATAATGGTACAATAGAACCGTTAATCATACCTAGTATGTTTGTGTGTCAATGTTCCATTGTCAAGTTTTTCTCTTCTAAATTTGGGCTAGTTTTTTGTGATTTTGGGCAAACCAACCACAACCAATTCACAAATGAATTAATTGGATAAATTTTAGGGAATATCCACATGCCCGTAATTTTTGATAAAAAATATGTAGTAAATTTTGCAGACTGTATTTTTTGTAAGATTCATACTCTTTATTGCATGTTTAATTAAAACAACAAAATCCTCATAAGAATAATCACTTCCTTCGACCAGTTGACCATTGGATTCGTAGCAAGTTCAGGACTGCAACACAGATAACTAATACAGGATTGGATTCGATAAATCTTTCATCTGCATCATCTATCATTCATAAATTCTTTTTTTGTTGACCTGGCTGATTTTTATTTGGTAAGTAATGTTCTCAATCATTTGCTCTTTACTGATGGTCTTTTAAAGTAAAATAGTTAATTTTCTCTTGATGTGTTAGATGGAGTCGTCGTTTATTGATTCAATCTCGTTGAAATTTGAATTCTTTGGAGTATGCATTTGAAATTTTAGACTTTTACTATAATGATGACTAAAGTTGAAACTAAAAAATCATTAAGTTGAATTAGCATTCTCAACTGACAATTAAAGAAAGCGGCATATGCAAATAAATTTTTTTTTTCTTTCAAACGACTCGGAATTTGGATTCTAGTTAGCAAACGCAGATTTAATCACGATAAAGATATCAAATCTGCAGATTGCAAGTCTCATTACCTAATCTTTTTTCTATGTATTTTAGTAAAGTTGTAAGTCAGTTTTCAGCGATGATTCATCATCTGCGGAGAGTGTTGCAATTGAAAAAAATTTTGAATTTATATTTGAATCATTTCTTCGTCTCCTATCTATCTCCTTTTATGCCATAAATTACAGCAGAATTGTGGCAAAGTCTTCCAAACAAAAGTGAAAATTATTTTAAAGCATTATGATTCCGGAATATCCTACGGTAGAATCGGTATGTTCAGAACAATCACGGGGAATTTATCTGACATTTGAGTTACCTAATATTAGTCTGCCGTCGTAATTTTCAATGAGAAAAAGTATTCTACCTTTTTCATTCAACTTGGTAGAGGAATACTATGAAAGTTGGGGATTAAATTTTTCAAATCTGATTATTACAATTTAAGTTTAAATATTCAGTCTATTTCTTTATTTGTACTTTAGCATAACTTCAGAAATATTCAATTAGAAAATGAGATTGGAAAGGTTAGAGATGCGATTCAGTTGATAAGAAACATAAGGCAAACATACCGTGTGCCTATACTTCTGCCCTAGCTAATATTTAAATATCTTGCCAGAGGAAATACAGTGTGTGTATTTCATTTAATTTGGTTTTTAATTATTGATTAAGATTTAATTTTATGGTTTTTCGTAGAAATGAAGATGATCATGTTTTTTCGAGAAACGTGGAAGTTATAAAAAGCCTCACGAAATCATGTGTTATCAAGATATTTATTAACGAGGCTGAAAAACTTCCTGGTTCTGTGTCAAACAATATTCGAAATACAAATATTCAAGTCTCCTTGCAATTGAAGGTTTGTCCGTTTTCTGTTTTGCTTAAATGTTCGTGCCAGATCTTTCTGTAATAATCAAGCGGTTGAAAACTTGAAATTGGTATTGGTAATATTAACCATGTTTCAGAAAATTCATTTATTTTTATTTTTCAAGGTCTTATTGACATTGAAACAGAAAAATAATGTCTTTATATCAAAAAGAAAGTTTGTTGCAAATAAAACTTTCTGATTTGGAAGAAAATCAAAAGAATATTGATAAACAACAATTATTGAAAAAAATCCAAGACAAGGTATTTTGTGGTTCAATTAAGTAGTAGTGTTGTATGTTGAAGATAGTTAAAATTTTATTATACAAGTTTTTTTTTCGTGTACTTCAATGGCACTTTGTCATGGCTTAGAAAACTGTAAATACATTTGAATCATTTTGTATATACCAGCCTTGAAACATTTTAGGTTTACGTCATAACATATGATTTGTAAGTCTATTCCAACTTTTATAAAAAGTTAATTGCATTTGTGAACTTAAAATTGTTTTACAAATAAACAAAACATAAAATCTATAAGATTACCGGTACTACTTCATTTTAATTCCATTTTATATACGCAAAGTTAAACAATTCTTGGTTGATTTGCAAAATATAATTTCTACTCTCCCTCAATTGAGATGAAGATGAAACTTGACGAACTAGCTGTATTTATATGAAATTTTTAAAATAAAATTCCAGAAACATTCACATAAGCCTTTCTCTCACTTTTTTATACTAAGATATTCGGCGCTCATCTGAAATTTTTGGAAGCTGCATTATTGGAATGGTTGTTTTCTGATTAGATTACTTTCTTGGATACACTGATTTAAGTCTCGCATGATCTAATTTTAGGCCTACCTGCGTACCTACCTATACTTAGCTAGTTAACTAGTCTACTTTTTTCCGGACAAAAGACCGCCATTCGCGATAAGGTAAGCCGTTCCATATATAAAAATGAGTTGTCCACAATCACTTGGGTACCGCTGAAGCTTAGGTCAGGGGTACATAAGCCCCCGGACGCCAAAATGGGGATTGCAAAAGTTTCACAACAAGGGTAAAAAGCGGTCACAGGCAAGATTGCACCGGCGGCAGACATCTAGTACATGACCAACTGCACACTTGGTCAGACCACTTACGTCGACTGCCGATGTCATCAGGCACATAGCTCGCGCACTGTCAAATTTCCATCGTAATTACATGGCCAAACAACTGGCCGGAAAACAAAGCAAAATTGATTTGGTAACGTTAGGTAACAAAATGCACGGGGTTAATTACGTGGTTCTGTATCGTTAAACTTGAATCCCAGAAATGATAAAAATGTTAGAAACTTCCTCGCGCTGATCAAACTCATTGCTCAATTTGATCCAGTACTAGCAAAACACGTCCAACATGCTGAACAGAATCTGGGATCAGTTTCCTGTTTGTCACGCGAAATTCAGAATGAATTTACCCACATACTTGCATCAACTGTAAAGAGCAAATTGCTGCGGGATATAAGGAAAAGCAAATACTACGGCATCTTACTTGACTCAACTCCTGATTTAGGACATCGGGAACAGCTGTCTCAGATGATAAGATTTGTAGATGTTAATTTTCAAACAAAACAAGTAACTATCAAAGAATCATTTTTAGGTTATATCGAGATACATTCAAAAGATGCAGCAAGCCTAGAGAAAGTCATCGTCGAGAGACTAAAATCTGACGTCATATCTTTAGCCGACTGTCGAGCACAATGTTATGACAATGCTGCTGTGATGGCAGGGCATATTTCTGGCCTCCAACAACGAATACGTGACAGAAATAACGGTGCACTGTTTGTCAATTGTGATAACCCCAGCTTGTACATTTGTTTATGTTTTTTTATTTCTGTTGATTATTGCAGCGCATTTTAAAGATTGTAGAAATTCCTGTTCTTTGAATATAAAATGCAGTGAAGCATTTATTTAAAATGACTTCTCACTATAGGTTTATTTCTTCCCTTTGCACATTATATATATATATTTATTTATAGCGAATTTCCGTCTTGGGAGTTCTGGGGTACATGACTACACGTCTTCATCAAATAAAACAAGGCAAAAAACTGCCTGGCATAGAGACTACATTTTTATGAACTCACATTCACACTTCGGTATTGGACAATTTTCCCAACGTTTCTCCGAGTCTGTTGTGTAACACCAAGGTCCAGACGGTTCTGCATCAGGATTTCTGCAAAAGTTGTTTACTAATCCAGAATTGGGATAGACTTCTGCAGTTCTGTAAAGTGAGTATAGTAAATGATATTAGGCGTGGTAAAACGGACAGCGAAAACAGTACAAAAGAAACAGTAAAAGATGTGTGAAGAAATAAATATTGTCATATATGTGCTATACACCCGCTTGACGAGCACTGACTTAGGGAGCTGATTAAAACCCGATATAGCCGGGAGGCTATTTATGTGCTTATATATATATATGGTCCTAATATGATTGGTTAGTAAGATTTGATATCCCTTACGTATACGTCTTATCGTGTACATATGTTGTAAATAAAAGCAATAGGACTCTATTGCGTCGTACTCAAGCATGATCCATGCTTGTCCGAGTGTTCGTAATCACGGTAAGCGCGTCATTATTTTTCGCATATTTTCAATTCTACTACCGTATTTCCCCGAAAATAAGACTGGGTCTTTTTTAAATTTTCTTCCGAAAAATAACACTAGGGCTTATTTTCGGGGGATGACTCATATTTTCATTTATCAAAAACAAAATTTTAAAGTTAAGAATTACAAGATTTTAAAATATACAAAATATGAAAGCCGATATCTATTTACTTATAAATAACACGTTTTTAGTCAAAATAACTGCAAAACATAGATTATCAATCATTTACTACGCGCCGGTGAGATTTCTTGCTATCTTGGCGCGGCGGTGTGGCTCAACGGGCTAAGCGTTAGGAATACGCTCGCCACCGCACCTCTAATTACTCTGCGTGGGTTCGCAGGTTCGAATCCCATGCAGGGATGGTTATGTGCGAGAGGATTGCTGGACTCCTCGCCGTCGTTGGGTGGTTCACGTAACCGCTGGTCGGTTACGGCTTCCTCCACCACCAAGTCCATGCTTTCGAAAAACAAACAATACAGTAAAAACTAATCCCATACCCGACTTGGAATGGTAACCGGACGAGAGGCCGTGGTTCGCCATATGGATAAGCCGTCTTATCGGCTTTCCTCTCCCCCGGGATAAATATGTAAATCCTATCCTATCCTATCTACTAGGTCAAAAAATGATTCGCGTAAAATACTAGGTCTTATATTTAAGAGAGGGCTTATAATAAAATCATTTTTTAAATTCAGGCTAGGTTCAATTTTCCGGATAGGTCTTATTTTCGGGGAAA
Organism: Styela clava; assembly: GCF_964204865.1. Taxonomy (NCBI): domain Eukaryota; kingdom Metazoa; phylum Chordata; class Ascidiacea; order Stolidobranchia; family Styelidae; genus Styela; species Styela clava. The sequence continues at coordinate 2,315,945 of NC_135257.1, forward strand.
CAAGGTATATGTGAGTATTTGAAAGCTCAAAAATATACAAAGAATCTGTTATTACTTGTAAGAAAGTATGCGAGCTAGCAATCATTACTCGCACATGAATAAATAAACAAAGATCCCGCTCGCTCGCATCAGCTCGGAAAAACAAGTGCTCTTACTATCTTGAATATCGTCGCGTTTCCAACGCGTCAGGGTAAAGAGAAACGCGCACGTTTTTCTTGCAAAGGCTGGTATGAAAAGACGTAAAAAGCTGTCCAGCAAGATCTCAGGGAAGGTTCTCGCACGTTTAAAAAAAAGGTTTGGCATTTTTAAGACTGGAATACAAGAGGCTCAGAGAGAGGGCGGTTTAATTGGGTTGCTATCATTCCACAAGAATGAACGCAAAAACTTTGACGTTACTAAATACACTTTCCATTTTTCGGATCTGATAAATATTGAAAGTAATCAAAGAAATTCTCTAAAGTAATTTCCAGACGTGTCGCAAAAACAATCGATTCAAAATTGTTCGTCGTTAAATGGCGTTATCTTTTCACTAAACCGTGCATGTTCTGCATCCGTATTTATAGTGTATAACTGTAATTTTATATTTTATGCTAATGTAACTAATCCATTCTTATAAATATTTTGAATTATTGAATGGTTCAATGAAATACTGAGTATCAGAAAGTACGATCATGCACCCGTGATTCATATACCTTGTATGCTCATGCGGGCTCTGCGAATCCCATCGTTGACAAGTTTTTCCAACATTTGTGACAGCCATCTTCCCTCGGTAACTTGCCCCAAGATCAGCCGTATTCCAACAGTCATAAGCTGTAAGACAAAAAATGAAATGTCAAATGTTCTGGAGCTTCTTGATATCCTTCAAGTATTTCAAAAAAAGGACATATGATTAAAATGTGTTAATCAGTTTTCATGATTTTATTGCTGGTATGGATTTTTGTTTTCGATTTTGTTTTTCTTTCGAAATATTGTAAAAAGTATCTTACTTTCTGAAGCTCCAGATACATCTCTGACTAATATCAGTAGAAGAAGAACAGCGGCATATATTTTGAAACTTTGCAATTTCATTTTTGCAATATGAACTTTACAATAATCAAATATAAATCTAGTAAGTTGCTTTTATAACATGTATTAGCACAAAGTAATCAGACATTCAAATGTAGTTTTATTACGATAATATGATGCGATAAAGACTTGGTTGAAAAAGTATTTTTTAATATATCACACACTTACATGTTTGTTTTACGTAATATAAACACATTTTGCTAGCGATAAGCGCTTTAAGAGATTATAACCTAAATTTTTGGAGATTTGGAAGTTTCTAAAATGGGAAATTTTGACTTGCTGAATTTGTAACTGTAAAACATTTACAACCACGTCCAACATCTTTAACAGAGCCCTCTTCAGATGACCACGTCCAAGATTGTTTCTAGATCTTTGATTAAATAAAAAAAAATCCAACGTTGCACGTTCTTTGGCCAATGTTCAAATCAGTAATAAGGTCAAATACCAATTAATATTTGCAATCTTAATAGCACAATCTTACCAAATTGCAATTGTTTATTGTGTCTTCTTGAACTAGTATTGGCATCATACCAAAGCGTATAATGAAATAAAGTCGGTTCCCCACCGCTGACCTCATATAGGCATTTAGGTTACTCATATTTCCGCAATTTTCTTACTCATTTTCGAGATTGCCAATACATGAAGCAGAGCTTGACTCTGTTGGTAACTTGTATTCAAAATCAAGATTGACCTCATTCAAATCTCACCAAAATTTCAAAACAATTGCTTGAGTAAACATACATTTGAAAAACTGCAGTATGAATATTCTTAATTACACTCTGTGCGTGAGTATAACTGAAAGTTAAACGTTGAACGCACAGAAAATAATCTTCACATGGCACGTTGAAATAAATGTTAGTCGACATCAAAGCAATCAGAAAATATTCTATTCTTTTTTTAGTTCTTTTTTTTTCTAAATATCAAATCCATGCTGACTTAAACCTTGCTTTTTTGTTATCTTATATTCATGCGTATATTTCATTGAACTACACTCAGAATTTCTCAACTTTCCTAATTTGTTTTCTCTATATCGCCATTGACCACTTCCAGTATTTAGTTTTTGAAAACGCAAGTTTTCGAAACTTGTGGACGGCTAAGGATGCCACTTTTGGATTTGCGAATCTAATCGATTCGTATCGCATTTTTTTCGAAGCGATTCGAATCAGATTTACGCAATTCAGAAAAAGCAAGCAATTTACCGAAGAAAAACAAACATTGAACGCTTGTTCATCATTGTTATCGGCGACGTTAAATCTTCCGAATGCGTTTTTTCGGCACTTCAGATAACACCAAATAACGGGACGAAAATGAAAATGAATTTTTCGTTATTGACTTTTACTGATCGGACGCCGTTTATTTCAAGTTCGGCGCAACACACTTTTTCACGCATCACTCGACATGCTGTGTGGGGGTAATTTTCCTCGAACTGTAGGTTCAGTATTCCACTGAATGACCTAAGTTTCTTTTATACACGAATTCAAGTGGATCGTATATCCGAAAATTTGCGACAATTTTGATAAAAATTTGCAACAGCACACCAGCGACTAAGTTATGATACATCTTGGTATGATTGGATAACTAATCAGCTACCGACTTTTAAAAATGATTTAATTTTGATTGAAATATAATTTAAACGTCGTTCAGGGTGAAATATTTTGCGTATGTTTGAAGAGACACGGATAGTGTTAAGAGAACTATTACTGAATAAGTTCATTGGCCGGCCATGTTAATTGATACTCATGTTATCCCAAAATATATTTTTAATCTATTTTATTCGCAATTGTTATGCCTCTGCTCGACTGGCGGTAATTGAAATGAGGCGAAACATAATGTGGTAGAACATATACGTTTCTTCTTCCGCTTAAAAAAATGTAACATTTTCTTTTAGTTTTCTTAGACTGATATAAGCGGGGAATAAAATATTTCATGTTATTTCTAGCAAGTGTCATAGCAGGCAGGTGGGTGTAGATAATACTTGAGGAATGGCACTTGTGCACTTCTTCACATTAACACGCGCCAGATTTCATACCAGACATGAGACAAAGCATAATATGCGAATGTCGTTTTACTTTAGCTCAAACAACATTGTTTAATTGAAATACACCGTCGACCAATTATCGCTCGTCAGCGCAGCGTCTATTATGCACATTTGGACTTTCAGAATTACAAAATTGAACGTTGTCCAATATAATAAAAGTTTGATAATAACGGTTATAGCCAAAAAAGATACGGGTCTTTAATATTTAGGAAAATAATTTTTGGCAGTCGTAGTCGGTTGAACGATTATGTTTATCGAATTCTTTTTTCGTCTCCAAGAATTTCCCATTTATTGTAATTCACAATCAATAAAAATGTTTGCTGTCTCATTACACTATGCGGCTAGTATAAATTTGGAATGAGTATCTTCTTGTTTAGCAAGCTCTATCACAACAATCAGCATATATAGTACAGAGATGATGGAGCGCTGATCTGCGTATAACAAAAGTTCTCCTTTAGGCATTTTCCCAAGTCACAAATTATTGTAAAAAATCATACTAATATTCAGGAGATAGAAAATCTGTAATAAGGCGGGCCTTAATTCAATATACCAATATGTGAAATACCACAGTTACATATGCCGGCATGGAATTTCTAGAAGCAGTGCTGTTACTATGTTTATGACATAATGGTACAATAGAACTGTTCTCTCATTTTCGCATGTGAATTTCATCAAATTGCCTCAGTCCTGATACAAGTACTGCATGTGTAAAGCGCAAACCTACACAATAATAACCCAGTATAATAAGACTCGCAGCTGACTTGCAACAGCAAACTCACCACCAATTATTGTAGGGATTGGTGATAACAATGACCTACATCTTTTTATAATGATGAAAATATGTGAGGCTCATTCACTCAAAAAACTTTGACATCAATCATACCTAGTATGTTTGTGTGTCAATGTTCCATTGTCAAGTTTTTCTCTTCTAAATTTAGGGCTAGTTTTTGGTGACTTTGGGCAAAACAACCACAAACAATTCACAAATGAATTCATCGGATACATTTAGGGAATATCCACATGCCCGTAATTTTTGATGAAAAATATGTAGTAAATTTTGCAGACTTTATTTTTTGAAAGATTCATACTCTTCATTGCATGTTTAATTGAAAACACAAAATCCTCAACAGAATAATCAAGTACTTCCACCAGTTGACCATTGGATTCTTAGCAAGTTCAGTGCTGCAACACAGATAACTAATACAGGATTGGATTCAATAAATCTTTCATCTGCATCATCTATCATTCATAAATTTTTTTTGTTGACCTGGCTGATTTTTATTTGGTAAGTAATGTTCTCAATCATTTGCTCTTAACTGATGATCTTTTAAAGGATAATAATTCATTTTCTCTCGATGTGGTAGATGGAGTCGTCGTTTATTGATTCAATCTCATTGGAACCGAAAATTTGAATTCTTTGGAGTATGCATTTCAAATTTTATTCTTTTACTAGTGACGATTGAAGTTGAAACAAAGCATTAAGTTGATAAAGCATTCCCAACTGACAAAAGCAAGCGGCATATGCAAATGACTCATTTAGTTTTTTTCAAACGACTCGGAATTTGTATTCTAGTTAGCAAACGCAGATTTATTCACGATAAAGATATCAGATCTGCAGATTGTAAGTCTCATTACCTAATCTTTTTTCTATGTATTTTAGTAATGTTGTAATTCAGTTTTCAGCGATGATTCATCATCTGCGGAGAGTGTTGCAATTAAAAAAAAATTTGAATTTATATTTAAATCATTTCTTCGTCTCCTATCTCCTTTTATGCCATACATTACAGAAGAATTGTGGCAAAGACTTTCAAACAAAAGTGAAAATTAAGAAAGTATTATGATTGCCGAATATCTTACGGTAGAATCGGTATGTTCGGAACAATCACAGGAAATTTATCTGACATTTGAGTTACCTAATATTAGTCTGCCGTCGTAATTTTTGCATGAGAAAGAGTATTCTACCTTTTTCAATCAACTTGGTAGAGGAATACTATGAAAGTTGGGGATAAAATATTTTCAAATCTGGTTATTACAATTTAAGTTTAAATATTCAGTTTATTTCTTCATTTGTATTTTAGCATAACTTCAGAAATATTCAATTAGAAAATGAGATTGGAAAGGTTAGAGATGCGATTCAGTTGATAAGGAACATAAGGCAAACCGTGTGCCTACTTCTGCCCTATCTAATATTTAAATATCTTGCCAGTAAGTACATAATGTATATATTTCATTTAATTTTTAAATATTGATTAAGATTTAATTTTATGATTTCTCGTAGAAATGACGATGATCATGCTTTTTCGAGCAACGTGGAAGTTATAAAAAGCCTCACGAAATCATGTGTTATCAAGATATTTATTAACGAGGATGAGAAACTTCCTGGTTCTGTATCAAACAATATTCAAAATAGAAATATTCAAGTCTCTGTGTAATTGGAGGTTTGTCCGTTTTTTGTTTTGCTCAAATGTTCGTGTCTTACTGTAATAATCAAGCGATTGAAAACTCGAAATTGAATGTTTTAATAAAAATGTGTATTTTCTTAGATTTTAATATTGATGAATAGTGTGCTTACAAATACTTTATAAAAAAGAGAGATACCTGAAATAGCAAATTACTCCTTTTTTGGTATACTTTATACAATTCCATTAAACTTGATTTTTTGCATATCCATAGGCTGGGTAAATTCGTCTTATCTGAATTTCTTCAAAATTGCGAAGTATATCTACATCAGAATAGGTATTGATGTATTCATTTGAAGCAATCACTTTATTTATTGGTAATATTAACAATGTTTCAGAAAATTCATTTTATTTTTTATTTTTCAGGGTCTTATTGACATTGAAACAAAAAAATAATGTCTTTATATCCAAAAGAAAGTTTGTTGCAAATAGAACTTTCTGATTTGGAAGAAAATCAAAAGAATATTGATAAACAACAATTATTGAAAAAAATCCAAGACAAAGTAGGTATTTTGTGGTTCAATTAAGTAGTAGTGTTATATTTGGAAGATAGTTAAATTTTATTATACAAGTTTTTTTTCCGTTTACTTCAATGTCACTTTGTCATGGCTGAGAAAACTGTAAATGCATTTTAATCATTTTGTATATACCAGCCTTGAAACCTTTTAAGTTTACGTCATAACATATGATTTGTAAATCTATTCCAACTTGATAAAAAGTTAATTGCATTTGTGAACTTAAAATTGTTTTGCAAATTAACAAAACATAAAATCTATAAGATTACCGGTACTATTTCATTTTAATTCCATTTTATATACGCAAAGTTAAACAATTCTTGGTTGATTTGCAAAATATGATTTCTACTCTCCCACAATTGATATGAAGATTAAACCTGACAAACTAGCTGTATTTATATGAAATTTTTGAAAATAAAACTCCAGAAACTTTCACATAAGCCTCGCGTCTCACTTTTTCATACTAAGATATTCGGCGCTCATCTTAAATTTTTTGGTTGCTGCATTATTGGAACAGTTGTTTTTGATTAGATTACTTTCTTGGCTTGCAAAAGCTTCACAACAAGGGTAAAAAGCGGTCACAAGCAAGTCTGCACCGGCAGCAGACATCTAGTCTTAGTACATGGCCAACTGCACACTTGGTCAGACCACTTACGTCGACTGCCTCACAAGCAAGTCTGCACCGGCAGCAGACATCTAGTCTTAGTACATGGCCAACTGCACACTTGGTCAGACCACTTACGTCGACTGCCTCACAAGCAAGTCTGCACCGGCAGCAGACATCTAGTCTTAGTACATGGCCAACTGCACACTTGGTCAGACCACTTACGTCGACTGCCGATGTCATCAGGCACAAAGCTCGCGCTCGGTCAGATTTCCATTGTAATTACATGGCCAAAAAAACTGGCCGGGAAACAAAGCGAAAATTGATTCGGTAACGTTAGGTAACAAAATGCACGGGGTTAATTACGTGGTTTGTATGGTTAAACTTGAATCCCAGGAATGATAAAAATGTTGGAAACTTCATCGCGCTGATCAAACTCATTGCTCAATTTGATCCAGTACTGGCAAAACACGTCCAACATGCTGAACAGAATCCGGGATCAGTTTCCTGGTTGTCACTCAAAATTCAGAATGAATTTACCCACATACTTGCATCAACTGTGAAGAGCAAATTGCTGCGGGATATAAGCAAAAGCAAATACTACGGCATCTTACTTGACTCAACTCCTGATTTAGGACATTGGGAACAGCTGTCTCAGATCATAAGATTTGTGAATGTTAATTTTCAAACCAAACAATCAAAGAATCATTTCTAGGTTATATCGAGATACATTCAAAAGATGCAGCAAGCCTAGAGAAAGTCATCGTCGAGAGACTAAAATCGGACGTCATATCTTTAGCCGACTGTCGAGCACAATGTTATGACAATGCTGCTGTGATGGCAGGGCATATTTCTGGCCTTCAACAACAAATATGTGACTGAAATAACAGAGCACTGTTTGTCAATTGTGACAACCACAGCTTAAATTTAGCAGGAGTACACTCAACTAAGCAAGATCCAGTTGTCGTCACATTTTTTGAGATTCTTGAAAATATATATTCGTTTTTCTCTCATTCAACAATTCGTTGGGAAGAGTTCTTCCTATAACAGTAAAACGAGAGTCTACAACACGCTGCACGATTAGAAGCTGTTAAAGCTATTTTTGAAGGACTGGATGAACTGGTACAACTTCTAGAAAAATCATCACAGAGGACTCAACTATGACACCTGAAACTAGAAGTGGTTCAGAGCATTTACAGGCCTGCATATTGAAGTTTAATTTTATAGTTTTATTACAATCCTGGAATATCGTTCTTGGAAAAAATGATCGTGTACAGAAGCACTTACATGATCCTACGATGAATTTCAAGGAAGCTGCAACTGATATTGAATCTTTGGAGCAAGAATTTGTTAAGCTTGGTGATGATTTGAGCCAAGCTGCTGTTGAAAATGCCAAAACAAAATGCACAGCCTGGGGGTTCAGGTAGATAGACAAATTAGGCAACGTAAGGGAATGCCTGAAAAACTGAAAAAAGATGCGAGACTTTCACCAGAAGAAGAATTTGTGCGCGTTATGAAAAATGTATTTGATCGGCTTAAGCAGGAGATGTCAACACGTTTTTCACGACTAAAAGGCTTCAAACAAATTTTGATTTTTGCTTGACGTTAAGACTCTTCTATCCGACACAGATGAGGATGCAATTCGTGGAGATTGCACAGATTTTGCAAATTTATACGACACGGACATCAATGGCCACGAACTTTTCACTGAAATTGGAGATTGCAGAATGCTGCTCAGTAACAGAACTAAAGGTCAACCAAAAACTTCTTTGGCTCTTCTTGGTTTTATTGTGTCTTTTGGAAACGACGTTTTCCGAAATCTGCGAATTTTTCAATACAACAATACCAGTTTCAATTGCAAGCTGTGAACGGTCTTTCAGCAAATTAAAACTTATTTTGTCGTATTCGCGTGCATCAATGGGACAGGATCTTGTCAGTGATCTTGCAATTCTAAGTGTTGAAAGAGAAACATTGGAAATACAGATTTTAATGATGTGATTAACCAGTTTGCGACAGTGAAATCAAGAAAAATAAATTTATTGTAGACTATGTAAAAATTGTAAATCATCTTTGACAGTAACTGAGTGGGACATTATGGACATATGCTATATTTTGTATAGCTTTGCTTCTTCTTTAAATAAACTGTTTCATTTTAATTTGAATTGTTTATTACATATACAATTTAAAATGTTATAGAAAATATGATTAAACATGGAGGTCGGGGCGCCAATTTTATAGTTTGGTACGGGCGCAAAATATTCTGGTTACGCCACTGGGATAGGTAGAAGGTTTCGAAATCATAGAGAGCGGAGGTTATTGATATATACAGTTTATTTGCCCGACTAACCGAGGTTCAGCGTCGTTTTGATTCCAAGTTGATTTTTCTGCGAATAAGACATACAAGACAGTGGTGCTGTATGAACCTGGTCGCGTTCGAGCAATATGAATGTACTTTAAATTGTGTTCAGGAGGCGTTTCTTATTAAATAAAATATGACAGCAGGAGTTTCGTTGAAATAGTAGATCCCAGAGCGCCCTCTACTACTACTACTACTCACTCATTCATTAACTCGCTAATTATACGACATAATTTATTCAAAATGAATAGGCTTCTGGTCCGAGATATAATGAATGCAGATGCAAAATTTGGAGCAGATTCAACCTCGCTTTCGTGAGATATCGCGTGCATCTAACAGACAAACAGACAAATACCTATCAACATACTTACCGATCAAGATCGATAAGTAATAAATGTATGTGCGACCGCAAGCCGTACAGACTTGAAAAATGCCAAAGTTTGGTAATAAAAAACGACCCCGAATTATTGATTTTCTTGAACATTGTGACATGAAGTCGGGCAATATTGAAAATCGATTGTGACTAGCTCTGAATGATTGAAGCAGACCGTGTAACAATTGCACTTTTCCTATGGTATTTCATTTGTTAGGATGGATTGTCTGATTGCTCTGAAAGGAAATTAGAAGAAATAATTTACAAAGATATCGGCTGAAATAATTATCGTTAAAAACTAATATATAGGAATCCCAACAATATGTCTGAAAACCCGCTAATCTGAATCGTACATCGCAACGTTTATCTGGTCAGCTATTTTCTTAACCAGTCAGGGAATGGTAACTGAAGATCTAAAAGCCGCGATATTTTTATTCAGATGTTTTGTACCATTCGCCTTATTTCCAGTGTTAATATTCCAATATCTTTTATCTGATCATTTCTTTTCTTAGTTACAGGTAAAATAGCGAGTGTTTTGGCCTAATCATATAAAATGTAAATAGTCGTATCGGCTGACAGGTGTTTAGTTACGAAGTATGCTAATGATTCATATTGTACATCACGATCACTGAATTTCATAGAAGTGGTTCAGCATTGCGAGCAATGGCAATATATTTATGCCTATGCAGGTAAAAGATTGTTTGTGCTTCCCTGAAACCAGAAAGAAGCAAGACGCAGTACATTCACACAATAGGCCTACTCATGACTGAGATACTTAGCAATCAATTTTACTTCCATGCAGTGTTACCAACAATGTACGCTCAGATATTAGTCTCTGCCAAGTAAGCAACTGCATAGAACAGTGTTTCTCAACCTATTTTGGCCACGGATCGTTTAGGTAAAAAGAATAATAGTGGACTCGAGACACGGATATCGCATAGCGGTTGATGCATTGAGACTTGGAAAATATTCCCAAAACAAGGCCACGCGCATTCACTCCGAACTATAGGAATTTGATATCTTGAGCCTCGGTTTTAGAGAAACGCTGGTATATATATATATAAACTTTTAAAGCATACCTGCATCCAAATTCTGACATTCCAAAATATCCAGGACGACATTGGTCACATTTATCTCCTCTCACTCCGTATTTGCAGGAACATATTCCGCTCTCATTGCAATGTTCGCCATGTGATCCTGTACGCACAAGTACGAATGACTTCATTTTTTTAATATTTTTATTTTGTCTAATTACTGGTAACGAAACATTCAAATTATTGCTTGCCGAAAAATGAGCCGTAGTTAAAAATGATCGTTTTTTTTTAATAAAAAAAAAAAAATTTGCCCACGGCATGACAGCCGCACTCCAGACATTCCTCTATCGGCGACTTCCAGTAGTGATTTGGTAGACATACTTCGCAATGTGGACCAGTAGTATTTCCCTCGCATTGAACGCACCGTCCTCCATGGCCAGTGTTATCATACAGTTCAGAGTCAAATAAACAGTTTTTTGAGAAGCCATTGCAATCGCATTCTAAAAGTTTTTTGTAAAAACAATGATGGTATATATATATATATATTTTAAATTTGCTGATAGATTGATTTGATATGGTATATTTTCTGGTGATGAAGCAAAGAGTAAATTCGAATCTTGAGGCTATAAATAACGAATAAAAATTTTTTCGATATTTTCCAACCTAAACTTTATCAAATTTCTGACTGAAATATTAATAAAGTCGTACTTTGGCATTCGTTTGCATTGAACTCAGATGCCCTTTGCCAGGGTGCATCATTGTAAAGATCGGCGCACGTTTCACAATCATCTCCCTGAGTATTGTGCTCATAAATACAAACAAAACTTCCCTCGTCGTTTTCTCGACATTCTGACGCATGCCCGTTGCATTTACAACTGTTAAAACGAAATTCGATATAACAAATTTTGATCATATATTTTTATGTAGCATTTATTCCTAATTAGGCTTGAAAAAATAGCGAACTTGTCCGAGGGATGGTTAATTCTAGATGTGTCATTAAGCTCATTTCAACGCGATGACTGATATGAAATTGCGTTTGTGAACACGATTTGACACTATACTGAAACCACACACGATGATTGAATAAACCTACACGAACTCTGTAATTACAGATGAAATGTGTTTTTATGAAACGATTTGTAAGCATGTTGTATGCACAATATCCAATTTACATATACACAAGGAATTTAAAAAATAAAATAACTATAAAGACTCCGTTAGGCATTCCTATCCTCCCCAAGAGATAGTCAAATAATCAATCACGTAGAAAATTATCAAAGTTACCTTCCTCCAATAGAGATATCGGATAAAGCGTAGTAATACGACTTCAAAGCCTCTTCTTCGCCAAATACCTCATCTCTGAATGTATTTATGTTGTTTAATGAAATACGTATTGCAGCAGCCGTTATCCAATCCTATAACAGATATATATATATATCATTGGGCTACTTTCATTTTGTTTGTGCGAGAATCACTGGTCACCTCTATGCATCTAGTCCAGGATATTGCTAAAATACGGAAAGATCAGAAAATTCTCCTATTATTAAATCCAAGTATTTTTTATATTTGCACCTGGAGTTCCTTACGCTGATATAATGTCCAGCTTCCAAGTCGACCCCGTAAGGGACTGAATGAAACAGTTCCACCAGTCAGTGGTGATATGTCGCTTTCACTCTCAGAACAACCGACCTCATTGTCTGATAAAAACGTCTGTTTATTCAAAAAATACATTGAATTGATTTTATGAACTAACAAAATAATTTACATAATCAAAGTACAAAATGACGCTTCGAGCTATCCAGTTATTTTATGTCGAATCCTCTGCATCTTTATAAATCTGCAAAGTTGAAATCTGCTGACGAAGACAAGTAGGGTTATTTCCTCGGTATATATGGTAAAATGGGTGAAGGCCCTTCAAATGATGCTTTAACTTCTGTTTGAATCTCTAAACAAAATATTGCACCTTAGTTTCAATTCCGTATGTACCACGGCAGAATGACGAATAATACTGATACGGTTCCCATTCGCATGTGGTGCATGCCTTCTTATACAAAGCAAAGCTTTCTGGTCTTGGTGATTTAAATTTGAGTCTAACAGTAACAATCTCGTAGGTTTTGTATAAATATAAAAAAAAATTATCTTTTAATTGACCCAATAATAAAGTACAAGAAATTTTGATAAGGGTAAATATTAAAATTCTCATAATTTTATAAGTTACACAAGGATAACATCAGAAATGATTTGAAAAATCAGTTTGAAAGTCATATACAGCATTATATTGTTTTCATTGGAAGAGGAAAAACTGCCCATTATTGTAGGCAAATTTTTTCGAAGGCGTTCGAACAAACAATAGCTTCCATTAACTACCGTGTATTTCAGATTTTCTTTGATTAAAAATGAAATTAACATTTCTGTTTTCTATTAGCAGATTACTCAAACTCTATCAAGAAAGACAATCATGAATGAAGGCAATAAACATGAGTGAACTCACGTAAATCAAGCGTGAGGTTAACTGTAATTTGTGGTCCCATGTCTTGCTCGAAAATACTTTGTGATTGCCACCATGTTGGCCTAAAGTTATCGTGAGCATCCGTCAAAAACTGCGTGCTGTGTTGCAAACTTTTCCTGTCATCATTATCACATATCTGGCAAGTTTTGACAGCACCGAACGAAGTGGCTATTTGACAATATTGCTCTTTTCGCATGCCTCCGCAAGTGTTTGTCGCCACTACCTTCTTGTCGTAGGCAGCGGATACGTAAGGCGTAAGACATTGTTTTGCTACACTTGTTCCGCCGTCGTAGCAGTTACTTGAACTATCCTGAGAATTATCATATTGCCTCTGATTACAGACTGCGTAAACAAAATTATAAGTTGTAAAAATTCACGACTTTTTGTTCAATAATGATGACTTATATTTTCTCCTTAAATTATCAATTTGGAGATCAAAATAACAAACCTGCAAGCAAATAGTTCGCCATCATCAATTTCTAGACTCAACTGTTATTTATTACTGACTAATGACAGTGATGCTTCTCATTGTGGGGTATTATATCTAACAAAACTGATGGCGGTTGGCAATACGTGAAACAAGTGCGAGTCTCTTTGAAAAAACATGCCCTGGTATTAAAGTTTCACTTACCCCTTTCTTGAATAACTTCATCTGAACATTGATTTTAATCACAACGGCTCTTGCCAATGATACCCCAATTTGTGGTTTAATATATAAAGCTTACTCTAAAAATATTTTTATTATATTTATCTTGATTCCACCTCTCACCCTACGAATTGGAATTATAAATACCAATCGCTCAAATGTATTATTCGTTGTTCGGAAAACCCAGAACGACGCATTGGAATTATAAATACCAATCGCTCAAATGTATTACTCGGTGCGTGGAAAACCCAGAACGGCGTGGCCTCAATCATTTCCGAGTAGCCTACTTCAAAAGAAATTTGTGTTTCTAAACAGTTGGGTGTTTTTTAATTACCGTCCTTTCTTTACTACCACTGAATATAATATAAAAGATGTGTAAATTTGCATGATAAGTTGTGTGGAACATTCGCGTAATTTCTATTGGGAGATTTAGAACAACGTTGCTGTATGTAAAATGTAGTAGGTCGCGGGAAGTCATCATCATCACGGGCATTTAGCATAAAAGTGAATTTTTTCTTTACTGATCTTGAGATTCGAAATTCGTATTTGGTTAGCTAAAATAATATGGTCATACAATGCCATATGCATATACTACCAATTTAATATACAATATACAATTTTAGCCAATTGATATACATATACAGCCATTTGAGTGATGCAAAAACACATGGTCATTCGACAGGGAATGGCG